>NC_064631.1:360727707-361037707 GCF_023864275.1 Schistocerca cancellata
TGATAAATTATGAACTACAACGTTCTGTATTCTTTTACATACATATAATGCCAGTCTTCTGTTATCTATACCAGCAACTCCATAAAATCTTCCTTTTGTAGCAAAATACTATGATTTAAACAAATACCTCGGATATGTCACAAAAATACCAACTGATGGTTTCTTTTTTAAAGTAATCCTCGTCAAAAATGTTAAGACCTGCAAGTAGCACTGCTAGGTGAGTAATTCTTCTGAAATCCAAATTGTATTAGTATTAGCAAGACGGAAAACTAGTCGACATTATTTTCTCAAAAATGTTAGAAAATTGTGTCAGAAACGAAATATACGGTAATTATTCACAATACACCTGTCACCCTTTTCATTAGGAGTTTAATAATTGCATATGTTGCACTCCCTGGTAAAATAAAGCTTAGTGATTTCAGAGACAACAGTACTTATTGTATGACAACTACTCCTGAACGTTATTGATAACGCTACCAACTCTGTATAAGCTTTTATTTTCACGAGAGTTTATTATTGCGGTTCTTTTGTTCAGTAAAATTAACAGTAGAATATAAGTGAACACTCCGAGATGGGAAAGTAAACTGCGTGGAGATTTCTCGAGGTGTATTTGCCATGGATGCTAATGTCGGAATTAAGGCAACCGAATTAAAACGCGTTGTATACGTTATCTCTGTCAAATCTGCAGCCAAACTTAACATTCACGTACATGTGAGACGTGTACACTTCTTGACCTCTCTTTCCTTATTGTGAATTTTGATTCCTGACGAAGCTGAATAAGTTGGCTCCTACGAATGTTTGACACTGTCTTATGCTTGCAGATAGATTCATTCCGTAAGGCTCGCTTGCATGTCATCGCGTGTATTCATTTCGTGACGACACTGACTCGTCGAGTATTCTGGTGGGATTTCCACAACTACAATCAATAGGCGACATTATTGACCAAGAGTCCTTCATTTGGAGAGGGTGCGGTGATCAAAGGCCTTATTCTATCGGAGAAGTGGCCACTTACATGCACATTCCCCCTAAATCAATACCTCTACGCCAAGGACATTACCTCACTGCGACAAAACCTCATCCTTTTTCGAACAGTCGACACCGATACCACTATACATAAAAAGAGACCGACTGTGTGAGAAACTGACAACAAACAATTCTATATTTTGCGTGTCTATCTACAGCTACATTCATACTCTGGAAACCACAGCACAGCGTACTTGCCATTTAGCCAGTTATTAGCGCTTCTTCCCGTTCCATTCACGTATGCTCCGTAAGGATGAGGGTTTAAACGCCTCTGTGTGCGCTGTAATCAATCTAATCTTGTTCTTGCGATACCTACGGCAGCGGTATTTAGGGGGGTAGTAGTATGTCCCTAGATTCATCATTTAAAGCTGATTCTTTCTCAGGGTAGTTTGCGACTGCCAGTTCAGTTTCTTCGTTATCTCCGTGATACTTCCGCACGGGTCAGACAAAACTGTCACCATTCGCACTGTCATTTTTTGTATACGTTCCAATGTCCCCAGTTAATCATTCATTATAGGATCCCACATACTTGACAAGTAGTCTAGGATGTGTCGCACAGTCAAGGATGTGTCGCACTGTAAACAATCTCCTATGTGGACTGCCTGAATTCCCCTAGTATTGTACCAGTGGACCGAGGTCTCCTACTTACCTTGCCAACGACTCAGCCGATGTGATGGTCTACAATTGTTTTATTGACCTACACATGTCCCTACTGAGTTGCTGCTGGCTACTTAATATGTAGAATTCACAATCTATCTAATGTATAGCTAATGTCGCCGTCATTTTTCCTTGATGTGAGCTAAATCATTGATTTCATTTGTCCATATTCTGCGTTGCAGCAGCGTTCATGTAGGCTGATCGGAAGTACGACCTGTTGTTCGTTTCTAAATAGTAATGGTCTGACACAAGAGGGCTCTGCTGCTGTTTTCGTCTAAAAAAAAATGTTCAAATGTTTGTGAAATCTTATGGGACTTAACTGCTATGGTCATCAGTCCTTAAGCTTACACACTGCTTAACCTAAATTATCCCAAGGACAAACACACACACACCCATGCCCGAGGGAGGACTCGAACCTCCGCCGGGACCAACCGCACAGTCCATGACTGCAGCGCCCAAGATCGTTCGGCTAATCCCGCGCGGCTGTTTTTGTCTCAGCACAACTAATTTATATACGTGAAATGAATTAAATGAAATCACTGGATCGATCTGGAGCTACTTATACACGTTTGCTTTGTAATTCACACTTATGCATTTGACATTAAGTCATAGGGTCACATTCAGACTATTTCCAGACTGTTCCATCCTCAAATAGCACGTGGTGGAAAATGAACACCTAAGTCTTTCCCCGCAACCTCCAATTTCTCTTATTTTATTTCGTTGGTGATTTCTCCCTATGCAGGTCGAAGTCAATAAAATATTTAGAAAGAAACCAATGCATAAGCAATAACATTAAATATTATTTCTGCAAACCGTTCATATATGGGGAAATAGCAATGAAATAAATATCACGACAACTGAAAATTTCTGCCACACCAGCATTCGAATATGCATTTCCTCCTTTTTTCACACTGTCACCTTAACCACCATGGTATTAGAACATGCTTCATAAATGCAAAAAAGTCGACTCTTGCTAATTCCAGCCTCGATAAATCGATTTTCTCGACAAACCAAATTGATACTCCTGTTTTGTTGGAAAAACCTCGATAAATCGAAAAATCCTATTTGTTTTGGTTCACTTGATGATTTCAGTATGTGACATACCACCAATGAACAGACGATGATTCGAAGTCATCGAGTATCTGTTGTTGTTGTTGTTGTTGTTGTGGTCTTCAGTCCTGACACTGATTTGATGCAGCTCTCCATGCTACTCTATCCTGTGCAAGCTTCTTCATCTCCCAGTACCTATTGCAGCCTACATCCTTCTGAATCTGTTTAGTGTATTCATCTCTTGGTCTCCCTCTACGATTTTTACCCTCCACGCTGCCCTCCAATACTAAATTGGTGATCCCTCGATGTCTCAGAACATGTCCTACCAATCGATCCCTTCTTCTAGTCAAGTTGTGCCACAAGCTCCAAATGGTTCAAATGGCTCTGAGCACTATGGGACTTAACTACTGTGGTCATCAGTCCCCTAGAACTTAGAACTACTTAAACCTAACTAACCTAAGGACATCACACACATCCATGCCCGAGGCAGGATTCGAACCTGCGACCGTAGCAGTCGCGCGGTTCCGGACTGCGCGCCTAGAACCGCTAGAACACCGCGGCCGGCGCACAAGCTCCTCTTCTCCCCAATTCTATTCAATACCTCCTCATTAGATATGTGATCTACCCATCTAATCATCAGCATTCTTCTGTAGCACCTCATTTCGAAAGCTTCTATTCTCTTATTGTCTACACTATTTATCGTCCACGTTTCACTTCCATACATGGCTACACTCCATACAAATACTTTCAGAAACGACATCCTGACACTTAAATCTATACTCGATGTTAACAAATTTTTCTTTTTCAGAAACGCTTTCCGCTATTGCCAGTCTACATTTTATATCCTCTCTACTTCGACCATCATCAGTTATTTTGCTCCCCAAATAGCAAAACTCCTTTACTACTTTAAGTGTCTCATTTCCTAATCTAATTCCCTCAGCATCTCCCGACTTAATTAGACTACATTCCATTATCCTAGTTTTGGTTTTGTTGATGTTCATCTTATACCCTCCTTTCAAGACACTGTCCATTCCGTTCAACTGCTCTTCCAAGCCTTTTGCTGTCTCTGACAGAATTACAATGTCATCGGCGAAACTCAAAGTTTTTATTTCTTCTCCATGGATTTTAATTCCTACTCCGAACTTTTCTTTTGTTTCCTTTATTGCTTGCTCAATATACAGATTGAATAACATCGGGGATAGGCTACAACCCTGTCTCACTCCCTCCCCAACCACTGCTTCCCTTTCATACCCCTCGACTCTTATAACTGCCATCTGTTTTCTGTACAAATTGTAAATAGCCTTTCGCTCCCTGTATTTTACCCCTGCCACCTTCAGAATTTGAAAGAGAGTATTCCAATCAACATTGTCAAAAGCTTTCTCTAAGTCTACAAATGCTAGAAACGTAGGTTTGCCTTTTCTTAATCTTTCTTCCAAGATAAGTCGTAAGGTCAGTATTGCTTCACGTGTTCCAACATTTGTACGGAATCCAAACTGATCTTCCCAGAGGTCGGCTTCTATCAGTTTTCCCATTATCGACTATCTACCACTCGTTAATTCGAATTATTTCGTCAATTGTTTCGACAGTTGTCTCTTCACGACGTTCAGTGAAGTACAAGTGATCTAGTTTCGCCGGGCCTTCATCTTGATGTAGAAGAAAGGTGACAGTTGATAATTTCGTACATTTTAACGAGTATGTGCAAAGCAAAAGAAGAAGCAGAGCCGATTCTATGTGTGACTCAAAGAGGAAAAGTCGTCATTAGTGGCGTTGCGCATATGCACTTCAAATGGCTCTGAGCACTATGGAACTTAACATCTGAGGTTATCAGTACCCTAGACTTAGAACTACTTAAACCTAACTAAGCTAAGGACTTCTTCCAATCCGTATGTGGCATACAGCAAACTATTGGTTAACAGTATTGGTTAAAAACAGTTTTGGTTGCAATTTCAGTTTTTTACTTTTTAACGACGCGTTTCGCCTTATTTAGGCATCTTCAGGTTATCTTTTCTTGCTGAAAGATCAAAAGATAACCTGAAGATGCCTAAACAAGGCGAAACGCGTCGTTGAAAAATAAAAAAATTAAAATTGCAACCAAGACTGTTTTTAACCTAAGGACATCACACACAACCATGCGCGAGACAGGATTCGAAACTGCGACCGTAGCAACAGCGCGGTACCATACTGAAGTGCCTGGAACCGCTCGGCCACAGCGGCCGGCGCATATGCACTATACGATCAAAAGCGGAACTGGCTATCAGATAGCACGATAGGCCTGACCCGCCAGTAGAAAAGAAGACAGTGAGTAATGTGTTGCCACTAGACAAGCAGTAGCAGCAGGCAGGGTCCGTCCGGAGGACACAGTGGCTCTGAACGTGTCCTTCTGGGACATTTAAACCCCTCTAAACCTGCTCTGTTCGATTGTAGGTGATGCGATTGTGAAATGGAAACGCGAAACAACGACCACAGCTAAGACAAGACCAAGCAGACCCACATGTACTGAAGGACAGGGACCGCCGAGCATTGCGCACAGTAGGTGTACGAAATCGCACAAAATCACCGTAAAAACACACTCGTGTGTTCCCAAGTGCTACCAGCAGTCTAGCTAGGGCATTGACTGTGCGTAGGGAGTCAAAGATAATGGGGTACAATGGCCTACCGGCAAGCCACAGATTTCTGCAGTCAACGTTACGCGGCGCTTGAGGAGATATAAAGAGTGACCCAACTGCACGGTGGACGACTGGAAACGTCTGATTTGGAGTGACAGATAAATCACGCTACACCCTGTGGCAATTCGATGGAAGGATGTGGCAAATGCTTGGAGAATGTTACCTACAATCACAGCAGTGAAATAAGGAAAAGATGGCGTTAGGTAAGGAGATGTTCTTCGTGGTTACGACGTAGTGCCCTCATTGCGCTTATGAAAACTGTAAAAGCGGAAGGATATCAACACATTTTACAGCAATGAGAACATTTCGGAGACGATTATTGTATCAGCATGACAATGTGCACTGTCAAAGCAGCATCTGTGAGGGGCCGGCCGCGGTGGTCTAGCGGTTCTGGCGCTGCAGTCCGGAACCGCGGGACTGCTACGGTCGCAGGTTCGAATCCTGCCTCGGGCATGGGTGTGTGTGATGTCCTTAGGTTAGTTAGGTTTAAGTAGTTCTAAGTTCTAGGGGACTTATGACCTAAGATGTTGAGTCCCATAGTGCTCAGAGCCATTTGAACCATCTGTGAGGGAATGGTTCTGTGGGTAATCACATACCTGATATAGACTGAGCTACTCAGAATAGCGACCTGGACCCAATGGAACACTTTTGGGATGAGTTAAAACGTCGACTTCGCTCCAGATCCCAGCGTGCAACACCTCTACTTTCCTTAATTTCGGCTCCTGACGAAGAATACGGAGCAGCTTCTCTACAGACATCCAGATACCTAGTTGGAAGTGTCTCCCGCTGAGTTAAAGCCGTCATAAAGGCGAAGGGTGGACCCACTTCGTATGAATGTCCACTACTAGGTGTCCGTATACTTTTGATCAGAATGTATGAATCAGTACATCCGTAGAACGCAAGCAGAAGATGATGTTTTTCAGATTTTGGACACAACAGAGAATGCGCTTGCTCAATCACACTGGACGTCACTGAAGCAGATACTGATCATAGCTATCATTTCTGAACCATTCTTGTACCGTATGCCGTTATTTCGACTATTTTTTGAGTCCATCTTCATGAGTCAAACTTTCTTTAATTCTTTAACTGTTAATTATCAAGATACGACGGTAGCGTAATGGTTAAGACGGCTGCTCGCGTAAGGCAAGAAATCTGGGTTCGAGTCCCTCTCTGGTACAAAATTTCAAGCGTCGCAAAATGTCCTGTAATTTAGATCTTACCATAACATTATTGAGACTTCAAAATATTCAGTTAGCTTATTTTACGGACGTGTCCAAATGCAGACTCCCGTTTCACGATTAAGTTTGAGACATCTCACGTCAACCTACAAAACTTGGAATCTCAGAGTAGAAACACAACACCTGTACATCTGATAAGGCGACAGACCTGTTCATATAGCGGTACTGTAGGAGACAGGAAGATGGGCCCGATTCTAAACGGATCCGCGCGTCGAGTTTACCAGTCATTGGTGTAGAGCACCGCCAATCTTTTATGTTGTTTTTAGTAGGCTTTCCCACGCTCCTTTGGCTGGTTCTCCATTTCTGACTTGGAAACATTGTCTGCAAACTATTTACAAACGAAAAACCCTGAACAAACCCATGAAACTGCGGGAAATCGTCCATAACCAAACTTTGCCTACTAGTAATATTTCGGCTGTAAAATCATTCAGTCATCTTCAGGATTTTTTTCATTACAAGTTATTTACATTCCTAGCCGAAGAGGAGACAGGGTAGCAGCAGTCATGTAGCTGGTCGTATGTCACTGTATTTTTTTTTAATTTATAGATTAAATTACAATTTATGAAGTTAAACTACAGATGATTATGTTTATGATAAGATGGTAATGATGTGATGAACATGTAAAATTCACAATGGGAACGATGTGGTCTGGGCTGCTACTACCCTACTTACTGATAGGGAGAGCCAAGTGCTTAGGAGTAAACGGCAAATCACAGTGGATGAAATACCGCACGGACCGCAGAGATATTTGCTGCCACGTGTTTTTCTAGGGGGATCAACTAGATAACTCTACAGTATTCCTGTCGACCAGAATTTGTGAAACAACATCCTTCACAGATGGTAGCATAAATCTCTGTCTGGATATTTAATCCATTATGATTTACCATATACTCTTATGCACCTCACTAGCACCACCGGTACAGGGGTGGACGGAAGCACTTTACCGCCAGTCTTTCCGACTCGCCCTGAAGATGGTGAACACTTTACAGCAGAAATATTAGCAAGAGACAAAGTTCTGTTATGGCAGAATCCCGGTAATTTGAGGGATTAATTAATGCGCTGTATGAACATGAAGGTTCACGCCCAGAACAGAGTTTACGCGAAGGACGCAGTGACATATCTCTGAAAATCAGGGTGACGTGTTTTCCATAGGCCACAATGGCGCAACAACAGAAGTCTCAACGGCTGCCATACGTGCTTTGGGAGTTAATACCAGGCTAGAAAACCTAAACCTGCCGTGGAAGTGAGCAGCAGGGTAGAAAACCAAAACCTACCTATGAAATTACGCTGGGAACTGTCAGTAACTGTCTGTGGAATGAGGTAGTACTAAAATGAAGCACAGGCTAGGTTACTACGAATGAACGTCGGAGTGCAGCGTTATGCAAGAAATGTAGAAGACAAACTGTTGTGCATGTCGACAAAAAGCGATCTTCGAAAACTGCTCGTCTGAGGGCTGTAAATTTCCTGTGGCGATAGCGATTTTTTAGTTGTCTGCCCTTCACGCACCGGCCAATGAAAGAGTCGTCTGTTTTCTGCCAGTTCAAACGATAACTGGACGCTCATTTAGAGTCACGTCCCTTTCGCAACCAAGAACAGGATACGATAGCAGCAGCGGGCGGCGTTCGTCACCTGTCATCGCCCCTGCGCAGCACAACAAAAAAAGTCCACATCTCGCCCGCTACTCGAGGCCATTCGACGCGCTGGCAGTGGGTGCGTAACTGCACCGTGGAAATGTTAGAACTGAGCTGCGCTCTTACGGAATTTTCAATCGATAAAGAAAAAAGCATTCCTGTATCTTCTTTTCAGGTGACAGCTGTATCTGGTTAAACTCTTTTTATGAAAATCTGCCCCTACGACTTGTCTAGAGGATGGAATTAAAAAAGGTGAACCTACATTTTTACATTTACAGAAAGCTATTGACAAAGTTCATGGAATATATTCTTTGAAATTCTGAGTGGGAAAAATACAGGGAGCGAAAGATAATATGCAACCTCAACGGAAGTCAAACTGTAGTTGTGAGAGTGGAAACATATGAAAGAGAAGCAATAATTGAGAAGGGAGTGAGACAGGGTTGCAGCCTTTCCTCAGTGTTATTCGATCAGTAGACCGAGCACACAGTAAGAAAAACCGAGAGGAAATTTAGAAAAATAATTAAAGATCTCAAAGAAGCAAGAGACACTTAACGGTTTTCCTATGAAACTGCAATTGTGTCAGACTTGGCAAAGGATTTGGAAGATCAAATGGAATGAGTAGTGTCTTCAAAAGAGATTATATGATAAACATCAACAAAGTAAAACAAGGGTGACTGAATGTAGTCGAATTGAATTAGGTGATTTTGAGGAAAATAGATTAGGAAAGGAGACACTAAACGTAAGAGGGGAAAGAAAAGGGATACAAAATGTAGACCTACAATAGTGGGGAAAAGAGTTTCAGAAACTAGAAATATTTAACATAGACTATAAATTTAAGTGTTATGAAGTCTTGAGAGTATTAGATACGAGAGTAACTTTGTATGTAAGTAAGATGTGAACGATAAGCAGTACAGAGAAAAACGGTAAAGAAGTTTTTTAAGCTACCAGAAGAATGCTGCAGATTAGACGGATAGACCGAATTTATTCATTAATGAAGCTGTCCTAAATCGAATAGGAGAGTAAAGGAATTGTTGGCACAACTTGACAATAGACGATAATAGGTTGACATGACACATCCGAAAGCAACAGGTATTTTTCAATTTGGTAATGGTAAGGAGGGGGGAGGGGAAGAGAGATAGATAGACAGAGAGAGAGAGAGAGAGAGAGAGAGAGAGAGAGAGAGAGGGGGGGGGGGGTTGGAGAAGAGGAGATGCAACTGTAGAGGAACCCAAGGCTTGCGTACAGTAAGTTTGTTGGAACAGATGTAGAGTGTACTAGTTCCGCAGAAACGAAAAGATATGCACAAGACAAACTAGCGTATGAATCCAATCTTCTAAACGAAGACGACAACAACAACAACCACTATCAGTCAGTGAGAAATAACTAGTTTATTACTGAACTACTACTTTTGGTCTTGCACCGACTACTAAGAGGCACCGTACATACAAGGATTACAATTTAAGCCTAGTACATAATTCATCGAACTTTTAAGTAGGTAAACCACTTTCTGCAAAGCTGTGTGATTTCTGTTGCTCTTTTTTCTTTATTTTTACTAGCAATATGCAGCCCTGTCCCTACTGATCTATTTCCTTTGTAACCGAAGTCTGGGTTCTTTACAAGTTGTAGACAGCCAGTCGCTCCAAGCTAATTTCAGAATTTCAAAGATCATGTTATAGTCATTACTGTCAAAATTGTACTACTAGACCTAAAATGTTGTTAATGCCTAGCTTCTAATATAATTCGTAGGTCAGTAACGCCTCTCCAGTTACTACATTTCTCCCGAAATCTCTGAGGTCGGGTTCTTCAGTCTTATCTTCTGTAAATAATTTGTCTTAGTATTTTCCAAATATGACTCATTAAGACGAGTGTTTGGCAATACTCACTCCTGTCAACATCTGCATTCTTTGCAGCTGAGCACGTTCTAATATGAGTTGGGTCCAAAATACATTCTGCGTGCTAAGGACCACAACTGAAAGATCGAACGCATTCGCGTTAAAAAGGGCGGAGGGTGACAATATTTTTTTTATGTGGAGCATGAACGAAAGGTTCGTCACACAATACCGGTGTAAATATCAAAACAATCTGTGTTACTGCGCTGTGTGGAGTTATTCTCAAGGCGACTAACTCGTACCATATATTCGTCCTTTCAACTGTAGCCGCTCTTACGTATCTCAGTTGACTGAGCTGTGCATTATTTCTTCTGAGTGAAACCCGTCTACAGTTCTTTCATTTTTTGAACAAAAGCAGCGGTGTACAGGGCGTATCAAAATGAAACATCCGATTTGGCACGTTAACTACGGAGAGTAGCCCTAACCCGGGAGGTACCTGAAGACATCTCAGAGGGTAGGCCAAAGCTAAGATAAGGATTATACATGCACCTTTAGTCTTACACTTCTTTTCACCATTTAAATCTGTTTAATATATTGCTGGGGATTAACACACAACTAATTAAGCTAATGTATCGTTGGTGGTACAATGTTTAGCATGTTAAGTACCCTTAGGGGTACGTGAAGAAGAATCATTTCCAAATTTTGGCGACTGTTTGCATTTCTTGTTCTGAAAAGGTATATGATTTCCATTAATTAAACATCGTTTGACTGTAGCCCTTAAACAATTATTCAGCCATATATTTGAGTGGTAGATAAATACAGGGCGTATCAAAATGAAACATCCGATTTGGCACGTCTATATTTTTGAAACCAATAAACATATACAATGAATTTTGTTTTTTGATGAAAGAGAAACTCAATTTTTTTCCATACCTTTTCATAGGTGTTCAATATGGGCCCCTAGAGATGCTCGACATATGTAAATGCGGTATTCAAATTGTTCCCACACTCCAAGCGAGTATGTCTTGAGTTACAGTTTCCACAGCTGCTGTTATGCGATGTCTCAGTTCATTCATTGTTGTTGGTAACAGCGGCACATAAACAGTCTTTTATAGACCCGTACAAGAAATAATCACATACAGTCAGGTCCGGTGACCCTGGAGGCCAGTAATGTAAGGTTGACTCATTTGGTCCAGTGCACCGATCCATCGTTCAACAGTCCTCTGATTTAAAAATTCCCGCACTTGCAGGTGCCAATGTGGCGGTACCCCATCCTGTTTGAAAATGAAGTCGTTCGAATCACTCTCCAACTGTGGGAAAACAAAGTCCTCAAGCATATCGAGATATTTGCTTCCTGTAACAGTGTTCTCAGCAAAGACAAATGGACCATCCACCTTTTCCCGTGAAACTGCGCTAAACACCTTAAATTTTGGTGAGTCCCCTCATGTTGTACAACTTAACGCGGTTATTCAGTACCCCATATTCTCACATTATGACGGTTCACCTTTCCATTTAAATGGGATGTTGCCTCGTCACTACACACTAAGCGTGGAAGAAAACCGTCATCCTCCATCTTGTCAAGAACGAAATTACAGAACTCCACACGTTGTTGTTTGTCACCTTAACGAAGAGCATGCAGTAGCTGCATTTTGTATGATTTCATGTGTAAAGTCGACGCAACACAAGCCAGACGGCCGTCGGAGGCATGTTGAGCTGTCGAGTGCACGGCGAGCGGGTTTCCGCGGACTCCTTGTGAAACTATGGCGGATACGTTCGACGCCTGTGTCTAGACATTCGGGGACGGCCCGGTGATTTGCCTGTAAGCAAACAACCTGTTTCTCGGGAATTGTTCATGCCATCGTCTAATGCTCTGTGCTGTAGGATGATCACGCCACACGTAGTACGAAAAGTCACGCTGAACAGTTATTAACGACACGCTCTACGCAAAACGTAGACCACAAAACGCTTTCTGTCGTCCCGACACCATCTCTACTAGAACTGAAGTGGGCGCACACTGCTGCTACCTAGCGGGAACCACGTAAAACTCGAGAGTTTGCTCTTTCCAACAGTACGTTGTTTACGCACATATCTCAAATAACATAATAGGTCGGATGATACTTTTGATCACATAGTGTATCTGTTAACTTTTACAGCCTCTGAAAAGTAGAAGGTACAGTATTTCAAGGGTATTTACGCACTGATACTTGGGTTTCACAGTTACGCCTACCCCAGCAAGTATTGTAAACAGTCTGTAACCACGTTCCTCTCCCTCTCTGGGCCGCTGGGAGCTACAACTGGAGTCGCCTCATCCGTGCAGCGTTTAGTTTTCAGCGGAAAAATCGATCGTTTTGGACTTCAGGCATTGTTAAATCACTATTGTTGACTGACTGTTATCGCTTTATATCACTGTTCTTGTTGTTCCGATGTTTCCTTTTTCCTTTATGCCAATTTAGTAGCTTTTTGTTCAGTTTTTCGTACACATTTACGAATAGGAATTTTACTTAATAATGAACTTCTGTCTGGATAAAATGCTCAGTGGCGTGGCTTTGGGAAAAATTGTATGATTGGACAAAAAGTGATTCTCAAGATAAATTTAATGCGATATGCAGTATCTGCAAGGAAGATTCATATTCTGAAACTGTATTAAAGAAAGTCAAAGAAAATCAATGAGAGAAGAAATATTTCAAGCGAAAAAAATTTCCCACAAGTGATAGTATGTGTTCAAAACGCAAGCGATTACGTAAGTCACCTACCAACTAAAAAAATTGTATCATTTATATTTTCTGCTCATGTCGTCTCAACTTTTACTGAAAGGAAATCGTCGGTAATGCGCGCAAACCAGAGGAAAGAGAAAGACAGAGCTTCGATAAATTCAAATAAAAAAGTAATTATTTATTTGAATATAAATTTATTATGTAGCACATCTTTTAAAAACAACCAAAAATCCATATTTAATGAAGAAGTATGAAAAATTCTTATCGAAGTAAATAAATACATGAATACAGAAAATATTTCGTTTTTAGAAATTTAGTCTTTTCACGACTCCGTGAAATAAGATGCTTCATTTGCCCGTAAGTAGTTGTCAACCCTAGTCATGGTTCGTATATAACTGAGAAAGTAAGTAAGAGAAATTATTCAGATTCGGAGAGTGAGTGAGAAATATATATATATATATATATATATATATATATATATATATATATATATATATATATATATATATACTACTGGCCATTAAAATTGCCACACCAAGAAGAAATGCAGATGATAAACGAGTATTCATTGGACAAATATATTATACTAGAACTGACATGTGATTACATTTTCAAGCAATTTTAGGGAATAGATCCTGAGAAATCAGTACCCAGAACAACCACCTCTGGCCGTAATAACGGCCATGATACGCCTGGGCATTGAGTCGAACAGAGCTTGGATGGCGTGTACTGGTACTGCTGCACATGCAGCTTCAACACGATACCACAGTTCATCAAGAGTAGTGACTGGCATATTGTGACGAAACAGGTGCTAGGCCACCATTGACCAGACGTTTTCAATTGGTGAGAGATCTGGAGAATGTGCTGGCCAGGGCAGCACTCCAACATTTTCTACATCCAGAAAAGCCCGTACAGGACCTGCAACATGCGGTCGTTCATTATCCTGCTGAAATGTAGGGTTTTGCCGGGATCGAATGAAGGGTAGAGCCACGGATGGTAACACATCTGAAATGTAACGTCAACTGTTCAAAGTGCCGTCAATACGAACAAGAGGTGACCGAGACGTGTATCCAATGGCACCCCATACCATCACGCCGGGTTATACACAAGTATGGCGATAACGAATACACGCTTCCAATGTGCGTTCACCGCGATGTCGCCAAACACGGATGCGACCATCATGATGCTGTAAACAGAACCTGGATTCATCCGAAAAAATGACGTTTTGCCATTCGTGCAGCCAGGTTCGTCGTTGAGTACACCATCGCAGGTGCTCCTGTCTTTGACGCAGCGTCAAGGCTAACCGCAGCCATGGTCTCCGAGCTAATAGTCCATTGCTGCAAACGTCGTCGAACAGTTCGTACAGATGATTGTCGTCTTGCAAACGTCCCCATCTGTTGACTCAGGGATCGAGACGTGGCTGCACGATCCGTTACAGCCATGCGGATAAGATGCCTGCCGTCTCGACTGCTTGTGATACGAGGCCGTTGGGATGCAGCACGGCGTTCCGTATTACCCTCCTGAACCCACCGATTTCATATTCCGCTAACAGTTATTGTATCCCGACCAACACGAGCAGCAATGTCGCGATACGATTAACCACAACCGCGATAGGCTACAATCCGACCTTTGTCAAAGTCGGAAACGTGATGGTACGCATTTCTCCGCCGTACACGAGGCATCACAACAACGTTTCACCAGGCAACGCCGGTCAACTGCTGTTTGTGTATGAGAGATCGGTTGGAAACTTTCCTCATGGCAGCACGTTGTAGGTGTCGCCACAGGCGCCAACCTTGTGTGAATGCTCTGAAAAGCTAATCATTTGCATATCACAACATCTTCTTCCTGTCGGTTAAATTTCGCGTCTGTACCACGTCATCTTCGTGGTGTAGCAATTTTAATGGCCAGTAGTGTATATATAGCTCACATGGTCGCATAGACGAAGAAAACCGGTTTCGGTAGCCAGCGTGGATCCGTCAGAGCCACGTGCACTGTTACAGATCTTCGGTCGGGGCAAATGAAGTCGATTCTCGCATCTCTACCTCTCTGCGAGTTGGATTGTTAAACCGACTCTCGGTTACGACCACAGCTGTAGCGGCTAAGCAGCTCAGTGGCAGCCCTACCTGCATTAACCGGGAGTAATATTCCGTAAGCGTGTCCGCCTCGGCAGTGGTGTGTGGATGCAGCGCTGATGGCCGGCAATTAGCCACAGCCTTTCCTAGTTGCGTGAATTTGGGGGCGGGGAGGGAGGGGGAGACGGGTCAGCAAGCCAGCAGCAGCCTTCGGGGTCCGATTAGGTCGCGCCGTTCCCCTCTCCAAGGCTCCACTTCTCCTTCTCTCTCTTTTCCCATTCTCCGCGTCTTTCTAGGCGGCGTACATCCAAGGTGGCACAGAAAGATACTGCGCAGCGCTGAGGCCTTGAACTTAATTCAACAGGACGTGGATCTGCCCGCCGCCACAGTCACTACAATGCTTGCTTTCTCGTATTGTACAGTTCCCTCTGCGGAAACGCTAATGCTGATTTTTAACACAGTTGACAGCCTTTTCATTTGGTTTTGAGGATATACATTCACTGATACATTCACTGGAAAACTGTTCAGGGAATGTTAACGGAAGGAGTTAAGCGCCTCGTCGATGTTTGTGTCATTTGAGAGGGAGCACTAACTTCGTCTGACGAGAAAAAAAATGCCGGGACTTTATTAATTAAACATTTAGCATTTTTATTTCATCTATGATGGTGCTTGCATGGAGTCCAGCGAATGAAGAAGCTTTTGAGTTCGAAATTCGCATTTAGTTCACACTTACAATTCGAAATGCAATGCGCACAATACGAAAGTTAAGAATGTGACTGAAATCGGATTTTTTACCCCCAATAATATATTCAGTGTTTCCCGTATAATGCGGGAAACCACCGAAATTCTAAAATAGGATAGTTGTACGACTATTTGAACTCGTTCCCCAATAAGTTTCAGTGTCTGCCACTACGTCAATGAATGTGCCTTCCCCTTATCATCATTATACGAATCCATACACACTAAATTTCGACTTGGAAGGCACTTTGTAAGAATTTTATCACTAGCTGTGTCAGGCCACGCGCTGCTGCGCCTCAGTCTGACTAAGCGAATAAGGAAACAGACACCACACGTTTCCAACATGTATGAGAACTCGATATACGTCCTGATCTCCTTCACCCGCTCTGACTGTGTCCATCGCCTCCTCCTCTGTCTGTCACGTCGTCCCCCTTTCTGTCCATCATCTCATCAGTCCTCTCTCATCATCTTCTTCTGCCCCCTTGTCCGTCGCCTGCCCCCTTACCATCTTCTCCTTCCACTCTCTCTCCATTTCCTCCTGCTACCTCTCGCTGCCCATCTTCTTCTTTCTGCTTTGTATCTCCACTTCCTTCCACCCCTCCGTGCATCTCCTCTCCCCCCCCCCCCCCTCGCCCCGACCTCGAACATTGTTTATTGTTATGGCATATCCATATTCTGTAGTAGTATTCTAATCCGGTATGCCATAGATAAAATTTTCCAGTTTGCTAACATCGTTTAACTATGTGTAAAGCCCGGTGTACTAAATCGATCACGAACTTTTCGAGATTTTCGGTGATAATTTTTCCCTTTTACACACCTCATACACTATGTGATCAAAAGTATCCGAACACCGGGCTGAAAATGACTTACTAGTTCGTGGCGCCCTCCATCAGTAATGACAGCTTCCACTCTCGCAAGCACACGTTCAATCACGTACTGGAAGGTTTCTTGGGGAATGGCAGCCCATTCTTCACGGAGTGTTGCACTGAGGAGAGGTATCGATGTCGGTCGGTGACGCCTGGCACAAAGTCGGCGTTCAAAAACATCCCAAGGATGTTCTGCAGGATTCAGGTCTGGACTCTGTGCAGGCCAGTCCCTTAACGGGATGTTATTGTCGTGTAACCACTCCCACGCATGCCGTGCATTATGGACAAGCGCTCGATCGTGTTGAAAGATGCAGTCGCCATCCCCGAAATGCTCCTCAACAGTGCGAAGCAAGAAGGTGCTTAAAACATCAACGTAAGCTGTGCTGTGATAGTGCCACGCAAAACAACAAGGGGTGCAAGCCCCCTCCATGAAAAACACGACCACACCATAATAGCACCCTCCGAATTTTACTGTTGGCACTACACACACTGGCAGATGACGTTCACCGGGCATCCGCCATACCCACAGCTTGCCATCGGATCGCCACATTGTGTACCATGATTCGTCACTCCACACAACGTTTTTCCACTGTTCAATCGTCCAATGTTTACGCTCCTTACGCCAAGTAAAGCGTCGTTTGGCATTTACCGGCGACATGTGTGGCTTATGAGCAGCCGCTCGATCATGAAATCCGAGTTTTCTCACCTCCCGCCTACCTGTCATAGTACTTGCAGTGGATCCTGATGCAGTGTGGAATTCCTGTGTGATGGTATGGACAGATGTCTGCCTGTTACAAATTACGACCCTCTTCGACTATCGGCGGTCTCTGTCAGTCAACAGACGAGGTCGGCCGCGCGGTTCGAGGCGCCATGAATGGATTGCGCGGCCCCTCCCGCCCGAGGTTAGAGTCTTTCCTCGGGCAAGGGTTCGTGTGTTGTTCTTAGCCTAAGTTAGTTTAAGTAGTGTGTAAGTCTAGGGACCGATGACCTCAGCAGTTGGTCCCTTGCCACACATTTGAACATTAGACGAGGTCGGCCTGTACGCTTGTGTGCTGTACGTATCCCTTCACGTTTCCACCTCACTATCACATCGGAAACAGTGGACCTAGGGATGTTTAGGAGTGTGGAAATCTCGCGTACAGACGTATGACCCAAGTGACACCCAATCATCTGACCAATTTCGAAGTCCTTGAGTTCCGCGGAGCGCCCCATTCTGCTCTCTCACCATGTCTAATGACTACTGAGGTCGCTGATATGGAGTACCTGGCAGTAGGTGACAGCACAATGCACCTAATATGAAAAAGTGTGTTTTGGGGGGTGTCGGGATACTTTTCATCACATAGTGTATTTACTTACATATTATACATATTAAAAATGGGTATATAAAAACACGCGCGTATCTGAATGTAACGTTGTGTCAAAATTTCAAAGGAATCGGTGAAGAACTTCCGGAAATTTACCATTTTGTACAAACGAACTTTTACACTTTTATTTATATAGCTAATGAGGAGGTTAGCAAGTGGCTCGGAAAGTATGTCAACCAACTGAGCACTTAAAACCAGAATCACCAAATGCGTTTAAACGAATAATTTAATAAGACACACTCGCGGAAATATCAGACTTACAGCTAAGAGAGTAAGTAACGAAAAATGTCCTAAGTCTTACTATCAATCACTGAAATTAAATAATAACAACACAGATTAAGGTCGCGTACTGACTTTACAGACAGTCGTGCGCTTATGAAACTAAAGACAACAGCGCTGAAGGCTCAGCAAAATAATACTACGCAACGAGATCACGACTGAATAGCTATGCCTTAGTCACAACGAAATCCGGTATTGTTTGTAGAATATCTACAGCAAACGATCACTGTAACTGCCACGTCTTAACAGATAACGACTCCACACCGATGCGGACGGACAGCGACATACTCGTAAATAAAGAAAAATATAGACAAGTACATAAATTTTACGAAATATGTTAACAGTCTTAGTAGGGCCCTCCACATCATCGCTCAATGGTTACTAATTTAGCTGGAAGTAATGGCGCTTTACTTTCGTTCTGAAACTTTTAATCACACTGCGGTCATGTACGATGACTGTCTTGCTTCCTGTCTGAAATTTTTGCGGGTCATTACTCCCAAGAGTGCTTTTTAGTGCGTTCAGGTGCACAGCTCTCTGTTTATAAACTGATGAAAACATACAGAACGAAAAGGGGGACACCTGCTATCGATATCAAGGTCATCATAGACCAATACCTGACTTAGAAAACGAATCGTTACGGCATTTTCCTTGAGCGATTAAGAGCAATCACGGAAAACTTTAATCTGGATGGCCGGACGGAGATCTGAACCGACGCCCTTCCGAGTGCGAGTTCGTGCTTCATTTTTCACGACCGTATAACAGTGCACGTGGCTCTGACGAATGCGGTCTGGCTACCGAAACCAGTTTTCTTAACTCGTGCATCAGATACTTGAGGTTTCCAAAGGCAATCGATCCACGACTTTCTTTTTTTTTTGTGGCGCCCTTCTAAAATTCTGAGAGGTGAAGGAGCGCGCTGGTTGAACAGGTGCGCAGCCAGACAGCTTGTCACCAGTCTTCTAAAGACAACCGCTTCTTCTCAATCTTTCCACGGGAGTGTCTCTGACATATGCACTTGAGGTGACGACTGAACTGCTGTATAAACAGGCAGGACGGTAGTTTAGCGTTTAACGTTCCGTCGGCACCGCGGCTTACATCAGTGAATTTACTCTGCAACCTGCTACATAGCCCACAGCGAAGGGTTAGCTACCTTAGTGCCAGAGGGAGAATTACAGCGTGTATGCCCCCAAACACATTTTGAAATCTCTCATTCTGACATCCACTATGCGATATAATATACGAAGGATGCTGAAGAAATGTTACACATTCTCCATCGATTTTTTTTATTTACTCGTCTTGTTTTCGAAAGGACAGCGTTACCTTTCACCTAGTGACTTCGATTTATGTTGCCTGTACATCACTGTACGGTTTTATATGGGGTACCAACCTTTTCCATGCAGCTTCGCCCGCATACGCGTGTGTTACGTACAGTAAAGAGCCAAAGAAACTGGTACACCTGCGTAATATCGTGAAGGAGCCCCGCCAGCAGGCAGAATGCCGCAACGCGACGTGGTACGGACTGCAGTAATGTCTGAAGTAGTGCTGGGGGAAACTGACACCATGAATCCTGCAGAGCTGTCCACAAATCCGTAAGAGAACGAGGGGGAGATCTGTTCTTAACAGTACGTTGCAAGGCATTCCAGATAGGCCCAATAACCTTTATGCCTGGCGAGTTTGGTGGCCAGCAGTAGTGTTTGAACGCAGAAGAGTGTTCCTGGAGCCGCTCTGTAGCAATTCTGGACGTGTGGTGTGTCGTATAGTCCTGCTGGAATTGCCCAAGTCCGTCGGAATGCACAATGGAAATGAATGGATGCAGGTAACCACACAGAATGCTTACGTACGTGTCACCTGCCAGAGTCGTATCTAGACCTATCAGGGGTCCCATTTCACTCCAACTGCGCACGCCCCACACCACTGCAGAGCCTCCAACAGCTTCAAAAGTTCTCTCTTCACATGCAGGGTCCATGAATTCGTGAGGTTGTCTCCATACCCGTACACGTCCATTTGCTCGATACAATTTGAAACGAGACTCGTCCGACCAGGTAACATGTTTACAGTCATCAACAGTCCAATGTCGGTTCTGACGGGCCCTGGCGAGGCGTACAGCTTTGTGTCGTCCAATCATCAAGGGTACACGAGTGGGCCTTCGGCTCCGAAAGCCCATATCGATGATTTTTCGTTGAATGGTTCGCACGCTGGCACTTTTTGATGGCCCAGCACTAAAATGTGCAGCAATGTGCGGAATGGCTGCACTTCTGTCACGTTGAACGATTCTCTTCAGTCGTCGTTGGTCCCGTTCTTGTAGGATCTTTTTCTGGCCGCAGCGATGTCGGAGATTTGATGTTTTACCAGATTCCTGATATTCACGATACATTCGTGAAATGGTCGTACGGGAAAATCCCCACTTCAGCGCTACGTCGGATGCTGTGTCCCATCGCTCGTGCGCCGATTATATCACCACGTTCAAACTCAAATCATGATAACCTGCCATTGTAGCAGCAGTAGCCGATCTAACGACAGCGCCAGACACTTTTTGTCTTATACAAGCGTTGCCGAGCGCAGCTCCGTATTCTGCCTGCTTACAGATCTCTACATTGGAATACGCACGCTGCAGTTTCTTTGGCGCTTCAGTGTACATTGTTCACATGTGTACATGTGTGTTTGTATGATTCTCTGCTGTTTTACATAATAGGACTCTCGAGAGGATGTTAAATAGTCTGTGGTATCCATACGTGTGGCATGATATTTGGTGCCGAAACACGTTGACAAAATTACTATCACTTGGTGCTCATTCTTGCAACCTGTTTGACAAACTGAACAGCTCAAATAATAGAGAAACTGCACTTCAGAATACAATATTCTGACTTGTAGTTCCGCAGCTACCTAGATCTGAATGTCATCCAGGGAGGTCGAAATTAGTCACATTGTCAAAATTATGCAACTGGGATTGACAGATGAATGATAATATACAAAATTTTTAAAATTAAATTTGGGTTTTTTAATTCCACCTTCTGTAAAACACAATGTATATGCACCACAGCAAGCTGCATCAAAAGTTCAAAATTTGCGCCACACTAGAAAAAAACAAAACAAGAAATAAGAGAGCAGTGACAATACCGCAGCGTCTCTCAATGAATATTGCGACGTAAGTTAACTCCCAAATCTCGTTCTGTGTATGAACAGTGTGAAAATAAAAATGGCTCTTAAGCACTATGGGACTTAACATCTGAGGTCATCAGTCCTCTAGACTTAGAACTACTTAAACCCGACTAATCTAAGGACATCACACACATCCATGTCCGAGGCAGGATTCGAACCTGCGACCGTAGCAGCAGCGCGGTTCCGGACTGAAGTGCTTATAACCGCTCGGCCACAGAGGCCGGAAGTGTGATAGTAGGCGATGGGGAAGTGTAGAAGGTGTGAGAAACGTGTATGTAATTATAATGAAACAACAAAACACTTTAGTGATGCACAACAGGACGGTAAACGTTAAGTACAGAAGATGGACCCCTACAAACTTAAAAATTAGTAACTTTCTAAGCAAATTCTTGCGACTACTTTGCAGCTGACATGCTGTAAAATCATAAAAAGCCATAAATCCAAGCCATTCCGCACAAATCCACTTTCACAGTATACGTAATTGGAGGCAACCAATCAAAACAAAACATAAAACGTATATCTTATAATTTTTAGCCAAAAAACAGACAAGCAACCGTGAACCCTGTATAATATTTTTACAGAAATACATCGAGGCACACAGAAGACGACATAAAATTTTCCAAACATGTTTGGTTAAACAGAAAAAAGAAATACATTGTGTTTTATAGGAGGTGTTTCACAACATAAATTTAATTTACAGACACGGAAAAAACTTCAGCAGGAGCTGTCAATCGCAGTAAGATGATTGGCGAATTAACTACGAGGAAGTTTTGTGCAAGATACGCCCCGCGTTTGTTGAACTCTGGAAAAAACAATATTCGATACGAATTGTCAGACATGTTTGGACGCCAATTGATTTTTCTGCTTCGCTTTTTTTTACGCTGGATGACAGGTGGTTCCCCTACTTCCCGACAGAAATTAAACAGGAAATCGAAGTCATGGCTGGACGTTTGTGACTCCACGCCGAAAAAGGCGAAGTCGATTTCATGTGCCCGAAACGCTATGGCCTGTGTTTTCTGGGGTGCAAAAAATATTCTTCTCAGTGAGAACGATGAAAAGATTGATGGAAGTAATGCGTGAGAAGAGGCTTGTACTATAAAGGAAACTTATCTTTCACCAGGACAATGCACCTGCCAACATAGGTGTTTTGACAGTTGGGAAACTCGGATAAAGTGGATGTTCCACTACACCGCGCGTCAAATGCCAGATCTGACACCATCCACTTCCGCATCTTGCCGTATGTTATTCAATTCGTGACTGGGAATTACTTGAGTCCAACGCAGATGTTGAGGCAGCCGTAGAACGGTACGTTGCAGATCTTTCAGACACGCACAGAATATACGTGAAAACGTTACATAAAGTGCTCTGCCATAATAGCAGACAATATTTTACCGATTTTCCAACAGTCTTTCGCTATTGTGTCGACAAATTTCTTTTACTCCTCGTGTGCGGATTGTTTCAGTGAGAGTTCGGGACCTCTACACTGTCTTGTGTCACATCCTCTTGTCTCCATCTCCTTCGGTCTAGTTACATGCAACCAACAAAACAACTTGTGAATGGTACTTTGGATTCTCAAACATGAGTGCACGTGGCTTTAAGATAAGTCCTCGGGGCCTAAATTAGCCTTGGGCGAGTGGCGGCTGTCTATTAATATGCGGTGGACACGGACGGGCTTCCGCCGTCGCACAACCCCGCTTGGCCGTCGCCCTACGCCCACTGCGAGCCTCTACACAGTGCACACTGCCAACTTCAGCATTTTCTGCGGGAGCGCAGCTGCATCAACACCGGGCGTTTCTTTACTCCATTTTCGAAGCTAACGGCCACTAATACGTACAGTGACATCATGCCGGTTATTGTACTGGGTTGGGGCATACTTCCGTAGTGTTTTTCCATAAGTTTAATAAACACATATACATGTAGTAGAGACTGCAGCCATCAGTAATATATTCTCCTTAACTATTTACAGCAGTCTGCACAACGCTGGAGTAAACTTTCCGTCCCAAGACTGTAGAAATCACGGGGTTTTGAGGCGAAGAACTCGTCAAGCCACGTTCGGAGCGCGCGTTTTCGTTCGGGAAGGAAGCTCTTTGAGGGTTGTTTGATAGTCAGCGGCAACTGTGAAAATCTGAAGGCGCCTGATTAGGTGAATAAGGTGGATGCCGAATGATTTCCCAACCCAACTCCTGTATAGTATTTTTTGTCAGTTTAGCAGAATGCGGGCAGACACCATTGTGGGGTAGCATCCCTTCACACTGCTTGTAGGGAGTTATACTCTGAGTGCGTCTGCAAGACGCCTCAGTTGTTGACAAAAAATGTCAACATTGATGGTTACACTCCGGGGAAGCAATTCGTAGTACACCACACCGACGGTGTTCCACCAGATGCGTAATATTATCTTTTGTGGATGCGTGCACGTGTTTGCACGAACAGTTGCTGTTTTGATTGGGCTTAATCATTTCCTTATTTTCCTTGCTTTATCATGAAGACACGATTTCTCGTCAGCAGTAACGATACAGAACACGAATGGTCAGTGTTGTTCCCGAGACAACTGATGATGAGCAAACAGAGATGCACATCTGGTCACCTGCTGATTGTTGTGATTTTCGCTTTGAGCACGCGGTACCCATAACCCGATTTTTTAACCTTCCCCACCGCGTGCAAATGCCGCACGATGGTGGAATGATCACAGTTCATCTCGTTTTGCCAGTTCACGAGTACAATGATGTGGATCGTTGTCGATCAATGCGTTTAACGATCTTCATCAAACCTAGAAGGTCTTCCTGAGAGTGGAAAGTTTCTAATCCCAAAACGATCCCCCTTAAAACGAGAAAACCATTTTGTTGCCGTGTTCTGTCCAATAGCATTATCCTCATACACGGCACAAATGTTTCTGGGTGCCTCCGCTGCTTTCACCTCTCTGCTGAACTCAAACAGGAGACTATGTCGGAAATGTTGCGATTTATCTGTTTGGCACTCCATTTTATAGCGTCCACAGCTCCACTCACTATCTCCAAATGACAAAATGATGAAATTACAATACGTAAACAAAAATAGCAATAGTCAACTACAAATAAAATGGCAGTCGATAAATAAATACACAGCAAAGAGAATACCAACACGCAAAACAAAAATGCTACGAACTTTTGTACCAACCTAATATATCTTAGTGACGAAGTGGTACAGCACTATAGCTAAACACCCAGAAATAACATACTCGTATCCCCGGGTGCATTCATGTTTTACCGAAAATTAAACCACCAAGGAACCACAGAAAGCTGTTTATTGTCCCATACTGCTACAATAACTGCATATCTAAAGGCACATGCTAAATCGGAACTCATTCTCCTCTCCGTCACTGTCTAACAAACATTTATTTTTTATCTGTTTTACAGTCTGTTCGACAAGGGCTTTCACCTTCCGGAATTGCAGTATGGCGACATCCTGGAACATCCGACAGCCCAGTGCTAACGTCAGTTTAGCAGAGGATATGTGGTGTCAAACAAGTAATCTCTTCAAAAATTTACTGTGCTGTATATGACGGTCACATATCTCAAACATTCGTAGGCCCAAGTGAACAGAGAGCTTCTCCAGTGCCAAAACTGGATGGTAACTGGCATTGACTAGTACAAATTATAAACGAATAGTTCCAAAATGTATGTCTCTGTTCGATAATCGAACAGGGCGTGGACAGTCTTTTCAGTTGCTTGTGAAGTCTTAATCGAGCAAGGAGCTACATTAACGGATTAGTCTTCAGTACCGGGACATGTTGACATTAGAGGCAACTTATGATCAAATCAAGTGGCGAAAATGGCGCAGCATCTACTTCTCATCGACATATCCCAACGATACAGAGATTTTCGTAGTAGACTTGTTAGCTAAGTAAAAACGGAATGGACAAAGTTAGCGGACACAGGCCGTAACATGGAAGGAACACAGTATTGCGTGATTCATCAACAGATTACACGCCACATTTGGTTTCTCAACTTGGCGCTCGTGAGAAGAGAATGTCTTACTCTTAACAGGCCACGACGCAAGTCACATGAATACCAATAAAAGGAGACATTTCTTAAAGTTAAGTCGTTCTGCACAATGTGGTTTCTGCCTCACTGACGAGGACATTGTACATATATTCACTGAATGTGATAAGTACCACCATTCAGGAACAATTACGCTGTACTATATTTTAAAAATTATGGACTATTTGTCTCTTCGAGTAGCTCTTAGTTCCACGAATAGGTCCGTTGCCAAATGGGTCAGCATGTTCCGTTATTAATGTGTACAATACGATTTTATATTGAAACGTCTTGGCTCTAATTGTAATGGTGTAGTGAGACCAATGTACTTTGTGACTCCTACCCTTGTTTAATTATGTTTTATACTTTGTAATGAAATCAGTCCAATGTGGTGTTTACAAGTGACCCTGAAGGTAAATAAACATAATGTATCGAGCGTAAAAGGGCGAAGAATACTATTACTGTCTGATTGCCCTATTTGCGATAAATAAGATCAAGCATCTAGAGCAGTGGAAGTCAACCAGGTCTCCATCGTCCACTAGTGAGCGTTCCAGCTTTCATGACAAGCAGTAAGGGTTTTAAAGTGTTCGATAAGATGATGTTATATGCTGTAACTTGCTATAACTTTGCTTTATAAAGTTACTTCTGTACTTTAAGTCATCACTACTGTGGAACCGGTGGACGGTTACAGTATTTTACTACTTGTAGTGATACGAAAGTTGGCGTTGGGTTGAAAAGGTTGACTACCTCTGATCTACAGCGACCTGTACTGAAAAGTCCACAGACAACTAAGTGAGATCCGCTGGAAAATTTAAGTCGTCGACGAAAGCAGTGGCTTACAAAATATTTGTTCGACCGATTCTGTATTGATTAACGGAAGAAGTCGGATTATTCTAAGAGGGAGTCTGGGAGCCTTACCAGGTAGGATTAATGGGACGGAGGAGGAAGGGAGGGAGGGAGGGAGGGATAGAGTGTTCGGACGAAGTACGCCACGTTCCGTGACTGTACGTGATCATTTAGCAAACGCGAGAACATGACGGTGATGCTGCTCAGCAATCTCCAGACGCAGACTCTACAAGGAGGCGCTTTTGTATAACGGACAGGTTTACTGTAGAGATTCAGAGAGCATACCGGCACGTTCGAAGAGGCGTCTGGCAACATGTATTGTGCATTGTGTATCGAACCGGGAACCTAGAAACGACGGAGAGGCTTCTTCTCCGCCATCGCCCTCAGTGGTTCATTACCCTACAACAGGCTACAGCAGTCCACTCACCCCACCGCCGCCCCACACCGAACACAGGGTTATTGTGCGGTACGGCCCGACATAGTTTAACTGAGGCGGAATAAGGGGAACCGGCCCGCATTCGCCGAGGCAGACGGAAAACCTACTTAAAAACCATCCACAGGCTGGCCGGCACACCAGACCTCGACACTAATCCAGCGGGCGGATTTTTGCCGAGGACCGGCGCGCTTTCCCGCTCGGGAAGCAACGCGTTAGACCGTGCGGCTAACCGGGCGGGCGGCAGCATGTGACTCCATCGCACATACGTCTCGCGACGAAAACCTCAGAGAAGAGGAAGCTCTTATGGGGGTAGGTGATATTTGTACCAGATATACATACACACACACACACACACACACACACACACACACACACACACACACCGTAAAAAGGGTTGCATAGTACAGACACAGATAGCCCACAGCTCTGACTTTTCGCTATTGGGTAGTTTTTTGATTTTTGCGGTTCTCGGAATGCGGTGCAACTCCCCGGAAACACAGCTATTCGTCTTCTCTCACTCCATGCGTTACATCGTGATTCTCGCTCCCGCGAGGAAAACTGTTTCAGATGTACGACTTAATGTACCATTTAGCGTCAAACTTCTTATATACTAACGTCTTGAACGTTACAACACCTTGGTAGCATGGCTCGAAAGAATTAAAAAACCGAAGATGTGGTGAAAACAGCATCAGTGATACGAAATTAAGATAGCAGAAAGATTGTGTACACATGAACCCAGCACCGTGACTGGAAATTCAGTGAGTACGCTACTTTTATGATGACTGTCACCTAAAGTGGAACCGTGGAAGTAAGTGTCAGTATGCCTGAAGGGGGCTCGAAGGACCGAACGTCCGGAAGGGGCAGAATGATCAGTCTCCTGGAAATGGCTGGGTCTTCTCCTGATATTTCGGCTAGCACAGGTCATGCTGCTACAGTAGACCAGAATTTAACGTCCTTTCAACATCTGAGACATAGCGAGCTGGGATGAGACAGGAAAGGGAAGCGTGGGTCATTTCGAAACATCAGTCACGACATTTGCCTGGAGTGTTTTAGGACAGCCACGGTAAATATAAATCGAGTAGACCGGATCGAAATTTGGACCTCATTCCTCAACGATACAAGTAAAGTCGTATTGCACTGTTTGCTAGGATACTCTGAAGGGCAGCTTCCGCCGCGTAATTGGAAAAGTTTTTCTGTTCTTCACGCACATTGGCACCTTTCCTCCGTGAAGTGTGGGAGTTGTGTGCTTAAGTGTCTTTGATAAGTGTAAGTGACTGTAATGGATATGAGCAGTATGATGCCATGTTGGTGTTGGATGATGAGGGTGAAACTCGGTCCCAGCCCAGAGCCTGTTCCTCTTGAATAGCACCGACTTTGTCCCCATCCGAGGAACAGGTTACCATCAGCAGAGACATGTGCTCTGAGTTCATGAGACATTGCGGACAGGTTTGGAATTTAATAAAGGACTTCGGCGCAAAGATTGGTGATCAGGAACTTCACGCCACCACCCCTTCCCCCTTTGCTATAAAGGTGAAGGGAAGGCAGCCACCGGCACGTAACGTACCCAGGCGCTTACTCATCCAGGCACTGGCCACACCCGACGTAGCTTAACATCGGTGACCTGACGAGAACCGGTGTAATCAATGAGTCAAAGTCGTTGGCGAGAATACGAGTGGAATGCCTTAACTGCAGCGCCTTCTCGCCCCGTCTAACAGAACGGAGGCTCTGAAGTGAACACCAAGAATTGTCGACATGTACCTCAACATTTCATTTCTGCGACGCTGTCTGATAAAAGATCTAATGAATGATGTGCATACCCTTAGCCATGAGATAACTGTGTAATAGTATTTGGCCTTATTTCGGGTGTGTCTCCTTAATGGTGTCAAACGCATTTTCTACGGAGTTTCGGCAGATTTTTGTAATTTTGTTTTTGCACTGCGTAGCTGGAGTCTGCCCAAACAATAACAGCTCGTCACGTCTTTCATTCGACGTCCAGTGTCAACAGAAAATGTCGATTTGCTCCCCGTCACAAAGGAAATGATTCTTAAAAGCGGGTGCCCATTCAACAGAGCACTCCCAGCTTAGTCTATCGCGATATTTATTTTATGGGCATGTACTAACGGAAAAAGTTAAACAAGAAGAATAACCAGTACTCTAGCAGCGAATGAGCAGCGCTGCATGCTTGGCAGCAGCATTCTGCTCGGGGCAGGGCAGTGCAGTCGCTTCTGGAATACTGTTTATTCTTCATGTTTTACTGTTCCTGCTAACACATATTGATAAAAAAGCAAATATCGCATGAGATTAATCTGGGACCACTCTATCAAATGGGCAGGTAAAATTCCGCTTCGAGAAAATACGCCTGACGACTCTTAGGAGAGACACCCTCTATATTTCTTAGATATATACAACAATATTTATAAAATATTAAGCATAATATTTCATATTTTAATAATCTTTCCAACCTGTACTTGCAAAATACAAAACTTGTGTCTCACTGACTTCCTATGGCACTTACCTCTTACGAACTTTTTTTACACATATCACAGATAAATGCAAAGGGACCGAAAACTCTTTTCTTTGTTACAATCTTTATCTTCCTACCTGCTACTATTTAACACGCAAAGGTGAAACTTGTGTCAAAAACGTTGGAAGAATTCTTTTTATTTTGATTTAATCAGCGTGGCTGTACTTTTTTACCACTACTGTAACCAGGAAACGACTGATTCTTGAGTTTCTCCCGGCGTATTTGATAATCAACATATCCAAGGGTGTACTGCCGGTCTACAGTGTCCAACGGGCACAATATTTCGGCAATCATACATGTCGCCATCATCAGGTGAACTGACGGACTGAGCTCCTGTGAACGTGCCGGCACGTTCACAGGAGCTCAGTCCGTCAGTTCACCTTATGATGGCGACATGTATGATCGCCGAAATATTGTGCCCGTTGGACACTGTAGACCGGCAGTACACCCGTGGATATTTTGATTAGGAAATGATTGAATTAGCTAGTATAAGTGGAGGGAGTCATGGATATCCTTTCGTTTATGGGCCGGTGTCCACGTACTTACGAAGGTCCATGCAGATTGCATCGTGTGTTTGGGGAAAATTAAAACGCAATATTCAGTGCATGCTTGATATTCTGAAGCCTGCTAATAACGACATTTCATTTTATTACGCGAAGGTGTGGACTCTTGACTCATAAAAAGAATTTTGCGACAGAAGTTTTGTGTTGATAAAGTAACTAGTTCTAAGTTTCCCTTTAACTCACTTTTCTAAAATAACTTTTCGGCTTAAGTCCAAGAAGAAAGACGCATTTAGATATTTGTTAAACGGTTGCATTTTGTTCAAGTACAATACACAACGGTTTTCCGTAACAAAATGAGACAAGATAATTCCTACTTATTTACTGTACAACAAAAAGAAATTAAATTTGCAAACAGTATTGCTTTTTCTCTGTAATAACGATATCTTTCTGTTGATTTATCCCGCGATGCTAAATATGTAAAAAAAAAGACTTTTCTATAATTATTTAAAAAAATTACAAAACCAAACCTGTTTATTGGCCTCTTGCTCAATAGCTGCAATTCATGAAATGCATCAGTGATACACCTTCGCATCATACGGATGTCAGTAGATTTTAGAGAACTTATCTGCGAACCGGAAACGTTCTGAACTTGCTGTAACGTAAGGTCAAATAACAAACAATACTGATGAAGGGACTCATTTCTTTTCTCAACATACCGTATAAAGTGACTTGTTGAGTGAAATAATTTTATGCTCACCTTATTGCACCCATTCTGCTTTGTAGTGTCTGGAACCCCTCCGATTTTCAAACTGGTTCATCGGTTCATCTCCTAGAAAATGGAAAGAAAAGAAATCTTTAGTATTAGTTCTTCGATATTACACAGAAAGATTCTTTCGGAGCAGGTCGAGAAGAGTCGTGAATATTCATGAAACTATGGAAGGTATTTATGGAAAAATTGTGGTGAAGTCTTTCGAGTGATTAGCGGGCGACATCCAGCTCCCACTATCTTGTGCTAACCGTTTTGCACTGATGAGTCAAAACAAGACAGCTGCTTAACAGCGTGTTGACGCTGCTCCAAAACGTAATACTGTAGCGATTCTGCGTGGCATGGATTCCACAAGTCTTTGGTAGGTTTCCATAGGTATATGGAACTAAATGTCTACGAAAAGGTAGCGCAATTACCGTAAATTTCGTGCCAGTGGTTTTTGGCTCCAGAGGTCGCATCCCATCGGGTTCAAATCGGGCGAATTTGGTGTCCAAGAAATCGACGTAAGTTCGCTATCATGCTCCTTAAACAACTGTAACACGATTTTGGCCTTTTGAGACAGAGTTATCCCGCTGGAAGAGGCCATCGCTGTAGGAGAAGACATCACGGATGAAGGAATGCAGATGGTCCGCAGCAACGTTCAGATAGTCCACAGCTGTCACCTTGCTTTCGATTACTATCTCAGGTTCCAAGGAAGTTCATGTGAATGTCCCCCTTAGCAAAATACAGTCCTCACTGGCATGCGTCTGTGGAGCAGTGTGTTTCGAGCGGTGGCTGGGCGTATCTGACACGTCCATCGTCCCAGTGTACCAAGAAATGCAATTCGTCCGACCAAACGACACGCTTCCGCTTTACATGATCCCGCGTCCACTGGTTTCACCATCCACCAACCACTTTCCATAGACTCTCTAGACAATTCCACGCGAAAAACCGATCAGCTTCGCAGTTTCCGAGATCTTCTTTCCCACTTGCCAGATTATAACAATCTGCCCTTTTCCAAAGTTACTTTTGTTTACGGTTTCCCCATTTGCGGCCCGTTTCGTCGCTAGAATGATTTCTCAGCCGTTCTGCAGGGTGTAAAGTACAGGAGTGACAGAAGTTCCTGAATCGCTTCTAAAATACCTTTATACGCTCACAGATATACATTCTTAAGGTATTCTTGTCGAAAATCACTATCAGTTTACTGGGGTAGATAGTATGCAGCACACCTGGTTAGTAAACCCTGGTAGGTTAGTGGAATGTCGTCGTCCCAGGACCGGCGGGTAGTAAAGGACACCAAAAGTCGCTGTAAGTGTCAGTGCACATTTTATCTCTAACTAAAGTAAGTTGTTCCCCATTACCTGATCTATCACCCCTGCAGGTTTGATGCAAAGACTTTGAAACACACTGTATACTTTCCATGCCGTGTCACGTACCTGCAACGCCACCAGGATGCACTCTGTCTCGCCTTGGGCAGTGGTTACAATGTTCTGGTTCATCAATTAAATGCGTATTGCTTTCTCCTTAAACTCATTATCCTAAATCATCTGTTCTACATACTGACACGCCAGGTTAGGCGAGAGCGCTTCCTAGAGTCGGGTACGCGCGCCGGCCCTGGATCGGAGTCGCCCGGCGGATTAACGACAAGGGCCGGTGTGCCGGCCAGCCTGGATGTTTTTAGGCTGTTTGCCACATCCCCTATGTGAATACCGGGCTGGTCCCCACGTTCCGCCTGAGTTACACACTGCGCAGACGTCTGAATACGTTCACACTCTTCCATGGATTACACTAGACGCAGACAGCTGGGGTACACTATTTCCGTCCCGGGGGGAACAGAGTGGCGGCAGGAAGGGTATCTGGCCACCCATTACCATTAACCTTGCCAAATCCGATACTAACAATGCCGACCTTGCGAAACGGCGAGATAAAGGCACAAGTGAAAGAAGAAGATCTGTTCTACGTTTACAAACTTTCTTTCCTATCTCCTGATACAAAGCTGTTGTATGATGTGTGTCCAAAAAGTACCATAAGTTCTGATCAGTCGCGAAATGGAAACCACAGTGAAAATCCGATGAAGCTTTGCACAGCCGTGTTGGGCAGTGTCTCTAGGACGCCCCTCGATCTCGTCACAATGCACTCTGCAGTTCTGAGCGCACAGTGAGCTCGTAAAGATACCCAGAAAATGTCTCCCGCCACGTATGAATGCCTGTCGAGAGATTTCGTCTGATTTCATGCAAGCCCACATAAGGTAACTATCACGCATTTTCTTCTTCACTGCAATCCTCGCTCGCACACTGCGGGGGTAATGAGGACGCTCCTGTAGCGTGTGTCGATGGGAAGTGTTCCATCACCCATCACACAACCCGGACGTGGCTACATGCTATTTTCCACCTGTACTCACTTGTACAGCTGACTATGAAGACAGCATTTTGCCACAGACAACGAGCTACAGGCAAACATGGAGAATGGATGGAAAGGATAGGCGACTGCCTTATATGACGAGGGTGTTGGGAAGTTGGTACAAAGCTACAACAGATGTCTAAGCCGGAGCGGGCGAATACGTAGAAAAGTAGCTAGATGGCGTAGCTAACTGTTGCAAATGAAACATTTCTCATTTTCACTATGGTTTCCATTTCGCAACCGATAGGATGATTCTTTACGGACAACCCTCGCACATGTTCCACTAGCTTGCCTGTTCCTTTAGAAAGGATTTGCCACAGACTTCTTTACTCACTTATTCAGTAACGCCTCACAGCGCATTTCACACGTTTTCAGTCTTCCTTTTCCGGTTTTCCTATTGTTCGCCTTTCATACAGCGCAGTGCTCTAGACGTGCGAAGTTTTTCACTTGCACGCTTGTTCCTATGTTAAATTTCCCTTATCATTCTTTGAGATGCTGAAGTGGAATGAATTCGTCATGCGCTCGTCCTTTGAGAGCGTACGGGAACAGCTTAGGGCAGGACTATGAACCACCTCGTATCGTTAGAGGTCTGGAGCATTCAAGTATCCGCGGTAGTAAGTAGTTTGCGGGTAAAAGCCACTCCTATATTTACAAATACCCGCAATTATAATTGCTTTGTGGTTTAAAGTTGACAGAGGAAAAACATGCCTCCGTCCTTAACGTTTAGATTCAAGAGCTTTACCTGCACTTATTGGCTGTTTTGGTATGAAATCCTTAGTGAAATTATCAAATGCTGCCAGAGAAACTTTGTAGATCATTCCATGACGCTTCGTCTTACAGACCTACAGTTTAACATGGACTCCGAAACGTGTCACATTTCGGAATTTTTCACGTAACAAATCATTGTCTGAAGCGAGAAAGCGATGCTGGAAAAAAATCTCCGAATAATCATTATGCAAACGAAAATAATTCGGACCTGGCGTAAGCCTCTCGTCAGAGCTATGACATATCGAACAAGTCAAATGATCTATAAAATCGTAAAATCCACGTATGCGGATGAGGAACTTGCAGAGGCGGTGAGGATACTATATCAGTTGTCTGTGTAGACCGATATCTATGGTGCACTTGGACTCAAGCTTTCACTGTCTTTGTTTCGTGCATACATCTCCCATGAAACAGGGCCGGAATACGTGTTGAGGCGAATATAATCTTTGAGATCTCTTCGAGAGCGTCATCTAGAATATGGAACATGACAGAAAAACGACTGGGGGCGGATGGCGACCCTGTGGCTCGCATAAGTGGAGGCCGCTACCAACACCGCACATTACGGACCGTCTACACACGTAGTGATAAACCTGAGGTCCTTTTTGCACGCCACTATCTCCGTTATGATGAAAGCTATTCGTGATTTTCGGAGCGTGCCCAGAAGACTCAAATTACATAAATTTACTGTCTGCTAATGTTAGTTGTGAGAACAACAACAATAATAATAACAATAATAGTAATCCTAATACATTATTATTATTATTAAGACTGTGTTTCATTGCCAAAAAAGTTTCGCCTTAATCTGGATATGTATAAGTCACATCCAGAAGTCATTTGTTATTTGGTTGCAACGCCATTTCCTATCACCCGGGACAACCGGAGTCGGTGAAGATTATTCGAAATTCTCCTCCGGCTACCAGGAAAATAAGACAGACAAAGAGAATCCCAACTAAGGAGATGTGGCGGGGAATTGTCCATTTCTACCGTCTCCCTTACACGCCTCCGAATCTGAGAGGTATATTTTCATTTCAAGTACATTCGAACTTCACTGTACATGTCTACTGACAACGTATGAACTGAAGTGTAGGGCAAAGACTGATTAGATATTACCGCAGCAGAGCAATCTGACTTTTACTTGGCCGGCCGGTGTGGCCGTGCGGTTCTAAGCGCTTCAGTTTGGAACCGCGTGACCGCTACGGTCGCAGGTTCGAATCCTGCCTCGGGCGTGGATGTGTGTGATGTCCTTAGGTTAGTTAGGTTTAAGTAGTTCTAAGTTCTAGGGGACTGATGACCTCAGAAGTTAAGTCCCATAGTGCTCAGAGCCATTTGAACCATTTGACTTTTACTTCTAAGGTTAACAGCATTACACTGAAGTGACAAGAGTCATGGTATAGCGGTATGCACATATATAGGTTGCCGTAACATCGCGTACACAAGATATAAAAGAGAAGTGCACTGGCGGAGCTGTCATTTGTATTCTGGTTTCCGACGTGATTTTGGTTGCACGACGGGAATCAATGAAATCTGAACGCAGAATGGTAGATGAAGCTAGACGCATGGTACACTCCAATTCGGAAACCATTATTCTGAGATACACCTTGTCAAGAATGTGCCGAAAGTACAGAATTTCAGGCATTACCTCTCACCACGGACAACGCAGTGTCCGACTGCGTTCACTTATTGACTGAGAGCAGCAGCGTTTTCGTAGAGTTGTCGTTGTTGTTGTTGTTGTTGTTGTTGTGGTCTTCAGTCCTGAGACTGGTTTGATGCAGCTCTCCATGCTACTCTATCCTGTACAAGCTTCTTCATCTCCCAGTACTTACTGCAACCTACATCCTTCTGAATCTGCTTAGTGTATTCATCTCTTGGTCTCCCTCTACGATTTTTACCCTCCACGCTGCCGTCCAATGCTAAATTTGTGATCCCTTGATGCCTCAGAACATGTCCTACCCTTCTTCTTGTCAAGTTGTGCCACAAACTCCTCTTCTCCCCGATTCTATTCAATACCTCCTGTTGTCAGTGCTAACAAAAAGGCAACACTGCGTAAAATAACCGCAGAAATCAATATGGGACATACAATGAACGTATCCGTTAGGAAAGTACGGCGAAATCCGACATTAGTAGGTTATGGTAGCACAAGACCGACGCGAGTGCCTTTGCACGACATCGCCTACAGCGCTTCTACTGGGCTCGTGACCATATCGGTTGGACCCTAGACGACTGGAAGGCCGTGGCCTCGTCAGATGAGTCCCGACTGCAGTGGGCAGAGTGTGGGGGCAGGCCTCACGAAGCCTTTGGCCCAAGTTGTCAACAAGGCATTGTGCAGGCTAGGGGTGGCTCCATAATGGTGTGGGCTGTGTCTACATAAACTGATCATTTACTGGAAATGATGGTGGTCGGCTGCTTGGACATCATTTGCAGCCATTCATGGACATCATGTTCCCAAACAACGATATAATTTTTATAGATGACAATGCGCCATGTCACGGGTCCACAATTGTCCGCGACTGGTTTGTAGAACATTCTGAACAATTCGAGCGAATGATTTGGCGACCAAGACCGCACAACATGAATCCCTTCGACCAGTTATGGATAGCAATCGAGAGGTGAGTTCGTGCACAAAATCTTACACCGGCAACACTCCCGCAGTCCCCAAGGGACTTTCAACGACTCGAGTTGCTGCACTATGCCGGGCAAAAGAAGGTCCGACACGATATTAGGAGGCATCCCATGATTTATGTCACCTCACTGTACTTTTAATATCTACTGTCATTTCGTTTTTTATTATTTCACTCGCAACACAAGGTTTATATGTTTACAGCTGCAAATGACAATGTTCTCGTCTTGTATGTGTTGGCAACACATTCAAATACATGTGATCTCAAAATTTGTGCCTTCCGAATCTATGTACACATCTTGTCAATTCTTAAGCAACATATTATAGAGCGTTTTTAATAAGTCAACTGAAGAATCGAAACACCATATTGTCACGTAGAAGGTGTAATTAAATAAATGACGAACACTAACTTCACTTAACGAAGGTTTATTCAGAACATGCACATTCAAGAGCGCGGAGCGAACTGCCTCCGGCCAGAACACATACAGTATATATACGGCTACAGATCGTTCCAGTACAATGATTCTTGACATCTGTGGATACTTTTAGAATGTTCTCGAACTGAATATGGAAATTAAAATTATACAGTCGAGATGAGTTTTGAACTCACGACCCTCCATGCATCAGTTTTTTTTTTTTTTTTTTTTTTTTTGTTCGGTATAGTTCGTTGCGTTTGGTCTAGGCGGACGTCACAAGACATCCGTTCAAGTTGATCGTTGATTCCTTGACTCAGTTTTTTTTATTACAGAGAGCACACAGCCCTCTGACCGAACACGCTGAGGTACCGTGCCGGCGTTAAGTAGCACAACCACTACACTACGGTGCTTTTCAGCTTCTTCAGCGACAATATAAACGTGTAGACAACTTTAGTGATATGACACATCAGGAACTGACCACAATGGAAAACATCAACTACAAAAAGAAGAAAGGAATCTCCACTCGGCACAATATGTGTGATGGTGGTGGTGGTGGTGGTGGTGGTGGTGACGTCATTAACCCACGGAAGCGAGCAGATGAATAAAGAATAGGCCTTCAGAGGCGCATCATCTGCTTTTGTTACACTCTGTTGTTCAGAATTACTGTACGGCTTTATTCAGTCTCGTAAGAAATCATTCAGGCCGCCGTGACCACTTGTTGAAGTATAATCGGTTGGCGTCTGTCTCAGTATCTTCGGTCGACATTTGTTCAACGATTTTCCGGACGTTTCGCCAGAACTAGGAGTTGGCATTGTCAAAGGTTTACTCTTCATTGCTGGTAGAGGACAAAACCTTTGACAATGCCAGCCACTAGTGCTGGCGAAACGTCTGCAAAATCGGTAAACAAACGTCGGCCTGCCGGCAATAAATCAGCGTTCTCATATCCCCTTCAATGCAATATCAAAGTCCCAAAGGAGCGTCTTCATAAAGAATTCCACGCATCCACAGGTCCGGAGAACATGGGGGCCACTCTATTTGTGAGATGGTCTCTGTCTATAGTATGCCGATAGTTTTTCGAGAATGAGCGTTTGAGTATGATATTAAAAGAGCCAACCGTCCCACGGAACAGATTTCCCTCAAATATATTGGTAGAATACCATTATCCTGCTACCACAGTCGCTGTACAGTAGGAAAATAGTTGCATTTATGATGCTGCCGCACGGACCGTAATTTTTAATACAGCTTACGATACTTTTTGGACAGATAAACCACTTCCTCTTTCTCTCCAGACCAGTTGGTAACAGGAATGGATCGGTACAATGAAGAGAAGATTAACCTGAGAACTCTGTCGTGGTCTATTGCGTTCAACAAAATCACCCCACTAAGTAGGCAGTACCGAGATAATGTCGACTCATACACCGAAGTAATTTGGCAGTGCCCTTGCCGGGAGTCAGCAGAATCCACTGAGTGACATTCCGAGCGTACGTGGCACCGGGGCAGTCCTCGTGAAACAGCTGTTGTGGAACTAGGGTGCCTGAAATAGAGGACTAACGGAATTTTGCAGGAATTTAGGACTTCTGTTATAAAGGCTGTTTACGATCTCTACAATAGACGGACATAGCTATTGTTCTAGTTAACAGCACCGATCTTCAGTCGTAACGTCACACCTTTTCGTCACTGACATCATACGCACACTGATGCTGACACTGACCGCCTGGAGTCAAACTGCTGCCCTTCCACGATTATTACCATTCTCGTATAGGATTATTCACTGCATGCCGCAATACTGAGCTACACAAGATCGAAACTTCCTGTGAGGTTAAAGGTGTATGCCAGGCCCGGAATCGAATCTGGGACCTTTGATTTTCGCGGAAGTACTCAGCTGACTGAGCTATGTAGGCAAGACCACGACCTGCCGTTATAGCTTTACTTCCGCCAGCACCTCGTCTCCTAGCTTTCAGACTTCTTTTCTTCTATGAGTGGTAGTCCCGCACGAAATGCAAGAAAATTTCTGGAACTGTGGAAGGTACGAGAAAAATTACACGCGGAAGTGAAGGATGTGGGGGAATAGAGTTGTCCTTGCCACTGGGGCAGTCCTCGTAAAACAGTCGGTATAGCACTTGCCCGCGTAACACAAAGGTACCAGAGTCGAGTCCTGGTACAGCACACAATTTTGATTTACCAGGAAGACGCAAATCAGCTCACACTCTGCTGCAAAGTGAAAATCCATTTTTCATACAAACGATTGCTTCTGATTTCAATATTGATTACAGCAGATTTTCCTTGATTGGTCAGTTCAGATAGCGCTTATGCGTGGTGTACTGAAATGTGTCGTTTGCAGTAGCCCCTACGAGGACCTACATATAGATAGCATCCAGGATATCTAATGTATTATATTGCTGAAACGCAGCTACGATTGTGGTAATTTGGTTTACTTTGACAGTTCTCAAGAAATGTAGATACTAATTTAAGTTTTCCATTTTTCACTTCCAGTCTGGTTTGACACCTGTAGGCTCACATCTAGAGTAGGTATCAGCTGAAGCTCTATACTGACATGCACTTCCTGTGGAGGAAGATGCATCCGGTAATTGACTAGCTGCAGTCCAGGGAACGCTCGATTGCTGTTAGCTCCTGTTATCTGATGTAGCGATCTGCTGATATCGATAGCTAATACTGTACTCTACAGTGGAGCACAGTACGATGCCTGTTTCCTATAATGCAATTTATCAACAAATCTGAAATTTGTGAGAGTGAATAACTCCTAACGATTTACGCATGATCGAAAGATACGACCCCCATAATCCATTAACCCACTGTTAACAGTAAGAATTAAGTAGTAACTGCAAAGAGCTCTCTGACGAAATTAAGCGTTAAGTAGCAACACTTGACAGATTGAACTTCCCGCTGGTGGCTACTAAATATCTCACCGACAAAACATTTTTTTAGCTAATTGTACCTTAATTTATAATGGCGTGTAGAATCCCTAAGGGTATCATCTACTGTTCTGCTCTTTACGTATTGGTGTTATACCGAGTGCCCCTTAAAATGCGTGGCCCTTCATCGGCTGCAAATATGACACATCTAAACAAATACAAAAATATACTTCAAAGTGGGATTTAATCTGCCTGGTTTCCGTATGTGTGCTCTTACGATACTGATACAGTCGGATACTGTTGTCGAGGATGTTCAAAATGAGCACCTGCTGTTTTAGTGTCACCATCCAGCCTTCGAGAAACAGTATTAATATTACACTGATAAAGACGTTTTCATCTTACCCATGAATTCGGGATCTTGTCTTCATCGTTCAGTGGCAAAGTGCTGTTTCGGCCTACAGTAAACGTTTTGGAACTTGCTTTCGGTTTTAGGAAACATAGCTAACGTAAATTACAGTATTACTTCCTTGAAGCCCATTCATATCGGGTGCGTCCAAGTGAATCGGTGAAAACAACAGTATCGGATGAGATAGCACTCATTATGTAATGATAAGCATTTCTTTCAGCCTGATATCACGCATACAGGTATATACTTTCAGATATGGAATAATACAGAGGAATATAATGTGGCAGGTGATTTGTAATACTTATCTCTACGACGCGAGGCATGATACGACATTTCTGTGCCAATAACATAGCGTAGAAATACGGCACGGTATCACCGGAAACATCAGACGTTCCTTCGTACTTATTTGACACGGCACATATCCAGCGAAATTCTCGATGGGCTACGGACAAATTGGCCACTTGGCGTGATGAGCAATAAGGTCAGCAACAGTCGTGGTCGCAGCTCCACTGTCCGCAATACGCCATTCACAGGACTCTCAGAAAAAACAAACCCCATTCGATTTCGGAAGACACATTGACACAGCAGGTGAGTAGATTTTAGCAAGACGATCAATAACTTAATGTTGACGAGCACTGTCGTCAAAAAAAAAAAACTGGAAAGCGCATCAGCATACTACAGGAGGACCCAAAAGCTCCCTCTGCCACATATCGTAAGATGTCTAGCTGATTAGAGATGTAGGTGTAGATCTTGTCCCTAAGTCATCGATCCGTCAGAGAATCGTTTCAGATAATGTGGAAACCGGGTCCCTCGTCTGATGCCGATTGCTGTCCTCGGCTCATCGACAATATACTGGAATGTTTCACACTGACGTGCACACATGGGCAACTAATCGGACACAGTTTATGGAGAAGGGAGACCGCGTTCGTCGCCACAGCGAATGGAACAGTTCGTTATGTCACGTCACTGGAAGTGCCGTCAGACCTTCCGGTGCCAGTCGGCATGATTGAAGAGCAGAATGAACAAGGCACGTGTTGTTGTTGCTGCTGTTGTCTTCAGTCCGAAGACTGATTTGGTGCATCTCTCTACGCTAGTCTATCCTGAGGAGGCCTCTTCAACTCTGCAAAGCAATTACAACCAACACTCATTTGAACCTGCTTACTATAGTCGTGTCGTGCTGCCCCCGTTCACACGCTCTCAGTGCCGTTGCCATACCGACGATTCCTTGATGCCTCATGGTATGTACACATACCAAAAAAAGTTTTGCATCACCCCGATTCCCACAACTGAAGATAGACGTTGACTGTGGATATTGTATCACAGACACAGTCCCTTTGACTGTTCACAGATGTTAATAAACCCGCCCAATGACGTAAACAACCATGCATGAGCAGCGTCTATTAGACGGAGGGAGTCCGACAGCCGATCAGCTCCAGTTATTCCACCAGGGAGGAGGCACACGGCTTGTCTGTAGTTCAACTATGCCCAGTCGGTCAATACCGCGGTTCGATCGCATCCGCATTGTTACTTTTTGCCAGGAAGGGCTCTCAACAAAGGAAGTGTCCAGTGAACCAAAGTGATGCTGTTCCGACGTGGAGGAGATACAGAGAAATAGGAACTGTCGATGACATGCCTCGCTCAGGCCGCACAAGACCTACTACTGCAGTGGATAACGACTACCTACGGTCTATGGCTCGGAGGAACCCTGACAGAAAAGCCACCATGTTGAATAATGTTTTTCGTGCAGCCACAGGACGTCGTGTTGCGACTCAAAGTGTGCGCAATAGGCTGCATGACGCGTAACTTCGCTCCCGACGTCCATGGCGAGGTCCATCTTTGCAACCACGACACCATGCAGCGCGGTACAGACGGGCCCTACAACATGCCGAATGGACCTCTCAGGATTGGCATCACGTTCTCATCATTGATGTGTGTCGCCTGTTTGGCGACAACCCGGTCAGGCTGAAAGAATTACACACACTGTCCAGCGAGTGCAGCAAGGTGGAGGTTCCCTACTATTTGGGGGTGGCATTATGTGGAGCCGACGTATGCCACTGGTGGCAATTGAAGGCGCCGTAACGGCTGCACGATACGTGAATGCCATCCTCCGAGCGATAGTGCAACCATATCGGCAGCATATTGGCGAGGCATTCGTCTTCATGGACGACAGTTCGCATCCCAATCGTGCACAGCTTGTGAATGACTTCTTTCAGGATAACGACAGTGCTCAACTAGAGTGGCCAGCATGTCCTCCAGACATGAACTCTATCCAACATGCCTTGGATCGTTTGAAAAGGGCTGTTTATGGACGACGTGACCCACCAACCACTTTTGAATCGTCGTTGAGGAGTGGGGCAATCTGTACCAACAGTACTTTGATGAACTTGTGGATAGTATGCCACGACGAGTACAGCCATGCATCAATGAAAGAGGATGTGCTACTGGGTATTAAAGGTACCGGTGTGTAGAGCAATCTGGACCACCACCTCGGAATGTCCTTCTGAATGGTGGTACAACATGCAATGTGTGGTTTTCATGAGCAATAAAAAGGGCGGAAATGATTAATCGATCCCTCTGTTAGTGAAGCTGTGCCATAAATTTGTTCTCGCCCCCCCCCCCCCCCCTCCAATTCTGTGCAGTAACTCCTCATTAGTTATTCGATCTATCCATTTATTCTTCACCATCCTTATGTAACACCACATTTCAAAAGCTTCTACTCTGTTCTTGTCTGATCTTTTTATCGAGTGAGTTTCACTTCCGCATAAGGCTACATTCCATACAAATAACTACGGAAAAGGCTCCTAGCACTTACATTTATATTCGATGTTAACAAATTTCTCTTTCAGACCATTATTTTGTTATGTGTTATAGAGTGAGAGCAAAATTAACTATCGATAGACATTACCTACACAATCGCGATGTTAAATTTTTTGTATCGATTTGTGTTACTGGATAGGAGTAACAGGTACTATATTGAAGCCATTCCTTAACTACCATTTAGTCTCTACAAACATGTAACGCGCCAGTTATTCAATTCCTAAATTCCTTGACGATACATCTCCGCTCCTTGGTCAATGAGTCATTCGAGAATCTCTATGGCCACGCCTTCATCGTTGGAGAATCACTAGATGGTGCACCATCTGGACTTGCCCATCAGCGTCACGCACGTCCCTACGGTCTTGGTCAAACGACTGGTGCCATTTCACGAACGCTGGACGTGACACTGCATTTGGTCCTTATACCGCCAGAAGTCGACGCGGAATTTGTGTGCAGTTTAGACCATTTGCTCCCAAGAATCGTATGCCCCGCCTACTTTAACACTATCATGCGTTTCCATTTGCCGCGCCATTCCAAAGGCACATTCTCATACACCTGTTACCTGTACCGAAGCAGATCTCTGGCTGCAGGAAAGCCGGAACATTTACTCTCTTCTAACAATGCGTCACTCTTGTTGCGTCACGGTCTTAGCCTTGGACGACATGTGTAACCCACATTCTGTAGTCCCTGCGTATTACATGACTCATATATGGATACAGAAGTACCTCACATTTTGTCACGATTATGTTCGACAGGCAACTTCGGTGGATGAAGCGTCGATAAATATTAGGAAAAGTAAACACTAAGGATAAGCCCAGAAGTTTAGCCTGCAATAATTTCATATGAATGCCTGTTTCTCTTCCTCATTTCACATTCTTAACTTAGCAACAGAAAATTGCAGATTTTCCATGAGGGAAAAGTTCTTACATTTATTTACTACATTTTGGAAATTTAACTTGTAACGGGACATGCTCCTCTAGCATTATTTTTACTCAACAGTAGTTGTCGATGCCAGCATTAATCTTTTTTCGAATTTTGGACAGGTCAGTATTATCTCAGTTGCTTTTTTGAAAACTTTCATACAAAACTTTCATACAATTTTTTACGCAGTACGTTAGAATTCAAGCTAAAATATATGAAAAGGAATTACTTCATAAATTTTTTTAGTTTCGATGCTATAATCGGTAAGTACTAGTTCTGAATGTAGAGTTAAAATTGTTTTTTAGAAACATGTGAAAAAATGAATTATTTGCACACTTAAAAATTTCTATTATTAATTACATAATCCCGTACTGTTTACTATTTTTATTTCTGGATTCATTTATGAAATAATAATGGAAATTTATAATGTAACGAAAACTGGTATAAATTAATTTGTTAAGAAAAATTGTAAACCCTTTGGAATGTTGATATTTCCGCAGAGTGTGGGAGTCGTAAGCTTTCCTCTGATGTGATCGGACGTATTTTTGTGTAACATGTGTGAACGATGTAATTTCGGCTTTGATAATGTGAAAAATCGAAATACTGTATGCCGCACCAAAATGTGAGAAAAACAGTGGAAAATATATTTACCTAAAAAAAATTCCGCAACAACAATCTTTCAATTTTATTAGTTCAAAGCAACCGCGAGGACCTGATGTTAGATTTTCAGCTTCCAGAATCAGACCCTTAAACAAGAAGAGCTGAAGTCATCTTAACATGACAAACTAACATCATCATCATCATCATCATCATCATCATCATCATCATCATCATCATTTAAGACTGATTATGCCTTTCAGCGTTCAGTCTGGAGCATAGCCTCCCTTATACAATTCCTCCATTATCCCCTATTCAGTGCTAACATTGGTGCCTCTTCTGATGTTAAACCTATTACTTCAAAATCATTCTTAACCGAATCCAGGTACCTTCTCCTCGGTCTGCCCCGACTCCTCCTACCCTCTACTGCAGAATCCATGAGTCTCTTGGGTAACCTTACTTCTCCCATGCGTGTAACATGACCCCACCATCTAAGCCTGTTCGCCCTGACTGCTACATCTATAGAGATCATTCCCAGTTTTTCTTTGATTTCCTCATTGTGGACACCCTCCTGCCATTGTTCCCATCTACTAGTACCTGCAATCATCCTAGCTACTTTCATATCCGTAACCTCAACCTTGTTGATAAGGTAACCTGAATCCACCCAGCTTTCGCTCCCATACAACAAAGTTGGTTGAAAGATTGAACGGTGCACAGATAACTTAGTCTTGGTACTGACTTCCTTCTTGCAGAAGAGAGTAGATCGTAGCTGAGCGCTCACTGCATTAGCTTTGCTACACCTCGCTTCCATTTCTTTCATTGTGTTGCCATCCTGTGAGAATATGCATCCTAAGTACTTGAAACCGTCCACCTGTTCTAACTTTGTTCCTCCTATTTGGCACTCAATCCGTTTATATTTCTTTCCCACTGACATTACTTTCGTTTTGGAGATGCTAATCTTCATACCATAGTCCTTACATTTCTGATCTAGCTCTGAAATATTACTTTGCAAACTTTCAATCGAATCTGCCATCACAACTAAGTCATCCGCATATGCAAGACTGCTTATTTTGTGTTCACATATCTTAATCTCACCCAGCCAGTCTATTGTTTTCAACATATGATCCATAAATAATATGAACAACAGTGGAGACAGGTTGCAGCCTTGTCTTACCCCTGAAACTACTCTGAACCATGAACTCATGGTGTGGGTTCCTGTAGTCATGTCCTAGTTCATGAAGCACGAGCAACGTATGAGTGGCCAAGTAAGTGGTCCTGACAGTCGGGATACCAGTTACTTTGGAATAAGGCTGGGCATCTCGGACATATTCTTAGTCGTGGTCACCTTTGTGCTCATACGGCAAAGACTACCAAATCCACCGGTTAGTCCCTCAGCCGTTAGGGGTAAAACCCAATGGGACTCGGGGCAAGTAAGGCTAGCAACCTGCTTCCCTGGTACTTTAAATATGATGCTGGCAACAATCAGAGCAAAATGCCTCGGACCTTTGGAGGTGACGGAGTCCCACCTCTAACTGACAAACCAGGGACTCCTAAGACAAACTAACTAAACTTTAAATTTTATTGTAATCTTCGCTCCTCTCAAATCTTCATAAAAGACTTTGGTTATCAATTTGTTGGACTGGGCATTGTCTAATGTGAACAACAGATGGAAGCAGGAAGGGGGACGGGGGGGGGGGGGGGGGCGGGGTGAGATTACAATCTACTCTGGAATACGCCATTGGCTTTCTCTTTGTAAATTACAGACGTTAATCTTTCTCTGTCTCCAAGAGTAAAGCATTTTTCTGTACTTATTAACTAAACCTAAAGTTTCTAGGCACTGCGTCTCCGGATACTGTTTGGAACCTTTGATGCATATTTCTATTTCAAAAGGTTCCAGATAACAAGCAAATCAAATAGCGTGGTGAGCAGTTCTGGTGAAAACGCTTTGGGGTAAAACTGAATAGCAGGGAAACTATGTGGCTTATGAGTACATTCAGTCACAGATCAGTAACTTCCTACAGCTTCAATTATCTTTCTTTTTTGCGTTAGTCTACTTGAGTGTTTGGAGTATATAGTGTCAGAAATCGTACAGGTAAGCCGACAACCAGTTATCAGCGGTGTTCAGAGCGGTGAAGCAAACAAGCAACGGTCGGAGATAAAGCATACGGGGCAGAATGCTTCGATTTCTTGTACCACGGCCAACAGTCGGGAGATGAACTGTGTTATCCCATTAGCGGCGTAGGCACGATGCCTATCTAAGTCGACAATGAGAAAGTACATCAAATGAGAAAGTAATTGGAGCTGTTTGCGCTCTTTCACATACGTGTAAATTTACTGTTCGTGGCAAAACCAGAAAAAGAGATTCAGCATTATTTAGGGTTCTATTGCTAGAAGAGGCAGTCAAATGAAAACGAGACAGACGGAAAAAAGTAAGTACACTGTTTATTACTTCAAAAGTAATTTACATAACTGTTAATACATTTAGCCCACTGTGAGATAAGATAGTCAACGCTGTCAACGAAAAATGTTTGCGGGTTGCCTCTGGAACCGTGATTGTACCCAGGTGTGTACCTCTTCGTCCGAAGCAAATCGACGGTCACGAATGTCTCTTCTTTAAATGAAGGCACTAACAATCTTGTCCCCCAGTGGGATAAAAGTTTTTACAGTTTTGGCGATTACTTTCGATCTGTCTTAATTTCATCTGATTGCCCCTTATATAGATACTTCCAACTACTCCACAACAAATATATACGTGGAACAGAGTGAGATGACTTACTCGAAACAGAATGGAACTACGAAGGTTATTGTTAGTTTTCTTGCAGAATGTAGCTCAAGAGTTTATTTTATTCTCAACCTCTTAATCGCATCAACAACGTAACTCAACTGGAAAGACATACGAACGTTGTCAGAGCGCACGATGCAAACTGAGTTAACTACTGTTCTAGGTGGGAAGTAAATAGAGCGTATCCAAGCGCAAAGTCTCCAGATAATAATTTAGAAACCAAGTGTAGAGGGTTATTCTTGTCTGGAAATCATCTTCGCTTAATACACGATGAACACGTATGTAATATGGATGTAAAGAACTGCCGGATTTAGAATCCTCAAGACGATAATTCTGATAACCGTGGACTCCCACACTATTTTTCGTATAGAAAGATGAGGCTCGACTTATATGACAGTAGTCTCTCACACGTCTTCCGACTCGTTTGTTACGATTGTGGGTCGCTTGCATATGGATACTATTTCGAACCCGTGTTTACATTCTATGGAAAAAAAACATGTCGTGACTTCCATGGACGATTTTCTTATCTTGCACGCTTACAGGTAATTTCGGCGGTGTTCTCCGGGTGCCTTTAAGCATATGAAGTGCCTGTTCTCCGTTAGAATATGCCGTTACGGAACGAATAACATAAGCTCAAGACCACCACAGAAACCTTTTACAATGAACCACTAAAATGGCTCCTGGTAGACGCGAGTAGCGAAGCTAGCGGTGAGGAAATTTAAGTAACGCTACCTAGCGTCAACAGTTTGCACTTGTTTTGATTGGCCGACGTGGAATGGCACGTGGCCTGGAAGAGATTTTTGGAATTTCACCGAAACGCGGGGAATATTACACTTTCTAGACAAACAATATCCACTTTTGTGAGGTATTTTCAATGCTTTTAATTTTTCCCTTGTCGCCATTCGAAATTCTGAAATTGCGTTCGCTTTCTTCATTTTACAGCAGTTTACACGCTATGTAAGGTTCGCCGTTCTATTCGCCGTTATCGGTTTGCCTAAACCGCATACTACCCTAAGAAGGGAAGACGAATGTTTTCGGAGAAAAAGTGTCAGCATTTTAGATCTAAAGCACCTCGATTAACAGATATGATCTCAGGCCGAGGAATGGACGACAGTTTCACGGCGGAAGAAAAGGCAGCAATGAAACCTCGTTGTCGTGCCTGGCTCCTGCGTGGGAATCTTTGTTGGACACAGCTGCAATGGAGACACAAAGTAGAACGTCACACGGAGACGAAGTTAGTCTTCAACGCAAGGTGCCGCAATAGGTACCGGCGTTCTCAGGTAAAAGTTGATCCGTGACGTATCTCCGGCAGCAACTCACTACAAGCATCACACCCAGTCACACTAATTTAGGAATGTTTTATAAAGCAGCGAATTCGTGGCAAACAGTGCTAGTAGTTCAAAGAAAATCCTGCAAAAATCGAAATTTGGATCTTATTACGAGCCCAAAACGCAAAGAGAGTCCCCTTTCCACCGGCCAAATCAGAATGGTTACTACACAAGCACTGAGACAGAACATCCAGGCTCATGTATCCTAACAAGAAGTAAGACGGTAATGTTCTAAGCTAGCACAAGCCCATTAGATACTGTGTGTTTTTAAACAAATTCAGTTCAAAATTTCAGATATATTGTACAGCTCTGGATATTTACAACTAACAAGCCCTATGTGACGTCACTTTCATTCTTTATGTTTTGCAATTAATGGGTTATCCGACATTATTTATCGCACAAAAATTTGTTCTCTGCGAAGTTAGAAAGCTTTTTGAAATCAGCACCTTTCCAGTGTCAATAAAGAGACGTATTCCAAATTAACCCTTTTCCATTACTGTGCATTATTAATCAATGATCTTTCCACGTACCTCGTCGTCCTTATGCTTTATTGGCGACAGGTCGTGCATTGACTAATTCTGTTTCGTTATGAATTAATAGGTTATCGACACCGTGACCATTAAGAGATTGAGAATTTTCTGATTTGAATGTGCACAGGGGAAGAACACAGTGGCTTTGAAGAAACCATCGAAACGTTCCTCTGCAGCAGAGATTTGTATCTACAGACAGAAATGGTGGAATACGATCTGAACCTCAGATTTTGTTCAAACATGCCCTAGGGTATTCCCCTCCTGCACTCATCAGCTCCGCAACGCTTAGGAGAAATTCCATTCACTTCTATTATTAGTTCTACATCTACATGGACAACCTGCGAATCACACTTAAATGCCTAGCAGATGGTTCATCGAACCACCTCAGCAATAATTCTCTATTATTCCAATCTCTAACACGATCTCTGATTTCCCTTATTTTATTATGATGATCGTTTCTCCCTAGGTTAAGTTGGCGTCAGCAAAATATTTTCGCATTCGTAGAAAAAAGTTAGTGACTCAAATTTTGTAGGAAGATTCCGCAGCAACCAAAAACGCCTTTGTTTTAATGATGTCCCTCCCAGATCCTGTATCATGTCAGTGACACTCGTTTCTGTATTTCCCCATACCACGAAACGTGCTGCTCTTCTCTGGACTTTCTCGATATACTCCGTTAATCCTATCTGATACGGATCCCACACAGCGCAGCAGTACTCCAAAAGAGGACGAACAAGCGAAAAGTAGGCAGTCTCTTTAGTAGATCTGTTGCATCTCCTAAGTGTTCTGTCAACAAATCGTAGTTTTCGGTTCTGTTTCCCCCACAAGATTCGCAGTGCGTTCTTTCCTATTTAAGTTGTTCGGGATTGTAATTCCTAGGTATTTAGCTGAATTTACGATCTTTAGATTTGACTGATTTATCATGTAACCGAAGTTTAACGGATTCCTTTTAGCACTCTTGTAGATGACCTCACACTTCATTTTTTAGCGTCACTTGCCAATTTTCGCACCATACAGATGTCTTTTCTGAATCGTTTTCCAATTTGTTCTAATCTTCTGATGACTTCACTAGACGATAAACGACAGCATCATCTGCAAACAACCTAAGACGGCAGCTCAGATTGTCTCCTAAAGCGTTTATATAGATACGGAGTAGCAGAGGGCCTATAACACTACCTTGGGAAACGCCAGAAATCACTTCTCATTTACTCGATGACTTTCCGACAATTACTACGAACTGTGACCTCTCCGACAGGATATCACGAATCCAGTCGCATAACTGAAACGATATTCCATAAGCAGGCAATTTGATTACAAGCTGCTTGTGAGGTACAAGGTCAAAAGCCTTCTGGAAACCCAGAAACACAGAATCAGTTTGAAATCTCTTGCCAATAGCACTCAAAACTGCATGTGAGTAAAGAGTTAGTTGTTTCACAAGAATGATATTTTCTAAATCAGGGTTGACTGTGTCTGTAGACCGTTCTCTTCAAGATTACTCGAAATCTTCGAACGCAATCCTGCTGCATATCGACGTTAATGTGATGGACTTGTAATTTAGTGGCTTACGCCTAGTGCCTTTCTGAAATATTGGTGTGACTTGTGCAGATTTCCAGTCTTGGGTACGATCTTTCGTCGAGCGAGCGGTCGTATATGATTGTTAAGTATGGAGCTGTTGCATCAGCACACTTTGAAAGGAACCTGATTTGTATACAATCTGGATCGGAAGACTTTCTTTTATTAAGTGATTTAAGTTGCTTTGCTACTCCGAGGATACCTAGTTCCGAGTTACTCATGTTGAGAGCTGTACTTGAATCGAATGCTGTGTTTAGTAACTCTGATTTAGGGACCGTCATCGATAGTATTTCCATTGTTGTCGCGCAGAAAAGGCATTGGGTGTGTGTCAGGTAGCATACTTTACATACGACCTGAATCTCTTTGGATTTTCTGCCAGGTTTCGAAACAAAGTTTCGTTGTGGAAACTATTATAAGGATCACGCAATGAAGTCGGCGCTAAATTTCGAGCTTTTGTAAAAGATAGCCAATTTTGAAGATTTTGCGTTTGTTTGAATGTGGCATGCTTTTTTCGTTGTTCTGCAACAGTGTTCTGACCCGTTTCGTGTAACAAGGGGGATCAGATCCGTCATTTGTTAATTTATTTGGTATAAGTCAATTGCTGTCTATGTTACTCGTATTTCTTTGAATTCAAGCTATATCTGGCCTACACTTACCGCTACTTTATTATTTTGGAAGGAGTGAAAATTGTCTTTCAGGAAGACATAATTCGAATTTTTATCTGCTTTTTTTTAATAGGTATATTTTTCGTTTATTTTTGGAAGATTTGAGAGCTGCAGTCTTCAGCCTCGGTACGACAACCCCGTGTTCACTATTCCCTGTTCTTCCTTAATCGTTCGCAGTTCTATGTTGGCCACATTGAAGCATGAAAAGTTAAAGAACACGAGCACAAAAGATATTCCAATGAAGGCATCGTAGTCACAGCAGCTCACAGAGTTTTAAAACAAAGCGACTTTTAAAAAAGATCTGTCCACTATACACGCTCAACCAATGTTTTGCAGCCCATTTTCTGTTTGCTGCAACAGAGCCGAGGCAGAACGTCTTTGCTAGGAGGGTAGTAATGTGAGTTTTGCGTTAGCTTGCTGGCTGATCATTCGCAAAGCAGGCAGCCCGCAGCGCACCCTAGCTGTTGTCGCTGCCGCGCCCGGACCCTCGCCTTGCACGGCTGTGTCGTGGGTGGGACGGGTAGGATGCGACTGGTGTGTGTGTGTGTGTGTGTGTGTGTGTTGGAGGGGGCCGGCGGCGGCTCGGGCGGGGAAGCCGTTGGTATCTCCCCACAGTGGCGCTGCGCGCTAGCTCGCCCGCTCGCTGCGCCTTAAGCGGTCGGCCTTGGTCCTGACGTCAGGCTTAATCTAGCACAGCACGCAATTGGTGACGTCACCTAGTCGCAGCAATGCCAGCCATGTCGAGCTGGGTTCGGTCCCCGCCTTTATTTCCCACCACTGAAACCTGCCCTCGCAGCAGAGACAGTCAGTGGGTGGTTCTCAACAGAACCTTAACAATATAATACAGTAGGTGCGTCTTGAAAGTAGGAGTCGGACGGATAGAAAACATGACGGTCCACAGTTATCATCTTGCGCATGCGAATTGTATCTAGGGAATCTGAACGGCTAGTCAAAGTTCTTCATAGTGTATTGCTTTCTACGAGTGTAACGAGCCAGTGTTATTACTTTCTTCACATGCAGCAAGTCACTTAAAAGAGCTGTAAAAATAAACTTGCCTCAATGTGCGAAGTACATCCATTATTTAGATTTCTCACTGCAAAGAGATAACTGCCATATGTGTGAGCCTTTTTTTATTTGTGTACTGCAAGAACGCCCACTACCTACGACTACTATAAATCTGCTATACAACAGGTGATAATTACGCTGTATTTGGCCACTTAGCCTCGATGAACAAATTACATGAAGCTACTGACCCCAGCTTGAACAAGTGTGCCTCTTCTACGAGTCATTAGTCGTGGATATTTTACTCTCCAAAGGTTCCTGTGCCATTTTCTTTACGTAAGCCATAAAATTCCATTGGCTGTCAGATGAATGTCCAGGCAACTAAATTCAAAAAACTCTGAATTCGTGCTTCTCTAACCATTACTGTGTGGCCTAGTAAACACTTAACAGAAATTCATAGTTATTTTCTTGGAAAAAAAGGAAGCCCGAGACGGGAAATAGGAAACGACACCGTAGGGAAATGTGTACAGATTAGCGCGTAAGAACCCGACGAAATGTAAGAGCGGTCAGTTGCGAGAGTGAAGAAATTAAAGCTTCTAATATAGATGGACTGTAAATGAAAATTAAGATTTAGAGTCGTAAAAAATCGTACCCAACTGAAACGGCTTTTTTTTTAATATACGTATAGACAGAGTGGTCTACGATGAACGAGTGAATAAATGAGTAATGAATGAATGAATGAACGAATATGTCGCGTCTAGCAACAATTTTCTCGTCAGTATCATCGTACAGTTTCTTTGCACGAGCAAAGACACGGTCATCAACAGTTTATTTTCGATCTGGCCTAAATTCCATGAGCTAGAATTCTGGACATTGTGTCAAAAAAATCTTGATTCTAAGGCAGAAAAATGCGCGGAGAGCAATATTGAATGTAGTAAAACGAGGAAAATAGTGTTTCGCAAACTTTTTAACGTCTTTCTTTGTGAGCTTTTCTGTATAACATCCCTCTCACTGAAATGCGGCTCCAAATTTAGGGAACATCTCAGGGAACTACTCACAATATACACTGACGAGGCAAAACATTGTAACCACTAGCCACCGCGATATTGAATGCCACTTGGTGGCGCTTTTGGCATCTAAAGCGGTAACGAAAGGGTATAACTGGAACGGGGATCAATGGGGACTTGTTCAAGCGGCGATACGAGCCGTGAGTGGGGAAATCCACTGACATAAGCGACTCTGAAAAATAGCACACTGTTAGGGCCTTGCGTCTGGGGCGAGCACTAGGAAAGGGCGAAGCAGATCGGCTGCTCCGGTGCAGGTGAGCATCTACGGAAAGTGGCTGAACGACGGTGAATCCAAGAATAGGCGACGAAGTGCTGGATGTCTACACCTCATCACAGAACCCGAAAGTCGAAGGCCTTCGCACTCTGTAAAGCCGTATCGGCGGCGGTCTGCGACAGATCTGACGACAGAATACGATAACGGCACAGGTACAACTGTTTCGCAGCAACCCTTCAGCGCACATTGTTGAACATGGGGCTCCGCAGTAGATGACCTCTGTGTGTTCCCCTGTTGTCCCAAAGACATAGTCAGTTGCTATTGCAATGGGTAAGAGATCGTCGAGACCGGACCGTGAATTAGTCACGCTTCCTATTACACCAGTCGACGATCGTGCCCAATTACGCTGTTATTCAGGCGAATTTCTGCTCGAAACCCACATCGCGCCACGGACGCAGGCCAGTGGGGCCAGTATTATGTTATGGAGGCATTCATCCCCCTCCATGCCTGATGTCTTTCCCGACGGCGGTGGCATTTTCCAGCAGGATAACTGCTCCTGTCACAAAGCCAGAATAGCGTTAATGTGGTTTCAAGAGCATAACAGCAACTCACGATGATGTCTTGGCTACCAAATCCGACTGATCTGAATTCGATGAAACACATCTGGGACGCTACAGATGTCAATTCTGCGCTGACAAACCAAGGTCCTCCCCCTCCCCCACCCTCTCTCTCACACACACACTCTCTCTCTCTCTCTCTCACACACACACACACTCTCTCTCTCTCTCTCTCTCTCTCTCCTCTCTCTCTCTCTCACACACACACACACACACACTCTCACACACACACACACACACTCTCACACACACACACACACACACTCTCACACACACACACACACACTCTCACTCACACACACTCTCACACACACACACTCTCACACACACACACTCACACTCACATACACTCACTCACACTCACATACACTCACTCACACTCATATACACATACACACACACACACACACACACACACACACACATATACACACACACACACACACACACACACACACCACATAATACATATTCTCTGTATAAATAGCAGTGTGTGGTTTCACATTAAAGGTAGCACGTTGTCATGTTGTCATTTGTCTGCCCCTAAATGTGTTTCGTGTGTGTGTGTGTGTGTGTGTGTGTGTGTGTGTGTGTGTGTGTTGAAAGAGCCTTTGTCCTACCATCAGTGAAGTCACTAATGCTTCACATATATTGCATATGAAACATTTCTGTTAGCACGTTCCTACCTGTCGCTACCACTTGTTCGTGCATACGCAGAATATTTTGTCGTGGCCCATCACCATCACCTTGACATTCTATCAAGAACCTCGCGGCCCGTGTAAATGATCGTGCATGAGTAACGTCATGTAATTAATTGTAAAAGGGCTCAAGAGTGGACACATTTTAACGCATTTCTATATTGACGTTGAATTTAATTCATCTTTAGAAGAATCTGAATGAAGCAACTCACAGTCGTGCTGGAATCGCCAAATACACTCCCTCTCAAAAAAAAGTGAAGCTGCCAGAAGGCGAGACGGAAACGTACTGTAACTTCACGTGTTGAGAGGGTATGTGATATTTCAGTGATTACAAAATCGATTCAAATTTACAAAGAACTGGCAGTATGAGTCCATTTTCTTGTTCCGTTGCACCATTTCTGGCCTGAATGCATGCACTGGATCGGTTGTGTGTCCTCTACTGGGGCAAGCTGCTGCCCGACAACTGTTGTAACTGGTCCTTCATATTCTGGATACTGGCGCCGGGACGGAGTTGAAATCCGAACTGGACGCTCGCATGTCCTATCGGGGAGAGATCTGGGGACCTTACTGACCACACGGGTACCTCAACATCAGGCAGACAGTTCAGAGAGACAAGTGCCCTGTGTGGGCCAGCATTAGCCTGTTGAAAAATCTCACCTCGATACTGTCGCATGTAACACATGAGGATGCAGGATGTCTATGATGTACCGTTGCGCTGTCAGAGTTCTCTCAGCCACTGCTAGCCGTGACCTGAAATCATCCCCGATGGTTCCCCACACGTGAAGCCAGGAGTAACGTCTCTGTGCCTCTACAGAACACTGGAGGAATCGGGACCTTTCAGCAGGTCACCGCCATTCTCGACGATAATCGCCCAACGCAGTACAGAAACCAAGATTCATTACTGGACACAATACGTCGCCATTCATCAGCAGTCCATGCTCCCCAGTCATGGCACCACTCCAAACAGCTGTTTGTGTTTTAGATTTAACGACAGCCTACGTGTGGGCTACTAATTCCCTAGTCCGCTGTTGCTAATCTCAGACGAAAGCAGTGGCATGACAGATTGTTGTGGAGTCCATTACTTGTTCTGGGGTGACGTGCGCGGATGTGAAGGGACTACGACGTGCTCGGTGCTCGGTGCTCGATACGGCGATCCTCCCTCGTGGTGGTTAGACGTGGTCGCAGGAGCCTTGACGAGTGTGTCTGTCCTCGCGTCCCACAAATCTGGATATTGCACGATTCGCCCGGCCAGCCAAATGGAGACCCACGACGAGATTCCTTTCAAACTCTTTCAGGTGCTGATAACGCTGTCCCACACACATACGTGGTATCTCCGTGTACTTCACAGTGATCGCTCAACATCTGTCGCTGTTCGTGCCCCTCATTACCCTACCAGACCTGGTAACAACATCAAACACCGACAACATTAATGCAATCTGGTGTCCGCTCTACCTAACACAGAGAATTGCATCTCTCATCATTAACATACCCACCGACAGTGCGTACGTGTACGGAGTTACACTGACTTCTGGCCATGTCTTCCGGGAGCTAGACTTTTTCAGTCAATCAGTGTATTTAAAACGAACTTTATAATTTTAAATTTACATCTGAATCTTCCCCTCCAGTTTACATCAATATTTTAAAATTTTCTCCTCTTTATCTACATCTACATCTACCTCATACTCCGCAAGCCTCCTAATGGTGTGTGGCGGAGGGGACTTTCGGTACTACCATTTCATCCCTGCAACCCACTCGCGAATAGTGCGTGGGTAGAATGATTGTCGGTAAGCCTCTGTATTGGCTCTAATTTCTCGAATTTTCTCCTCGTGGTCAATACGCGAGCTGTATGGGGGGGGGGGGGGGGAAGTAATATGTTGTCAGACTACTCCTAAAATGTGCCGTCCCTACATTTCAATAGTAAGTCTCTCCGCGATGCACAACGCCTCTCTTGTAACGTCTGCCAGTGGAGTTTGTTTATCATCTCCGTAAGGCTCTCTCGCCAGCTAAACGATCCCGTGACGAAACGCGCCGTTCTTCGTTGGATCTTCTCTATCTCCTCTATCAGTTCTACCAGATAGGGATACCAGATAGATGAACAATACTCAAGAATCTATTCCGTAGTAATTTGTACGTTGTTTCGGTATTACGAAATCTTTTGCGTCAATACTCAACACGAGCGGTAGATCTCTTTTGGAAATTACGCTAAACGCTCCTGTTTCTTTCCTATATTATCTTGCTTCGAACACCTCTTAGTTATGACAGGTCGAACGAACCGCACTACGTACTTTTTCGTGACATTTCTATTTTACCTACCACCTAGTGGCTAAGACAGGTCATGATTTCACAGTAGTAAGACATACATGTACTTAAAATGAAAGTAATTTAGTTTTTCGGCGTTTTAAGGAAACTGTAGATTTATGTGCTTAGTAACTTAAAATAATTAGGAAATGGAAATATCACAAATCAATAATTTATTAAGAAGAAGGCAGGGGAGAATTTAGATCTGTATACTGCGACCATCGAGGCTGCTCCGGAGGGGGTACAGCATTAAAACATCAATACTCTCGCTCCCGGACAGTCACCGCCCGATCTATCGCTAAGCATCATTCCAAGGCGAGGATCTCAGCAATACTTTGAGCCTCTCGCCCTCAGATGGCGTAGCTCCGCGTCAGGTTAGGTTCTACATTATCTACGGGGAAGTGTGTGCTGTCCTCTATTTCCACAGCTGACTTACAATTTAATATTTAGTTTAATGTACTCTTTTTCGGGTGTAACGCACATATTACCTGCTAAACACCTGGCTCTGGCTGTTACTAATCGGGGACTCGCGGGGTGATCGTGCGCTACCAAATTAAATCACTAGACCGAGCGGAAAACTGTCAGCGTCTTGGCGGTCGCAGTAGCTTTCTCTGCCCTGCGTTTTGAAACAGGCCTCATTGTCAGCCCTGCAGTCTTTACAAGGGTCACGACTCTTTCCTGGCCTGCAGTGTGTCGCAGTGGCGCTGCTACCCGCCGCTCCGACGGCGGCCTCGGACAGCTGCACACGTGTTTCCCGGCAAGGCCGCAAAACATGTCGCGGCGCTGGCGTCAGCGAGCCAGCCGCTGGCCGGCAAACAGGGCGATAGATTCAGCCGTGTCGAAAGCACTGGCACGAGAAACGTCCCTTTGTAATCACTGTTTCTAGCTCCAACCAGCGTGCACTACAGTACGTGTGCTATGACAAGATACCTCGGCATTTAAGTTGACGAACATTTAAACTTTAACGAACACATCACACTAACAACTACCAGAACGATGAAACACATGCATAAACTTGAGCAAGACTGAACACTATAAGATACAGACTGTTACTACAGACAATGAGGACATATTACACAGCACTCTGAGTCAATAGCTTGTTTTGCACCTACTGTTAGAGCACAGGCATTACGCAAAGGCACACATAAAACCGGTGCGACCAGAAGAGCATTATACTCGAATCTCGGGGGCTTTCGGCCCGACCTTCAAAAATTGGTTCAAATGGCTCTGAGTACTATAGGACTTAACATCTGAGGTCATCAGTTCCCTAGAACTTAGAAATATTTAAACCCAACTAACCTAAGGACATCACACACATCCATGCCCGAGGCAGGATTCGAACCTGCGACCGTGGCAGTCGCGCGGTTCCGGACTGAAGCGCCTAGAACCGCTCGGCCACCGCTCGGCCGACCTTCATTGAGACACTGTGTTTAGTACAAGGAGTTTTCCCAACAGATATTACAATTCGCCACACAGCAGCTGCCTACTGGCAGAAGAGGGGAAGACGCGACAAAATATGAGAATAACTGGACAAGGCACAGTCGACAAACGAAAATTAAACAAGTGGAGAATTGACAAATGGCAGACAGTATGAGACACAACTGATAAGGGAAGACGAGTCGACTCTTTCTTCCCCAGTATCCGAGAGCGGTTGAATTATGAAGTACATAAATCCAACACGCGGCATGCTGCACTTCCTAATGGGCCACGGCCCGTATCCCGTGCAACTCAACAGGTTTGGCCTAAAATAGACTCACACTTGCGGCTACAGCGAGAATGGCACACCTGAACGTACAGTGCTCACCTGCGATCCACTAAGACCAAGTTTAGGCAACAAGGACACAGGACAGTTAATAAGCAGACAAGATAACTTGAACTCTATAAACGACATCGCAGACGAAGTAGCGCGAGCACTACATACGGCATACAAACAGATGAGACCACATGCATCTGACGGATCAGCAGTACATAGTAAACGACACGGATACAAAAACAGGCTCTGAATCTGATGCCATACCACACACGGGAAGTGAAGACGAGATAAACATACAAACATAGCAAAAGTAATCTAAGGTTCTCCAATCGATCTGAAAATGTAACTCTTTATGTAGTCGGTTGTTATACCATTCCATAGCATGTAACACTATCTGCACATCGTCACATTTATTCTTCTTTCACTGCATCAGGTGTGACTCGTTCGAAGTTTTACCGATGCAGCTTACGATGACATTTTAAATCAACTCCCAATCTCCACTGTTATCTTAACTTCGGAAACACATAATAACCTAATTAATCAACACATTTTTAACTATTACCACAGTGATGACAGCATATGTAACAGATGTAACCATACACATAGAAGGTACAAAGGGAAGAACAGTCACATCACATCTAAGTCAAATTGCCGTCTCCTGTTTCTCCCATTAAATACACTTTTAATTTTACCTTAAAATACATCCACAACCTATTATGTATCTCATTTATTATCATTATATAAGTTAGCAAAACTCTTAAAACAAAATTGTTTATTTGCGTTACACATATAAGTTATTTTTTATTTTACCCTTTTGTAAAATTCTCAAAAACAAAATGTACTAAAACTGAATTTGTATAATATAACATGTAAAATCACATAATGTACAACCTGCTATATAACAAAAGGCAGCAGGTCTTTACTTAAGAAATAAATAAATACGTTTGTCGCATTTGTATCCTTCAAAAGCATCTGCTCCGTAATGTACCAATGCACAGCCACCAATGGGTTTTGTTACTAGTCTGGCATTTCTCTCTGGGTTAGAGAAAGCCACCACTATCTCTGTAGCTACTATTACATCCTTCTTTACACCCCTCTTCTCTTTAATGGCCAGTGTAGTTACTACTTACAGTTCTACAGAACGCATCGAGGTCTTGCCTGATACGAAATTACATTCTTTTCTGGAAATTTCACTAACAATTTTTCGTCGTGCTATGTATTCAAATGATCTTACACGAAGTGCGGAATCTCTCTCTCTCTCTCTCTCTCTCTCTCTCTCTCTCTCTCTCTCTGTGTGTGTATGTGTGTGTGTGTGTGTGTGTGTGTGTGTGTGAAAGAAATGCTGCTCTGACAAAGCCGTACTCTGGACCTAGCTTCGGATATGCTTCACGGAAGTTTAAAGCAACTTCGTGTTCACGATCTTCATTCATTACAAACTAAATGTTTGGTAGAATAAAAAAATTGTTTTTGTAGAATATGCTGTTATAGATGACAACCTTACTGGAAGGAAACGGTACGAATGTCCATCACTTCGTGTTTGCATAACAGGTACACTTTATATGCGGTAACTGTACAAATATCGCCTGTTGAGAAATTGTCAACCAAGTGTAGGATCTGACATCACCCACAAAACTCTGAAAAATGCGAAATGTGTTCTGCGCCAACCATAAAGACGCAACTTCATACTGTCGTAAACGCAATATCATCTCATACGCACTATCGCAATACACGAAAATAAAATGTGTGCGAATATGGAACGAAATAACTACGTAGGTTTGTAAGAAGTTAAAGAGGTGACTAAATTTAGCAGAATATGGGGAATTTGAAGTTTGACTGTATAGATATTGCTTGCAGAAGGCTTGTACCACGTACCGTTGCATATTATTGAAATCGAGTTAGAAATTGGGGTATTTAATAGATAAAGATGGATGGTAAAGAGATTGTTCAACACCCTTGAGTGCTATGCAAGCACTGAACGGTATTAATTAGCAGCCATTGTCGAAAAGATGGAAAATATATTGCGGAAACCTATAAGGAAAAGGTCAGAAAGTGGTTTCACTTGTTCATATGCTCGTTAACAGTTAACATGTGCCTTTTTGCGAAGTAATAAATTTTAGCTAGGTGAGCAAAAGCTACGTTTGTACGGTCTGAGGAAACCAAACGAAGAACCCGTTTGACGACACCACCTCTGGGAAGGCCGCCTGAATTTGCGAGCGCGACGAACTGATAGGTCAACTTCAGTGCTAGATAACTCGTAAACGGCGGCGCAACGTACTGAATTTTTTTTCTTAACAATTATTTCTCAGCACGACCTCCCCTGCACACCCTACGAACTTATAAGACTGTTTCTGACCATCTTGTATGGTCGAGGCAGATAATGTTCAATTATTTTGCTGTAAGCGTTTCTAAAGTTGTTTCGTGCTTGGGAGGTGCTTATCTAACATTGCTGCGCTCAGCATTTGCGTGTACGTGTATAAGAACACACTGAACGATACTGTTATTTATATAAACGTGTGATTTACAGTATTTGCCGTTTGCTGTGTTCCTCGTGTGTGTCTGCTGCCAGTTAATAAATAGCTACCTGTACCACACATCCCCATCTTCTCCTCTTTTTTCTTCTTCGTTGAGGCTGGAAGCACATTATTAATAGCCGCCTCACTTCTTCCACTCTTCTCAGTGTCCGTAACAGATGAACCTGTCTCTCTCTATCCAGGCTATGATTCGTCCATCATCTCTATTTTGTTGCTTTACTATACTCTAAGCGCGTCAGTCTGGTACTATTTAGTTTCCATTTACAGGAATTTAGCTTATTTTTCAATTTTTTTACCAACTTACCACCTTGCTGCATTTAATAAAGCTATCGCATCAAAAAGTATTTTACGCATTCTTTACTTAGGGTCTTCCCGAACGGATATGTTCAACCATGGGCAATTGCATTTTTTATATATATCTTTTGGCCGTTTTCAAGTCAATATTGTATGTCACTCTCACAATTTGATTGTTTATGAAATAAAGATTCACTCTACTTAAATTCCTTGCAGTTCTTAACCATGTTTCTCCTAAGTATCTAAATCTTCCTCCATTAAGGTACTCACAGCCTCGTGTAATTATTTTAGCCGGCCGTTGTGTCCATGTAACGTGTGTCAATCTCTGATAAGTTTCCATTTCGCGTGTTGATACTGTACTGCAGTTGCTATCGACTATTTAGTGTTGTCATTTCTCTTTTGAAGGTCAGGTTGTGAAGCTATGCTTGAATTTGTGTACTTCCATTTTACAAAAGCAACTGTGATTGTAACCTGTTGGCAAATTTTAATGTATCTTTTAAGCACACAACGCGTATTTACAGTGCTGAATATGTTGATACAATATTTGTGTACGGTTTTGTAATGGAATCACTGACGCTGCTTGTAGAGGATAGGGTATTGTGTTGTATGTTAACCGGGGGCGTAGAAACGACGGAGACGCTCCGTCCCCGCCCCAGCCGCAGTGGTCCACAACGCCACGACTACCGCAGTTCACTTCACCCCTCCGCCCCCCCCCCCCCCACCGAACCACTCTTTCAGGGTTATTGTGCGGTTCGCCCCCTCCGAGCCGCCCCCCCCCCCCCCCCCCCCCCCCAGTCACAGAGACCGTCTCACTCCAGACGAGTGCAGCCCCTATGTTTGCGTGGTAAGGTAATGATGGTGTACGCGTACGTGGAGAACTTGCTTGCGCAGCAATCGCCGACATAGTGTAGGTGCGGCGGAATAAGGGGAACCAGCCTACATTCAGCGAGGCAGATGGAAAACCGCCTAAAAACCATCCACAGACTGGTCGGCTCACCGGACCTATACACAAGTCCGCCGGGCGGATTAGTGCTGGGGTCCAGGCTCTCCTTCCCAATCCGGAAAGCCGTGCGTTAGACCGCACGTCAAACCGGGCGGGCAAAGGATAGGGTAGACGGTTTCCTAACAGCAGTGCAAAAAATTCCAGAGTGCTTACTCGTGTTTTCATTAAACTGCACGAGACTGGTGTAGTGTCCAGCAGTCATACCTCATCTGAATGTGCAAAGGAACAAGTGTCAACGAAGTAAAAGCCATCATTCACTTTGTAGAAGGTAGCACTTTCTACACGTACTGTTGCTCTAAATACACCCTCGAATATGGGCGACATTACGTGTTCACAGCCTCTATGCTCATTAACAGCGGATTCAGCACTTTCGAGCAGAGGAAAGCTGACGACTAGATTTTTGTCGTTGGCTAACTGCCAATAGACGAGTGATCCAGTTACTGATTGTGCTGGCGCACGCTTTCGCCAGCACACCGATCGGCACTAGGAAACATTGTATAGTAGGCGCTGAATTAGGTGTGCCTATGACAAGAGAAGACCAAGACTTGTCCCTAGGCTACGTGTCTATAGCACCCCCTGGGCAGCGCGAATACAGGCCGCCGCCGCTGACCGAGCTATCTCAATGTCTCAATCTCAGTGCCTTAGTACGTCACATTCGGACTCAGTTCGTATTGCACCTCAGTACGTCGCAGTGTGCTCTAGTCCTCCACAGCGACAGCCGTCGTCTCGCACCTTAGCTAGCTGTGAGGGAACATTAAGTCATTGTATACAGAGTGTTACAAAAAGGTACGGCCAAACTTTCTGGAAACATTCCTCACACACAAATAAAGGAAAGATTTTATGTGGACATGTGTCCGGAAACGCTTAATTTCCATGTTAGAGCTCATTTTAGTTTCGTCAGTATGTATTGTACTTCCTCGATTCACCGCCAGTTGGCCCAATTGAAGGAAGGTAATGTTGACTTCGGTGCTTGTGTTGACATACGACTCATTGCTCTACAGTACTAGCATCAAGCACATCAGTACGTAGCATCAACAGGTTAGTGTTCATCACGAACGTGGTTTTGCAGTCAGTGCAATGTTTACAAATGCGGAGTTGGCAGGTGCCCATTTGATGTACGGATTAGCACGGGGCAATAGCCGTGGCGCGGTACATTTGTATCGAGACAAATTTCCAGAACGAAGGTGTCCCGACAGGAAGACGTTCGAAGCAATTGATCGGCGTCTTAAGGAGCACGGAACATTCCAGCCTATGACTCGCGACTGGGGAAGACCTAGAACGACGAGGACACCTGCAATGGACGAGGCAGTTCTTCGTGCAGTTGACGATAACCCTAATGTCAGCGTCAGAGAAGTTGCTGCTGTACAAGGTAACGTTGACTACGTCACTGTATGGAGAGTGCTACCGGAGAACCATTGTTTCCGCAACATGACAGCGTGTGCAGGCACTATCAGCAGCTGATTGGCCTCCACGGGTACACTTCTGCGAATGGTTCATCCAACAATGTGTCAATCCTCGTTTCAGTGCAAATGTTCTCCTTACGGATGAAGCTTCATTCCAACGTGATCAAATTGTAAATTTTCACAATCAACATGTGTGGGCTGACGATAATCCGCACGCAGTTGTGCAATCACGTCATCAACACAGATTTTCTGTGAACGTTTGGGCAGGCATTGTTGGTGATGTCTTGATTGGGCCCCATGTTCTTCCACCTACGGTCAATGGAGCACGTTGTCATGATTTCATGCGGGATACTCTACCTGTGCTGCTAGAACATGTGGCTTTACAAGTACGACACAACATGTGGTTCATGCACGATGGAGCTCCTGCACATTTCAGTCGAAGTGTTCGTACGCTTCTCAACAACAGATTGGGTGACCGATGGATGGGTAGAGGCGGACCAATTCTATGGCCTCCACGCTCTCCTGACCTCAACCCTCTTGACTTTCATTTATGGGGGCATTTGAAAGCACTTGTCTACGCAATCCCGGTACCAAATGTAGAGACTCCTCGTGCTCGTATTGTGGACGGCTGTGATACAATACGCCATTCTCCAGGGCGGCATCAGCGCATCAGGGATTCCATGCGACGGAGGGTGGATGCATGTATCCTCGCTAACGGGGGACATTTTGAACATTTCCTGTAACAAAGTGTTTGAAGTCACGCTGGTACGTTCTGTTGCTGTGTGTTTCCATTCCATGACTAATGTGATTTGAAGAGAAGTAATAAAATGAGCTCTAACATGGAAAGTAAGCGTTTCCGGACACATGTACACATAACATCTTTTCTTTCTTTGTGTGTGAGGAACGTTTCCTGAAAGTTTGGCCATACCTTTTTGTAACACCCTGTATAGTTATGATATGAACATGGACAAGATTGAAGAATTAGTACATGTTATTTGATTGCTGTTAACCACAGAAGTACTCAATTGATTCTTGTAATAAAGTGTATTTTAATGACGTGTGCATTTTGTGTTGTAGTGAGAGGAAACCAGCCACCCACTTATCATACCACCCTCTCCTCATAGAGCCAGGAACCCCAAAACACGACAAGACGGCACAGCCACAACACTGATAAACCACATATTCTTGACGATATCAATAACGCTTGTAACACAACACTGGTGGTCCGAGAGAAACGACATGTCTTTGTGGAGAGACATTTTCCGGAACGCTTCTCTGTAAATGTTTGGTGTGGTACACAATCAGTTCATTCGGCACATTGTCTTGCCGCGTCGTCTTACAGGGCTTCGTTTTCATCCAGCACTATTCGGCGACGTTCCTTTGGCTACAAAGATGAGTATGTTTTTCTAACATAGTGCCCCTGTACATCATCTAAACCTAATATTCCCCGAAAGATGGTTCGGCAGAAATGTTTATTAGACACCAAAGTTCCCGGACCTTGTCTCGTTAGAATTTTTGTCCGTGCGGTAGTTGAAAGGTGAAGTCTACAAAGAGAAAGTAAACACAAGAGCCGAATATTCAAATCTGTGTGAATTTGTAAGGGACAAAACTGCGTAGGTCATCGGTCCCTCGACTTATACACTACTTAAACTAACTTTAACTTATGCTAAGAACAATACACACACCCATGCCCGAGGGAGGACTCGAACCTTCGGCGGGAGAGACTGCGAAGTCCGTTACATCACGTCTCAAACCGCGCGGCCACTCCGCGGGGCTCACAAGAGCCGAACCGATCGTTCGGATTATAATTGTGCTACCCTTATTAAAGAATTCCAAGCTCAGAAAAGCTAGACGTGGTGAAGGAGATTATTATTTACCGTTCCGTCGACAATCAGCTCATTAGAGACGGAGCACAAGCTCGGAGTACGGAAGGATGGAGAAGTAAATGGGCCTTGGGCTTTCAAAGGAACCATCCCGGCATTTTCCAGAAGCGATTTAGGGAACTCGCGGAGCTACACGTGAGGTCGTCAAGTAGCTTCAAAAGTTACTCAGATGGAATTTATGAAAATCAGCTTTGATCTCCTGTGAGTATTTGTTTAGTTTACATTCTAACAGCTGTGTCTTTCTAACCAATAAAAATGGACAAACGCTACATGGAATGTTTTATTTGAAACAGTCTATACTAGCACCTCATAAAGCACTCTATATTGTTACGGCACCGTCCTGAATGCAGCTGTTGCCGACTCTTACATTTTGCTGCTAAACCGAGTGTGGTGACAGACGACACACAGGCTAGTCCACAAGGGCAGTGTGATCACGGATGTGCCTGTGTTGTTAGATGCGCGCAGAGCTCCGCACCGCAACCTATCGCAACGTTGAGTTCCGATCAAGGTTACGCGCGCTGCAAGGCCACGAGTCGGCGTACCGGCGTACCCAGTCACCTGGACACGGCGGGCCGTGCCGTCTGGCGCCCTTGGTATTTGGTCCGCCCCTCCCCCAACTGGGTCATAACTGCCTCGATTCCCACTAGCCTCGACAAGTTGTGTACAGTCTGGGGAACTCTCGCCACAACCGCTGGAAGCAAAGCAGTACCCGAATCATCATGTATGGAAGTTACGTACAAATACCAACCGGAAATCTCTTATCTATGGATAGCAATCCCAGTTTGTTATCTTATAATACGCAAATGAATATAGTAATCACACTAAAGGCTTTCAGAAAATGAATGGTAACATTTTCAGGAATAATACCGGGTGGTTACAACTAAGGTCCCCGTAAACGATCAAAATTGTTTGACGAAATTGCTCTTATCTTGCCACGGATTTGCCAAGCAAGCCCGCACACGTCCAAACAACGTTTGTCAATTTAGTCTCACTTTGAATCAGACGCTGCCAGTCTTCGTAAATATTTTGACAGTAGTGAGAACGGCCACAAATGCAAACAAACCAGTCCTGGTGTTGACTTTGGCACTGTGTTTAAGGAAGACGGAGAAGGAAACAAGACTCAGGTCCAAAGAATGGCTTAAAATGAGAGATTCGCTTATGAATACCTGCTAAAGGAAATATTACCCTCAGAACCCGATGATTACATCAACTTTCCTCAAATGTGTCTGTCAAGTTCGCTCTTATCTAGCCACGGATATGTCAAACAAGTCCGTACACGAACCACGAAAGCTTGTCAATTTAACCTTAATCTTGAAGCAGAAGGTTTTCGCGTATGGTGTATTTTGACACTAGAGGGAATGGCTACAAATGCACATAAAGCGTTTTTAGTAGCATAGAGATCTGCACCAAACCACTCTTCGCACAGAAGACCACATGTCCGCAGCTCGTGGTCGTGTGGTAGCGTTCTCGCTTCCCACGCCCGGGTTCCCGGGTTCGATTCCCGGCGGGGTCAGGGATTTTCTCTGCCTTGTGATGACTGGGTGTTGTGTGCTGTCCTTAGGTTAGTTAGGTTTAAGTAGTTCTAAGTTCTAGGGGACTGATGACCATAGATGTTAAGTCCCATAGTGCTCAGAACCATTTGAACCATTTGAACTGAAGACCACAAAAACAACAACACTAACTCTGGCACTGTGTTCAAAGAATAAGAAAACAAGACGCTGGTCCAGGGAATGGTTTAAAATGAAAGAGATATATGCAACTGAAAACTGGTTAATGTAAATGTTACATTCGGAACCTGATGATTACATCAGCTTTCTGCGGATGGACAGTGAAACATACCTTTTTTAGCGTTACTTCGCCCTCACACTGACAAAGAAAACAGAAGGATGCGAAAATGTATTCTCTTCTACTTATTCCTCTAATGAGAGCTCATTAAGATACCAAAAAGTAGGAACATATAGCCCACATCGTCCGTGAAAGAACCAAAGAAGTTCAATTTCTTTTATTTCAGTCCACTTCTGCTTGTATGTGACTCTATAGGTAAAATATTGATTTTGTTCATGACCCCTTCATGCGTAATATATGGCTGGGAAAGATGCTATACATCTACCAATTTGGTAATTGTCACTCCTATTTTGTTTTTATACTTGACCGCACTTTCCATGATTGTCGAAACTCACGATACAATGAGATAAATTGTAATTAAACAATTTTTCGCTAAACATAGGCGGCAAAACATCGTTACAAATAACTCCCGCCTTCTTGTCAAACTTTCCGTCAATTAAAATTTCTGTCACACACGATACATGCATGACAAACACCTCAAAGAGCACCGCAGACGATAAATATTTGGCAAGCATAGTTAAGTGTGACAAGATGTTTGATCGTTTACAGGGGCCTTTAAACCGACGGTGTTCGGAGGACTGCAGGGCGGGCTGTATACATCACAGGACGTTGAAACAATGTAGGTCTGCTCACTAATCCGTGCGCTTGCGGACTATGCTGAAAAAAAAAATTGAGTTTCTTTTTCTGGCACTAGGTGAAAATATGGCGCTGCAAGCAGTCAATGTGGTGTGGCTGCAAGAAAATGGGAGAGACAATCAAATACGTGATAACGGTGGTTGTGTCACTTTTGTTAGGATAGGGTCACGAGTTGCAGCATGTGTTCAACATGGTCTCCCGACCCAGGAATGCGCTGCATCAACTATGGTCGACAGTCGCTCGCAGCATATACGGTGTAATCAGAGAGATATGTCGTCGTATGTTATCCTCCAGATCAGGAAGAGTGCGGATGCCGCCCTAATAGACACGATCTTCCTGATATTCCCACAACAAAAATTCACATGGATTTAGGGCGGGGAATCTGGAAGGCTGCACATTTTGTAACTGCGTACAGATGATGCGGTCGTTACCGAAAGTTTCTCAAAGGATATCTTTCACCTGGTAAGCGATGTGTGGGGTCTTCGCATCTTGCATCAAAATTATTATGTGGACACAGTTGCGTTCTTGTAAAGCTGGAATCACGTGTTGCTCAAGGAGGTCCTTATGAGGTGTAGATGTCACTGTACACCTAATAGGCCCGTGAGGTGTCATCTCCTGGAAGAAAAACGGTCCGAGAATGATGGAGATTGTGAAACCACAGCACACAGTCAAGGTGAGTGCATTGGGTGTTCTTACACAACGTATGGTGAAGTAGAGCCTCATATGCGACAGTTATGTGCATTCACGGCGTCATGCGGAGTAAAATGTGCTTCGCCCATCCAAAGAATATCCCCCAGCCACATGTCATCCATTTCGGTGCGTGTCAAAAGTCGAAGGGCAAAATCACGGCATTGTGGCCTATCTTGGGGCTTCATTTGGTGCGCATTCTAAATCTTGTGGGGATACCAGTGTAAAATGTGCCGCAAAATCTTTTGAACTGTTGACCAGGGGAGAGACAATTCCTGTAACACAGCTCGAGCACTGGCCGCAGTATTTGAGGCATGTGGTGCACGGTCGGCTATAGCTTCATCAACTTCATCAACAACTGCTATGGGAATGGGCCGCCCCCTCTCCCTGCCGCACAACCCAGTTCACCCGTTTTTTTTTCCAAATTTCTTGGTCGTATTCCTTAGTCCATTTATTGACAAGGGCCCTCTCCACAGCTGTTTCTGTCGGCGATATTCCCTCAAAGCAGCGCTGCTATTGCTGCCGTTCTGATAAAACCACTTAAACAGTAAAAATTTCACATTCTGACGGCTTACAGTCCCATATTTTCATCTGGTAGTGGAAAGTGGACTATAATTCTTTTCAGAATACGCGGCGAGAGCACCAATTAATGAGTATACTCCGCAGGTGCACCAGTTAATGAATATACCTACGAGGTGTCACAGTCCTGCGATATATACGGCCCGCACTACAGCACTCTGAACAAGGTTAGTTCCATTATAACCACCCTGTATTTATTTGTGATGTTGTTACATATTTCTAGAGGCGTCTGTGGGATTGTCAACTTGGCTGTGTTCTCTCCAACTGATGATTGTGATAAGGATGGTGATAAGAATGATAAGGTTGATGACGAGGACGACGAATTCGGGTTTCCAAGGGACTCAACAACGTGATTAGTAGTCCCTTTATACTAATCATCAAGGAGCCCATAGAAAAATTTTGCGAGTGGTGTAGACTGATTCGGGTCACGAGTTGTGACACAGTCACAGAAAATGACCGACACAACAGCCAACTGAAAGTACCGGGAAAAGAAGTTGTAGCACGCACAAAAATGGAGCTGGAGTAGCGAGAGGAAGAGCGCGGCCAAAGTTTCCCCAGAACAAGAGCTATAGGGTTAATGTACTTAGTGGCTCTCTCTTCCTTACCTCTGTACTGACACTGGGAGCAAATACCATAACAAAAAATAGAAAAAAAACAGTTAAATGTTTTGTGAAACAATTTACCTAAAAGTAACAGAACAGTAGAGAGATACTAGCCGCGACTTTGAATAATGCTGGAGGTCGGACTCCACAATCTACATAACCCACCAGATCAATATCCTCTAGCACTTTTTAAAATTCTGTGTTAAACGTCGAACTTTAAATTCTCAACGGGCACCCTGTCGGTTTTAACATGATTTCGAGCATCATCCAATGCCGTGTCAAATGTTTATCTAATCTATTTTATTTTGTGCTCCACCGTTAAACTTTAATTTTTCTTCTTTCTTTCCTTCACTATGAGATATAATATATGTGCAAGATCTGCCGTCTTAACAGTCATATTCTTACAATTTTTATTTTTATTTTCCATTTTTGCCCACTATAACAGTGCATTTTCCCCGAAGTACTAATAATTTTTGTCTCACTCACCTCGATTACTTTCAAGAAATTGAATACCAGTTTTGCAAAAAATTTGATATCCCATCTGTCCATTTTCCACTCTATGAAAATTCGGACAAAAATTGAATGTGTAGCTTCTGGAGGGGTCTTGTTTTAGCTCCACTCAAACATATGCCCCCGAAAAGAAAAAAAACCATAGACTCGCATTCGAAAGGGCGGTGTATTCTGGCATTCTGGTGCAGTCATTATGGGTTTCGGTTTTCTGAGATTTTCCTAACTCGCTTGAGGCGAATTCTGGGATGATTCCTTTGCACTGGAACGACTGATTTTCTTCCCTAATCTGAGCTTGTGTTTCATCTCTAAAGACCTAGACATCGATGGGACTTTAAATCCTCATTATCCTTCCTTCCATCCTCCCTCCCAGTATGTAGGTATCGAATGTGAAATCATTCGCTGATTTTCTGGTCGATTTACTTCTTTCGCCACAACAGTTCGTTGTTTTTTTTTAAAGCACACTCATTACGTCGTACTTTATTAACTTCTCCCCACATTTGTCTACGCTTCATAAATTCTAAAACACACTTAAATTCGAAAAAACAACCAACGAAATTTTTTCTGTTTTGACGCCATGATTATGTCTCGTCTTGTAACACACAACAGCAGACGATAAACGTCAAAAATATACGGGAAAGGAATCAAAATGGCTATGCATCTGAACAGAGTAACAATGGTAGAGAACATCACTGCAGATAATGTTATTTTGTACAACGCTCTCAGATATCGGCAAAGCGATCGTTGCATTCATGAAGATAACGACAGGACGGGGCGAAGAGAAAGTACACAAATCCCGTGCTATGCCATTCATTATTTGACGAGACGATTAGATCTACTTCCGTGGAACCATCTAATCAATTTGTAAATAAGCATCGTACAGTACTTTGCCCTGTGGAGATATTATGCACTTTCCTCGTGCATATATGGTTATCTATGTCTACTGATTGTAGTGGCGGCGAGATAAAAGAATCATGCATCTCTCCCTCCCACATGCAGAAGATCACCCGTGTCTTAATTTATAGTTCTTTTACTCGATGATCAGTTTCGGACATTGGCCGCTTGCAAGTGGTACATATAACTAAATCACCAAAACAACCAGCTCGGTCAACTTCCGGGCATTATCTTGCTGAAATGTAAGTCCATGATGAATTGCCATGAACGGGAACAAAATGGGGCGTAGAATATCGTCATCCACCGTTTTGAGTAAGGGTGCCGCGGACGACGACCAAAGTGGTCCTGCTATGAAAAGATATGGCACCCAAACCATCCTTCCTGGTTGTTGGATCCTACTGCGAACGACAGTCCGGTTGGTAACCCGTCCGGTGTGTGTCCAGACATGTCTTCGGTCTGCATTCTTGTTGACTGCAGTATAACTGTGATTGGTCCCGCTTCAAATTGGGCCCTGATGACCAGCCCATCCTGGCCTTACATTTCAGCAAGATAATGCCCGATCACACACGGCGATGTTTTCTACTGCTTGTGTTCGTGCTTGCCAATGGAATACCAAGATTTCCGATGTGAAGCAATAGCACACCAGTTGCGTTAAAAAACAATTTCTTGATATCTGCATTCTTCAAAAACAATTGCTGAAAATGATAAACAAAAATCTCAATGACAACATTGGTCCTTGCGAGGGGCAGAGACGTGTGAGGGGAAATGCTGACGTAAGCGGCGCTCGGCGTTACCAACAGAACCTGCAACGTTTAACTTCATACCGCAATTTTGACACTGGCGTTTGCAGAAATGGAAAAAACAGGGAAGTCGACATGAAGTGTTCCGAACAAATCCGATAGGTGACCAAACAGAACGACTCACTCATCGGATACATTTTATTGTGCCACTTACATGCAGTTACCACTGATAGGAAAGTGCTTCTCGCCAAGCATGAACGTGCATCGTTTTTCTTTCAGTTCATGCTCTAAAGGAGATAAGCAGGCTGCTAGCTCATTGATGTACAGAATAACTAATAATAAATCAATACCTAAATATACAGCTCCAAAATCGGCAGCATATTTCTGATAAGCAGCTAATATTTTTACAGGCCGGTACGTCTAAAATCAATCCGTCGATATATCGATATACTTTTCGATGTGTCGGGCGCCCATGACGATACCTTTCTAAATATCGATATATCGAACTCCTATATTTTTAAAAAATATCAACAGTGCTACTTCACCGCCATCTATCACCCTCCAAACAGTCCCGACTAGGCCCCATCCGGTTTTCATTTGTTTCCAAAACTTAAAGAACACCTTCGTGAATTTCACTTTGATAGTGATGAAACGGCGAACTGGTCTCTTATTGGGAGAAATGTGTTCGTCGCCAGGATGACGAAGTTGAGAAAGAAATAGGTAGACAAGATGAATAAATATATATAATATTCTTAACGTTTGTTTCATTAAAAAAGGCTTACAAGCTGGCAGTGTTTGCACATTCCGTTTGTGAACATAATACACTGCCTGACAAAAAAAGTGTACTTCCAGGAGAAGAGAACGAAACGAAAATAAATTTCACGAGTAGGGAGGCTACGAGATGTTATTTCAGCGATTACAAAATCGAGTAACCTTTGAATACAGGTATCGCACGATTCGGCCATCCGGCCAAACTCTGTCACATGTTTTTAACGCCGTCTCACAGGAGTACACCCCTTCTCCGTGAACTTTACAGTGACCACTGAGTATCTGACGCCGTTCACGCCCCTTATATACCCTACCACAATACTGAACACGTACAACACTAATGCACACTGATCGCCGTTCTACCTGTCGCAGAGAATTGCAGTTCTAATCATTTATATACCCGCCGGTGGAGCGTACCTATGCGAAGCTACACTGACTTCCGACCGTGTCTTCTGGGTGTCCCACTTTTTTGGTGGGTAATTTACGTGCTACACTGTCCGCCTGCTTAGCTGGGTGGTAACGTGCTCGCCCCCCATGCAAGCGGGCCCGTGTTCGATTTCCGACCGGGTTGCAGATTTTCTCCAGTCAGGGACTGAGTGTTGTATTGTCCTCATCATCATTTCATCCTCATCACAGGCGTGCAAGTCGCCCAATGTGGCGTCGATTGAAATAGGACTTTCACTTGGCGGCCGAAGTTCCCCGGATGGGGCCTCCCGGCCAACGATGCCACGCGCTCATTTGATTTCCATTGTGGTACACTAAAAGGTATCACCTGGCTCGCACTTTATCATACGCATACAGACGTAGATGTGGGCGCCGTAATTATCACTGCTGCTGTTACTGTCAGATGTAATACTTAAAAAGTAATGGAAGGCTTGATTTCAATGTATAGTACGCAGCAAATGGATACTCGTAGCACAGCAGGAGAAGCCCCGTCAATGAAGTGGTTAGGAGCTTGTCGTAAGCACCTCAGGTGGACTACAAGAACCCAGGAAATTCTAACAGTCCTCATATTACCGAGATCAGGAGGTCAGTCACTGGAATCGTCTGCGTGAGGAGCGTTTACACCTTACTCCTCTCGAACATGACTCCGGTGTCAGATCATTTGGTCTCGGTAGTACAAGGACTGAAGTCTTATTATACGATTACTTCTCAAAGAGTCGTCACGGATTCACAAAAGAAGCACACGTGTGAAACAGAGCTTGCTTTGTTCTTACACGATATCTTGCGAACAGTAGATGTAGGTAAAGAGATGGATACGGTCTTGGCTTTATTTACAAAAGACGCTCGACACCATACCATGTTGGCGACCAATGACAAAGGTAAGATCCTCGCAGTTATGCCAATTCTCCCGTGAATTTTTGTCCAACCGATTCCAGCACGTTACGCATGAAGGCGAATTCCAGCTGAAACGAACGTTAAATCGGGTTTTCCCCAAAGAAGCGTATTAGAATCTCCAATGTTCTCAACATACATAAACAATATATCAGATTGATCAGAAGCGCTATCGGATTGTTCGCTGATGAAGCTGTTGTATGTATGGAAGTATGATCGCTGGACGATCGTAGGGGAAATGCAGAAAGACTTGGACGAAATATCCGCTAGATGTAATGAACGGCAGCTCTCTTTAAATGTGGGTAAATACGAGTATAAGATAATTTCTGTGACGAAGAGAAGACGCTCGACAATATTTGTTTCAAAGGTGAGTGTCGAGCATCTGGAGCAAGTCACGCCGTTTAAATATTTACGGGGAATACTGGAAGCTATGCGAAATGGGACGAACACGTAAACGAATAGTAAGGAAAGCGGATGGAAGACTTAGGTTAGTTGGAAGGGATCTGGGCAAGCGCCGAGCGTCTGCAAGAGAAATCCCTTACAATACACTAGATAGTCTAATTCTAGAGTATCACTCCAGGGTTCATCTCAAGCAGCAGTGAAAGCAGACGTAAAAGGTATTCAGAGACGCTGGAATCCTAAGAGGTCGATGTAGCTTCTACGAAGGTGTAACAGATATGCTATGAGAAGTTAAATAGGAATCTTTTGAGGGAACGTGGCGCTGGTCTCACTAAATCTTTTTGGATAGATTTACAGAACCTTTATTCGAGGAATTCTGTGGTGCCATTCTGCTACCACCATATATCTGGCGCAGCGGTCAAGACAATAAGATAAGAAATTGGGTAACGTACAATGGCAGATAGGCAGTGATTTTTCCCTAGTTCAGTGTGTGAGTAGAATAGGAACGAAGCCGTTAATACTGGCAAGAAGTACGTACCCTCCGTCACACATTGTACAGTACCTTCTGAAGTATAAATGTAGAAGTAACATGACTGAATCAGCTACAGTTTTATGATTACCGATACTCGTGAATCTCACCAAACGCGCTGAACTTCTTTCAGTCAGTTTCATCTGCGGACTTCGTTCTACTGCTGGCAGATAACAGAAGCTGGATGGCTGTCAACTGGGACCCACGGCTTTCACGGAAACCCGCAAACGCCCGCACGAGCTACTGCCGTGGTGCAAATGGTTCTGAGCACTATGCGACTTAACTTCTGAGGTCATCAGTCGCCTAGAACTTAGAACTAATGAAACCTAACTAACCGAAGGACATCACACACATCCATGCCCGAGGCAGGATTCGAACCTGCGACCGTAGCAGTCCCGCGGTTCCGGACTGCGCGCCTAGAACCACTAGACCACCGCGGCCGGCCTACTGCCGTGTTCGGGATCAGACGACAACAGATGTTCTCAGCAAGTATTATGGGGTGCTTCCTAATGTTGCTTCTACTGAGCGAGTGCTTGTCTCCTGTCAACTATCGAATAGCTTTTTATTGGATATTTCCAGACGATTCGGTCAGATGTAGCCTAGGTACAACTCTTAGCTCACACGAATGCGTTGCAGACCTTAACCTTAAATGCAGTGCGCCGTGAAGGAGCAGATCTACATGATAATTAGTAGGCTTCCGTTGCCGGTGTCTGCCTCATTCAAACCTTTCTGGTGCACTGCCGCTACAACTTGCAAAATACTTAAAAATGCTACGTCCTGAGAAAGCACGTCGCAGCACGGCCAAAACGTCGGATATTTTAGTTTTTTAAGTTTTTTATAAGATGATGCGGCATCCTATGCAAAACGATTTTACTGAGGCAGGTCTCGATAGTTACGGACTCTTAACAGGCGGGACTGCTCGAACTTTGTCAGTAACTGTTCGCATAGCTTCCTTGTACTAACTCCAATTCTTATAGCAAAGGATGCGTTTTCATCCTCCGCTGCTAACTGGTCACTTTTTCAATTTCTTTTGCACAATTCACAACAGCGTCGACATGCTGGAAAGCGACAAATACCGGCACGTACAAAATTTACTATTGCATTCTTGTTAGTTTTCTGTTTTCGACTGAAATCCAAGCCAGTAGTGTGCGGGCAGTTGAATTTCGATAAGGATTGGGGAACGGTAAGATGAACATCAACAGAAGCAAAACGAGGATAATGGAATGTAATCGAAATAAATCGGGTGATGTTGAGGGTATTAGATTAGGAAATGAGAGACTTAAAGTAGTAAATGAGTTTTGCTATTTGGGGAGCAAAATAACTGATGATGGTCGAAGTAGAGAGGATATATAATGTAGACTGGCAATGGCAAGGAAAGCGTTTCTGAAGAAGAGAAATTTGTTAACATCGAGTATAGATTTAAGTGTCAGGAAGCCGTTTTTGAAAGTATTTGTATCGAGTGTAGCGTGGTGTGAAACGTGGACGATAAATAGTTTAAACAAGAAGAGAATAGAAACTTTCGAAATGTGGTGCTACAGAAGAATGCTGAAGATTAGGTGGGTAGATCACATAACTAATGAGGAGGTATTGAATAGAATCGGAGTGAAGAGAAGTTTGTGGCACTACTAGGAGAAGGGATCGGTTGGTGGGGCATATTCTGAGGCATCAAGGGATCACCAATTTAGTACTGAAGGGCAGCTTGGAGGGTAAAAATCGTAGATGGAGACCAAGAGATGAATACACTAAGCAGATTCAGAAGGATGTAGCTTGCAGTAGATACTGGGAGATGAAGAAACTTGCACAGGATAGAGTAGCAGGGAGAGCTGCATCAAACCAGTCTCAGGGCTGAAGACCACCACCACCACCACAACAACAACAACAACAACAACAACAACAACTGGAAATTACAGAAAAATTCCAACATTTACCTGAAGGCATAACAAGTTGTAAATCATTGAGACGACTGAAGTTCACATCACTCTGCTTCTCCTGGATACAGATTCGTCGTTGTAACGACTGTTGTCATTTCACTAGATGTCGAGAACGATAATCCGTAGAAATACGGACCTACTGATTAGTAGTAGTTTGTAATGAAAGCAGGCAGCCGCTGACCGACCGAAGAGAGGCACCCCTCCTCCTTGGGTAGCCACTACCCTGTGCCAAAAAGCTGGCGAGGAGAGTAGAAGCGAGCTGTTAACAGATGGAGCAACAGAAACAATTGGATGCCTCTGCGGCTTGTGAAACGGCAAAGTGCAATAGACGCTAAGTAGTTCGCCAAAGGAAAGAACGCTTACTGTGAGTACCTTTTACTGTCTGCATGTGCTCTGCTGCAGAGAGATGTGTGGGAAAGATCGCCCTGAAGTGGATGTTCATTTTAGCAGAGGAGGAAGAAAAGGAGACAAATGGATGGGACTCAAGATATCTATTTCCTAACTGGCGACATGGAGTTTGCCCTATGAGGTCGTCTAGTCGAGGGAATTGCGGGGGGGGGGGGGGGGGGGGGGCACAGAAGATTTAACGAGGGTGGTAAGCAATAATTTGATGGGCTGGAAAAGAAAATGAGCCAGCCAATCGAATGTATTGCTCCGCACAGGGACATAGCTCTGGATAGCGCAAAGAGATTGCCTCGAGACACTTGTGATCGAGACGGCATGCCCGCCGCATCCGCGCAGCTAAAGGACACGGGCAGTCGCCTGCAACACGCCTGCCCGCCGCTTTCGCGGTGCCACGAGACGATACCAGCTGGCTGCAGTGCGTCTTCCGATAGCAGCCTGATAACCGCCACGTGAAAAGTACAACATCTGTCATTAGAGTCCGCCTGTCACTTACGTTTGTCTCCCAGCAACCACGACTTAAACATACTGGTAACGATCACGAGGTTCGTGTAATTTATAATGGGGAAATTAGGTACTACATCCTTTTTCGTGAGCAAAAGTAATTTGTAAATTGCATTTCAATACCCGTGACCCAAGGCGCTTTCTTCGTATCAACAAATGTTTGCGATAAATCTATTTACGTCCTCGAGGCTGGCGCTTTTAATCCTTTCATTTACGAGGGGCGCTCAGATGAAAATATACGAAACATCACTGTCGTTATAACTGAAGTCTTTATTCAAAAGTAGTCACCAGAGGCCTGAGCACAGCTGTCCCAACGTTTCGCGAGCCAAGAATTCCTGTGGCTAAGACTGGAACCAGTCCTTCACTGTGTTCTTCAGTTCGTCGTCCGAGTTGAAGCTCTTCCCTTTGAGATGCCTCTTTTAGCGAACGAAACACAAACCTGGAAGATGCAGGACGACATTTCCGGACTGTAGAACGGATACTCAAGCAGCTCCTGCTTGAACTTGGCCATTATACTGTGTGTGACCTTGCAGACGTGTGGACGCACATTACCGGGGAGCAGAATCACTCCCTCCGTGAGCGGGCCAGGCCGTTTGCTCTTGATGGCCGTTCTTAGCTTGCGGAGTGTCTCAGGGTACACGCCACTGTTAACGATTTTCCTTTGCTCGAGGAATTCGGTTGAGTATTGCACCTCGGACATCGATAAAGACTGTGAGTGTCACTTTTCCTGTTGAGGGTACAGTTATGAATTACTTTGGGGAAAAGTGATGACGCTACATGCTCGTCCCCAGGTGTCTCATTACGTTATCCCAAAGCGGCATATCCAAATTTCAAAAAATTTCAACGGGTTTAGTTGGGACGGCGTTTGATACCTCTTCGTTTGAACACTCCCTAGTTTGCAAATTCGGTACAAGGTAGTAATATACATAAAGAAAAACAATGCACCACGAAGGAATTATCCGAATGGGATGGAAATCGGTAGATGTGATGTACATGTACAGACAAACAAATGATTACAATTTTAGAAAAATTGGGTGATTTATTCAAGAGAAAGTGCCACAAACGAAGTAAATCTATGACGCGTTGATCCACCTCTGGCCTTTTTCCGGCTTGGAATTGATTGACAGTTGTTCGATGTTGTTCTGAGGGACACGTCTTCGGCCTGGAACCTGACTGGAGTAGAACCGTCTCCAGTGATGAGTCCTGCTTCGAACTCAGCTCCGATGACCAGCGAAGCCGTATCTGGAGACGCCCCGGACAGCAGTGGGATACCAAACTGACCATCGCCCACCATACGGTTCGATAATCAGAAGTGAAAATCGGGGCTGGGGGTGGGGGGGGGGGGGGGGGTGCCACTTCTTTTCACAGCAAGACCGCTTCGGTTATCAACCACGACACCCTTACAGCACACTGGTATGTCGACGAGATTTTACATCCCTTTATTTTGCTCTTCGTCCCTGCCATCCTGGATTTACATTTCAGCAAGATAATGACTGCTCGCATACTGCTGATTGCCTACACGCTTGTCAAACCCTACCTTGACTTGCGTGGTCACCGGATCTCTCCCCAATTGAGAGCTTTTGGAACATTATGGGAAGGAACCTCCAACCGGTTTGGGATTTTAACGGTCCAACGCGACATCTGGACAGAATTTGGCACGATAATCCTCAAGAGAACATCCAAGATCTGTGTCAATCAATGCGAGGCCGAGTAAGTGCTTGCATAAGGACCAGAGGTAAACCAACGCATACCTGGCTTGCTTAATTTGTGAAGGTCTGTCTCTTGAAGAAATCAGCCAGTTTTTCTGAAATTGTCCGCAGCTCGTGGTCGTGCGGTAGCGTTCTCGCTTCCCGCACCCGGGTTCGATTCCCGGCGGGGTCAGGGATTTTCTCTGCCTCGTGATGACTGGGTGTTGTGTGATGTCCTTAGGTTAGTTAGGTTTAAGTAGTTCTAAGTTCTAGGGGACTAATGACCATAGATGTTAAGTCCCATAGTGCTCAGAGACATTTGAACCATTTTTTTTCTGAAATTGTTATCATGGTTGTCTACACATGTTCATTACATCTATAGATTTCCGCCCCATTCGAGTAATTCCTTCGTGGTGCTATTTTATTTTTCTCTTAGAGTGTATATTGTAAGATTTCAGCCGCTACTTAAGAAGTTCTAAGCCGAAAATTCTAAAGCATTTACACGAGTGTTGAAGTGAAACAAATCTTTAGGTAGATACCCCTTCGCCGTGGGTCAAATGTGTGTGTATAGCTTGCTGATGACAGTGTTAAGCACTTCCGCATTTGAAAGCTTCCTATATGTTAAAAATTTCGTGAAACGGTCTAGAGTTCGCGAAATATAAGGGTCGGTCGGCAGCACTCTTATGGTTGAGGCGGCAAGTCGTGGACCTTCAGCGGCTGAGATTATGGGTTAAAATGGTTATCATTTCGGATGTCTGCAGTCGGTGATCCTCTGTAATCAGAATACTTTCCCGGCGAGCGGGCGTGGAATTATGGTTGGACATTTTCCTGCTTTTTTTTCAGCGGGTTTTATGGATTAGTGAGTGTGAACTTGTTCTATCGAAAGAGCGCACAGCAGAGCATGTAGCTTGGTGGTGGCGTCACTTTTATTAAAGTGACTTGGCTAGAATTAATTCGTGCCAATGAATTCCATTTGTTGCCGTGCAAATTTTAGTGTGTTGTTTCTGTGAGACTTTCTACTTTATAGACACTGGACTGCTGTTCTGTTGTGTGCAGGATATCGACAGGAGTCGTTAGGGGCCGTTTAGGACTGTGCATGAGTTGTTAGCGGTGAACTATTCCAATCCAGTAGCCGCATCTCGGAATCTCTATGGAAGGCTTTGGTATTGATATTGTAGTAGCGAGAAGCTAAACACTGTCTCGCGGGTTAAAGTGAGGCTTGCGTAGCAGTGGAGACAAATGATCCGGGTCCCACAATGAACGTTTTCAATTAAATAGGCGGGGGAGTGTCTCGCGTAATTCGTCCCGCGCGCCGCACGTCGCCATGGCTGCGTGGTTCCAGACCGCAGCCGCTAATGTGACTTCGCGCGACGCCAGGAAAGCTCCGACGAAGACGGACAAAAGAAATGACCAGCGTGAATTGCAGAGTCGATGTAAATTCACGATCGCGATTTCGACCTATTATCCAATGTGTAATCGTTCTTTTTAAGACGACACTGTTCTCGTGTCAACCATATTTACATATTTCACATGCGTACTAAGACAGGAATCTTGCATCATTTATATAAAATAACTTAGCACTTCATCTAACTTTATCTTTTAGAGATGACAAAACTACACAAATATCCTTTGTACAACGGCATTTTTGATTTAAAGCGGTAGACTCAAATACGCTATTGTTAAACCAATGCATAAAAAAAGGGATAGGTCTGACGCAAACAATTACCACCCAATTTCACTTCTGACACAGCTTCACCCAAAATTCTTGAAAAAGTGAAATATTCAAGAGTAGCATCACATAATTGTAAAAAATGAAGTACTAACAAAATGTCAGTTTCGTTTTCAGAAACGCTTTTTAAAAGAAAATGCTATATATTCTTTCAATGATCAAATATTAAATGCACTGAATAACCGATCATCATCCAATGGTATATTTTGTGATCTCTCAAAGGCTTTTGATTGTGTGGATCATGAAAGTCTTCTACAGAAGCTTAAGTATTGTGGTATGAGGGGAACAAAAGGTTTAATTTATATTCAACTGGAAGAATGCAGAAGGTTTAAATTAACACCACAGATAGTTAGCAAAAATCAGCAGAAAACTAACTGGGGAGGTATCAAGAATAGTGTCTCACAGGGTTCAGTTTTGGGTTCCTTGCTGTTCTTAATATATATTTATGACTTGCCACTCTATATTCATGAAGATGCAAACCTAGTTCTTTTTGCTGATGATACAAGTATAGTAATCACACCAAATAAACAAGAATCAGCTGAGGAGATTATAAATAATGTCTGTCGGAAAATTATTAAGTGGTGGTAACGAGATGGATAGTTTTTATGACGCACTCAGTGATGTAGTTGTTAGAGTGAAGCAGTCTTCGAAAGGGACGTAAGAAGGAAATGAAAAGTATTTTGGACAGGCCAGGAAAACTGCTGGTGAATCCTGTTGATGCCTTGGGCAGATGGAGGGAATAGTTTGAAGAGTTGCTCAATGTAGGTGAAAATACGATCAGTAATGTTTCAGATTTCGATGTACAATGGGATAGGAATGATGGTGGAAATAGGATCACATTTGAGGAAGTGGAGAAAGTGGTCAATAGATTGCAGTGCAATAAAGCGGCTGGGGTGGATGAAATTAAGTTGGAACTCATCAAATACAGTGGAATGTCAGGTCTTAAATAGCTACACAGGATATTTGAAATGGCCTGGGAGTCGGGACAGGTTCCATCAGACTGGACAAAAGCAGTAATCACACCAATCTTTAAACATGGAAACAGAAAAGATTGTAATAACTACAGAGGTATCTCTTTAATAAGCGTTGTGGGTAAAATCTTCTCAGGTATTGTTGAAAGGAAAGTACGAGTATTAGTTGATGACAAATTGGATGAAAATCAGTGTGGGTTTAGGCCTCTTAGAGGTTGTCAGGACCAGATCTTCAGCTTACGGCAAATAATGGAGAAGTGTTATGAGTGGAACAGGGAATTGTATCTATGCTTTACAGATCTAGAAAAGGCATATGACCGGGTTCCTAGGAGGAAGTTATTGTCTGCTCTACGAGATTATGGAATAGGAGGCAAACTTTTGCAAGCAATTAAAGGTCTTTACACAGATAGTCAGGCAGCAGTTAGAGTTGACGGTAAATTGAGTTCATGGTTCAGAGTAGTTTCAGGGGTAAGACAAGGCTGCAACCTGTGTCCACTGTTGTTTATATTATTTATGGATCATATGTTGAAAACAATAGACTGACTGGGTGAGATTAAGATATGTGAACACAAAATAAGCAGTCTCGCATATGCGGATGACTTTTAGTTGTGATGGCAGATTCGATTGAAAGTTTGCAAAGTAATATTTCAGAGCTAGATCAGAAATGTAAGGACTATGGTATGAAGATTAGCATCTCCAAAACGAAAGTAATGTCAGTGGGAAAGAGATATAAACGGACTGAGTGCCAAATAGGAGGAACAAAGTTAGAACAGGTGGACGGTTTCAAGTACTTAGGATGCATATTCTCGCAGGATGACAACATAGTGAAAGAACTGGAAGCGAGGTGTAGCAAAGCTAATGCAGTGAGCGCTCAGCTAAGATCTACTCTCTTCTGCAAGAAGGAAGTCAGTACCAAGACTAAGTTATCTGTGCACCGTTCAATCTTTCGACCAGCTTTGTTGTATAGGAGCGAAAGCTGGGTGGATTCAGGTTACCTTATCAATAAGGTTGAGGTTACGGATATGAAGGTGGCTAGGATGATTGCAGGTACTAGTAGATGGGAACAATGGCAGGAGGGTGTCCACAATGAGGAAATCACAGAAAAACTGGGAATGAACTCTATAGATGTAGCAGTCAGGGCGAACAGGCTTAGATGGTGGGGTCATGTTACACCCATGGGAGAAGCAAGGTTACCCAAGAGACTCACGGGTTCAGCAGTAGAGGGTAGGAGGAGTCGGGGTAGACCAAGGAGAAGGTACCTGGATTCGGTTAAGAATGGTTTTTTATTAATAGGCTTAACATCAGAAGAAGCACCAATGTTAGCACTGAATTGGGGATCATGGAGGAATTTTATAAGGGGGACTATGCTCCAGACTGAACGCTGAAAGGCATAATCAGTCTTAAATCATGATGATGATGATGATGATGATATATTGTGTAAAGAAAACTTATGTTAAATGACACGTTCCATGTCATTACGAAATGTATTCATGATCTATGGAACAAGTATTAATGTATGTATGTGTGTAATGGGACACAGTGTGATAATCAAGAGATGTACGTCAGCAGCTGTCCTCCTCTCGCTGCGGCAAATACTGATACCATAAATCTATTCCATCATCCGGGTCCTATCGGCCTGTTTCCGGGCGGAGCGACACTGCGCTATGGTTAAGTTAGCGGCCTGGATGGAATAGCGTCGGGGGGCCAGTACAAAAAGCGACAAGAGAAGACGGCGTGAAACAGAACGCAGAGCTATGGCGTGCTTCGCGCCGACCAAGAAGGAAGTGTGGGGACGCGATAGGCGGAGTAGGAGGGGGCAAGTGAGCGCGGAGTGGAGACGGGCGAGGAAGGGGGAGCGGGCCTGTGTTTCCGTGTCGGCGCGGCGTCCACCAGGTGCGGTCGCTGTCGCCGTCGCCAGCTAACGGTCCCACAACGCCGAGCTGCCGCCCCGCGCGCACAATACCACGGCTTTTCTTCCCAGCCCTAGGTGCGCTGCACTCGTTGCCACCGTCACAACTTGTACGTACGATACAACTTGCACAAGACGAAAATCGAGGTATGGAAACCTATTTCCTCTATTCTGAGTAGGGTATGCATCCAATTTGCCGGCCGCGGTGGTCTAGCCGTTCTAGGCGTTCAGTCCGGAACCGCGCGACTGCTACGGTCGCAGGTTCGAATCCTGCCTAGGGCATGGATGTGTGTGATGTCCTTAGGTTAGTTAGGTTTAAGTAGTTCTAAGTTCTAGGGGACTGATGACCACAGATGTTAAGCCCCATAGTGCTCAGAGCCATTTGAACCATTTTTTTATGCATTGAATTTACTATCTCTATCAAATATCGGTTTTCCGAGCGTCAGCTGTCTTTATACGAATGGCGTCTGAATTGGTTCTTACGATTTAGTCATCACGGTGAATGAGGTCGTTTCTTCGTATTCTTAATAAATCTAAAGAACATAACAGAAATGAAGAAAATCTGCAACCTGAAATAAGAGATAACATTTGCAGATATTTAAAAAAAAAGACACAATGTCATCAAAAGTATCCGGACAATCCCAAAAACATACCTTTTTTATATTAGGCGCATTGTGCTGCCACCTACTGCCAGATACTCTATATCAGCGACTTCTGTAGTCGTTAGACATCGTGAGAGAGCAGACTGGGGCGCTCCCCGGAATTCACGGACTTCGAACGTGGTCAGGTGATTTGAGTATCACTTGTGTCGTACGTCTGTACGCGGACTTCCACACTCCTACACATCCTTAGGTCCACTGTTTCCGATGTGATAGTGAAGTGGAAACGTGAAGGGACACGCACAGCACAAAAGCGTACAGGGCGACCTCGTCTACTGACTGACAGAGACCGCCGATGGTTGAAGGAGGTCGAAATGTGTAATAGGCAGACAAAAAATGGTTCAAATGGCTCTGAGCACTATGGGACTTAACTTCTGTGGTCATCAGTCCCCTGGAACTTAGAACTACTTAAACCTAACTAACCTTAGGACGTCACAAACATCCATGCCCGAGACAGGATTCAAACCTGTGACCGTAGCGGTCGTGCAGCTCCAGACAGTAGCGCCTAGAACCGCTCGACCACTCCGGCCGGCAATAGGCAGACATCTATCCAGACCATCACACGGGAGATTCCAGACTGGATCAGGATCCGCAGCAAATACTATGACAGTTAGTCGGGAGGTGAGAAAACTTTGATTTCATGGTCGAACGGCTGTTCGTGATCCACACATCACGCCGGTAAATGCCAAACGACACGTCGTTTGGTGTAAGGAGCGTGAACATTGGACGGTTGAACAGTTGAAAAACGTTGTGTGGACTAACGAATCACGGTACACAATGTGGCGATCCGATGGCAGGCTGTGGTTATGTGCGAACGCCCGCTGAACCTCATCTGCCAACGTGTATAGTGCCAACACTAAAATTCGAAGGCGGTGGTGTTATAGTGTGGTTGTGTTTTTCATGGAGGGGGCGTTGTTTAGCGTGGTACTATCACAGCACAGGCCTACATTGATGTTTTAAGTACCTTCTTCCTTTCCACTGTTGAAGAGCATTTCGGGGATGGCGATTGCACCTTTCAACATGATCGATCCTCTGTTCATAATGCATGGCATGTGTGGGAGTGGTTAAACGACAATAACATCCTTTTAATGGACTGGCCTGCACAGAGTCCAGACCTGAATCCTGCAGAACATCTTTGGGATGTTCCGGAACGCTGACTTCGTGCCAAGCCTCACCGACCAACATCGATACCTGTCCTCAGTGCAGCACTCCGTGTAGAATGGGGTGCCGTTCCCCAAGAAACCTTCCTGCAACTGATTGAACCTATACCTGCGAGAGTGGAAGCTGTCATCAAGGCTAAAGCTGAGCCAACACCATACTGAATTCCAGCATTACCGATGGAGGGCGCCACGAGCTTGTAAGTCATTTTCAGCCAGGTGGCCGGATACTTTTGCTCACGTACTGTATGACTGAACTGATGGAAATACACTGATCAACATTTTAAAGGAATTCGGATCGATAGTAAAAGACAGAAATAATTAAAAAGTATTTGTATGGAGTGTAGCCATGTATGGAAGTGAAACATGGACGGTAAATAGTTTGGACAAGAAGAGAATAGAAGCTTTTGAAATGTGGTGCTACAGAAGAATGCTGAAGATCAGATGGGTAGATCACATAACTAATGAGGAAGTATTGAATAGGATTGGGGAGAAGAGAAGTTTGTGGCACAACTTGACCAGAAGAAGGGATCCGTTGGTAGGACATGTTCTGAGGCATCAAGGGATCACCAACTTAGTATTGGAAGGCAGCGTGGAGGGTAAAAATCGTAGGGGGAGACCAAGAGATGAATACACTAAGCAGATTCAGAAGGATGTAGGTTGCAGTAGGTACTGGGAGATGAATAAGCTTGCACAGGATAGATTAGCATGGAGAGCTGCATCAAACCAGTCTCAGGACTAAAGAAAACAACAACAACAACAACAATTAAAGGAAATTTTAACAAACACAACATCAAATGTAAAATTTATTGGGGAACAGTCAAGACCTTTTGAAATAAAATCAGGAGTATGACAGGGAGATGGTTTATCACCCCAACTTTTTAATTGCGCATTAATCCTTCAATACTAAGAGTGTTCAGCTAGGAAGAAACCCAAATAAAATCACCACAGATTATCTAGTTTTTGCAGATGACATGGCATTAATTATCGACTCACCAGATAGTGCCAAAGAACAAATCACAGAACTACAGAAACAAGCAGACAAAATAGAATTAAAATCATCATTTGAAAGAAAAGCACATTTTATGACAATATCAGTGAGGTTCCTTTAAATTCATAACAACACATAATCCAAAACAAACTGTTTTAAATCAATAGGAGAACCGGATAACAAGCAACGTAAATGAAAAGATATCCGCCGGCCGGGGTTGCCGAGCGGTTCTAGGCGCTACAGTCTGGAACCGCGCGACCGCTAGGGTCGCAGGTTCGAATCCTGCCTCGGGCATGGATGTGTGTTATGTCCTTAGGTTAGTTAGGTTTAAGTAGTTCTAAGTTCTAGGGGACTGATGACCTCAGAAGTTAAGTCCCATAGTGCTCAGAGCCATTTTTGAAAAGATAGCCATAGAAAATAGAGTACATAAAATGGAAATGGCATTCCAAATGACAAAAAACTCTAAAACAAAAAGGCTGTCCTGGTACACAAAACTAAGACACTATGAAACGGTGGTAAGGCCTGAAACACTGTATGCAGAAGAAACACAAACTAACAAGATTAGGGGATCTCGAAAAACTGGAAAAAGTTCAAAGGAAAATACTTGGACCCAGAAATAATACTAATGTTGATTACAAATTAAGATCAAACATGGAGCTCTATTTGAAAATGGAAAGGCTGACTGATGTAATGAGGAAACTAAGGGCACAGTTCAATGGCCACATATACCGAATGGATAGTAAAAGACCAGCCAAGCAGATCTTCTATTTACTAAACAGCTACAAATTCGAACCCACATGGCTCACCGAAATTGACAATGATATGAAAAACACAGGAATTAGAATGGACATAATAGGTAACAATTTTTTTTTTTCGAGAAGCAGCACAAAATGCAGGATTTCAGGAAAGAAAGAGGTCTGCAAAAGGAAGAAAGTGAACCCAGGAAGGAAAAAAAAAAAAAAAAAAACGAAACACGACTCACTCTAAGGATGAAGGAAGTCAGGAAGCAAAGAAGCAAAACCAAAGTTGATTTATCGTACCCTTCAAAAATGTTATTCGAATAAATAAATAAAGCACGGTCTCCTTATAGATGTCAGAACTCGTTGGGAGGATGAGGGGTTTGTTTAACAAGAGATGTATACACCCTCAAGTAATGGGTGACAAACTGCTTTTTTTTTCTTTATTGTATTTCAGTTCCCCCCGAAGGGGGCAGGCTGGCAGCAGCTTAGTACGCTGCTCTAAGACTTGTTTTTAAAAAAAGGAAGAAGAAAGAAACAAGGAAAAACAGGCGATAAAATGGTGACTTAAAGTGTAAAAATGCGGAAAGTTAAAACAGAAAGCAAAAGGGGTTGGCAATGTTGATAAAATACACAGGAATCAGACAAGTAACATAGTAGACACACAAAAAAAACATGGCGACAGTCAAACTGCTTTATTGTACCTGGTTAGATAACGCACGTTGTGGGGAAAAAAAAACGTGCGAGATTAAAAATGACTAAAGACACATTGATATTCCTGTGCACAGAATTAGCGAATGTTGTAACACTGTCATTTACTGTGTATGAGCTTTTTTCACTGAAACACAGTAGTTACACAGTACATAGAGTTGTTGTAAAGCCACAAAATTTTGCTAGTTCAGCAAATATATTATCAGATCGAAAGTATCTGGACATCTCTAGGTAATGCAGAACTGACCACTAGATGTCACCAGAGGCGGACCCGCCAGTAGAAAACGAGTCGGGTATGGAAGCAGTAACAGCAGGAGAGAGCTCAGTCACTTACAACGTGAACTAATCATCTGCAATCAACTGAGTAACAAATCCACCAGGGACAATTAATCTCTTCTAAAGCCACCCATGTCGACAGCTGGTGACGTGATTGAAAAGGCAACGCGAAGAAACAACCACATCTAACCAAGACACATTGATAAAGTACACATAATTACGATTCAAGTAATAGTAATCATAGGCCTATTATATACATAACAGATAAGTCGATAAACTTAATCGGCAGAATTATACGTTAATATCAATTTTCCTCAGCCACCTGGACACACCGATGTGTCGCCAAGCTACAGGACTATCGGATGGTGGGGGCGGATCACTTAATATATTCTGGTCAGCTAAATTAATAAAACTACAATATGGCGCAGGTGAGTAAGGTTCGGACCACATTCTTAACTTCATAGACATCTTTTTGTTACACACTGCGACTGCAGCGCGCCAAGGGACCAGGAAGTTAAACTGTCGAGGTTGGTGGAATCTTGTGAAAGCGAAAGCGAATCGTATTTATTTACTAAGATGGTATCTGTTATTTCGGACATGTCCGAAAGAACAGATACCATCGGTGACCAAGCAGCTCGTTAGAATGAAATTACTATGAAATGAACACCCGGGTTCGAGTCCCGGTCGGGGCACACATTTTCATCGGTCCCCGTTGACGTATGTCAACGCCTGTAAGCAGCTAAGGGTATTTGTTTGTATTGGTCTACCGAATGATTTTTACAAACGGGAGCGCCTGTAGCCCCATAGCCTACAGCAACAACAAGAACAAGACAACACATTTGCCTTTTTTTAGGTTTCCAAACGACCCGCGGAGGTGTGAATCGCTACATTACTCAACACTATTTCCGATTTTCTTGTAACCTACAGTTATTTACTGAAGAATGTCATGTTCTTTGAAAACAGAAAAAGACCTGATCTTTTGGAGAAAGCCATTGCGTATCTACTGAAAAAACGAAGTTTTCTTCACTACACTTCCAGACAAATCAGTGAGTGAGGAACATAGGAAATTTGTATGAAATGCAATATCTACATTATTTAATGTAACAGATAAGATACCACAACTGTCGAAGAAGGAAAAACCAGACAGACGTGGTAATAAAAGAACAAAAGCAATAAAACTGCTTAATAACACAGAAGAAGCCAATACTACAACTGTTGCTGCATCTGAGCCACAAACGGCAAGAATCTTCACAACACATTCTCATTTGAAGCAAAAGTAATTACATCTACAAAACTATTTATGTATAAGAAAGTCGAGTGAAGTGGAAGACTGTGCCTCACTACAAAGTTGTTACGTGTCAACGGATGTCACTATCATAATAAGAACAGACAACAAAAGAAATACATTCTTCTCTCGCATGAACAGTCTGTTTATGTTCTCTTACTTTCAGTGGAGTAAGCTGCAATTATACACACATTCGAAAGTATTTCTTCATCAGGAAGTTTTAGCTTATGTCATTGAATCAGGGAGATTCGGTTGTTTTTACACGTGTTTCATGGTCATTCATGTCTCTTGATATTCCACTAATGCTTGGAACCCAAAAATATAATAGGTATTTCGCTAATTAACTTGCAAAATAATTAGAAATAAACTTTAATTTTACGGCTGCTTTCCCGCCGCTTGGCGCTAGTATCGCGCCAACTATCAGACGGTAATAATTTTCACAGCAGTCAATGTCGCGACATATATGTTAGGCTACGGTTCGCACCTTTGCGCTCAATTTCGGGCCGCAGACATGTCAACGCCATGTAGACGCTTTTTCTGGCGCGATCGCTACACAACCTTAACGCCAGGAGGTCTCGCCGCCCCGACAGCTAAAAGGCGCAGGAACCGCTGTCTCTGTCCCCCATCCTCTTTAAAGTTGGCTATAGCGGCTAGATTCTCTACGAATAGGCACACTACCGTGCTGTCACCGAGTTCACAAACACCACGGAGAGAGCTCTCCGGGCCGCAGTTCACTGCGGACTAAGACGGTATCACTTCGTTACAGATATTACGTCGATAGTGCGGAAGTTGCCGCCATCTTTATTCGGCCTGAACTGGCTTCAACCACCTTCAAATCAGTCTTCTATAAATTCAGATTAGTAGCTGCTAGTCGTATCCCGGTAGTATGCTCATATCCTCGTTCTTCGACCTCCTGTATTATGCGAGTACGCAGCTTTCGCTGCGAGCTGCCGGTACCACGCATTCAACGATGCTGAGGAGGTAAGAATTGTCTCGCATGGTTACCTCTTACTTCTCATGGCAACATCGATCAATCTTTTTAGGGACTGAACGATCTACTATTCTTTGTTTGGTAGCGTTTCTATGTTATTAACTTTTCATACAGAACAATGGTGTACCTAGCCGGGGGCAACGGGGAGGGGGAGGGGTAGGGGGGAGGGTGCGGGGGCGAAGGCAACCCGTCCACACCTCTTAGGGAAAGGAAAAAAATAATGTAGTCAGGTGTTTTTCTTTCAAGAAAATGACTAAAAAGTTGGTATTAAGTAGGTATTTAACAGGGTCGAAACAGAATTGTTTTAAATGGATACTTAAAGTCGTCTATGTGTTCGAAAATATTAAAAATACTCCATAGCCCATGTCTTCGCGACCCAGCCCTCCCTACAAGCTACCGTAAGAAAGCTCTTGCTACAGAAGAATGGCTTAACCGACAAGTAATTCTGAGTTGATGTGATTCCATAGTGTAACATCACATTTAACTTGCTCTTGATAATCAATATACATTGATTCCATTAACTGCTTACGTGTTACTGGTTTAGGAGCTTTCCCCCTGACCCCTCTTGCTATAACTTATTATAGAAGAGAGTCCGATCTCTCCACGGTCAGCGAACAGAAGATTTACCTGCTAACAGGAAAACTTGGCAATAAGAACAGCTGATTCATTTACATAATTTGCATCTCTTCATAATAATACGCGCTACAGCCCATTTTAACGCGTCCAAGGATACACAGCGAAAAAGGGAGAAAACGGAGTCTTTGAAGAATACGTTATAAGTCTCATAAGGATACTGCAATTTGTGCACACTGAAAATGCAAACATGACAAACATTATGAGTCCAGTACACTGATTCTTGTGGTCTGTAAATCATATATCTACCAAGTAAGAGAATTTGTTTCCATATTGCATTATCTGAATTCTGTATACGTCTTTGTAAGTGACTTGTCCTTAAGATTGAACAAAATGATGAAAGCATTAATAATAATAGAAACAATAACAACAATTATTATTGTGCAAATAGCTCGATTCCTGTTTATGATGAAATATTGTCGGTCACTTACTGTGGGCACTTACCACCTCACTTTCCATGTTTTAGTTTTTCTGGTCATGCTTAATTCTTGGATTATAGAGCAATTACTTCGAGCATACATTCTTGGTACATAAGACGAGCCCATTCATAACATTTATTCTAGATGTTCAAGGACGATAACTGCTCTCATCGAAATTGCGGCGCTCTGCTTCCATAAGCAACCAACCGTCACTGTTCAAATGGCTCCGAGCACTATGCGACTTAACTTCTGATGTCATCAGTCACATAGAACTTAGAACTAATTAAACCTAACTAACCTAAGGACATCACACACATCCATGCCCGAGGCAGGATTCGAACCTGCGACCGGAGCGAACCGTCACTGTTACCATCTTAAGTCCTAACCAGGCGAATACAACGTTTCTGTATTTTTGCACCTTATTCTCTTCCTTGTTGCGAGTACGGCAGACACAATATACCTGTGGTGGGAATCGAGTAATTGTTTATTACGAGAGGCCACCACTATCTGCTATGGCTGAAATTTGTCACACTGCCGCTAACTCTGCCTTCTGTTACTGAGCGCTCAGAATAATTTTTGTGAGTGAAATTTTCATCACGAGCTACCGATAAAGTGTGAGATAAGCGGAAGAGCCTAGGTATTCTTCATATACAAAAATCAGACCGGAGACTTCCGACTTTCTATCAGTCGACGCGACGAAGCGAGGTTAGGACAGCAATAATTACAGACAGTTTTTATAGAGAATTTTTTTGCCGGATTCAAAGCTCGCGAAAGAACTATAAAGTGATACGCCATATACTTCAAGAATACATTCTTACATGACAGACTAGACATAGCCGCTAGCTGCAGTCTCCACGTAGCAGCGGTTTCGTGTGGGGCTAATGCTGCAGTTTATGTTGACATTGCTATTTTTTACTCAAAACTGAACTGCTGGTGAAATAAATAACAGCAGGAACGTTTGTGCTCTGCCTCATTGCACCAACATAGCCCAGAAAACATGGGGTATTAAATTTCATCGTTTTCCGAGAATACTGAATCTATTTCCAACTCATTGCGGGGATGGTTCAGCAGGCAGTAATATACGATGAAGACTGTTTGTTTCTTCACACCGACACTATTTCAGATTCAACCACGTTAGTAACGACAGATTATATGAAGACCTCAGGTGACAGCTAGTAACAATATAGTGAAGAATAATGACCATATCACGTCTTACAAAAGTGTAAAATGAAACAAAATACTATTAGTAAACCAAAAAAATGATTCAAATGGCTCTGAGCACTACGGGACTCAACTGCTGTGGTCATAAGAACTTAGAACTACTTAAACCTAACTAACCTAAGGACATCACACACATCCATGCCCGAGGCAGGATTCGAACCTGCGACCGTAGCGGTCGTGCGGTCCCAGACTGTAGCGCCGTTAACCGCTCGGCCACTCCGGCCGGCCATTAGTAAACCCATACAGACTATTTTGTCACCGCGTTTCACATCAACACAGATTCTCTGCTCACCACGAAAGGGAAAGCGTGTTATTTCGTGCACAGCCTTCTGACTTTGTGTAAACGTCAGTGAAAGCAAAGATCAATGGCTGAATTCTCGTCCGCAACTATAATACCACAAAAAGGAATAGCGATCGTATTTGCGGTGAGTGCTATAAGGGGAGGTTTTTTCGTGGAATGCACCAAGGTCGCAAATTGTGGAAAAATAATTTCACAGCCTGTATCGGTTCAACCTAGCGGTCAATATGTAACATGTTCCCATGTTTTCTTTAATATCGATGAGGATATCAAGGACTGAGTTGAAGATGTCAAGGCTCCTTTCCATAATGCTTGAGAGACTACTACTTCTTATAATCATTGCCGAATAAACTTCCTAAAGTCTTCTTAAAATATTATACCGGTTTTTAAGGTTGAAGCCGTATCAACTTTTGAGATAAAATCATCTCCTCTTTGGGATAACTGGAGTGGAGTGGTGTGATAACTGTGCAGCAATTCTCAAACTTTGACGTATAAGTACATTATATACAGGTGCGCCTCTGAAATATGAAACGCAATTGAAACACCGTCCTTCAACTGATCCAGGAGAACTTGCATTAACTTGCGAAATTTGTCCCAGATTTTCTTCAACATCTAAACTCCCTTGCATGAAAACGTAAAATTTGCCATGGAGATAGAAAAGAATGTTGTTTGCTGTTTTTACACGTCTTAGGCAAAAATCACACGGAAATGGTGCGGCGCGGACTCCTAGCGGCGGTGAGTCAAGGGCGTGGTGTGCGCGGGACGTGAGCAGGATGAGATTTTCACTCTGCAGCGGAGTGTGCGCTGATATGAAACTTCCTGGCAGATTACAACTGTGTGCCGGACAGAGACTCGAACTCGGGACCTTTTGCTTTCGCGGGCAAGTGCTCTACCAACTGATCTGCCAGGAAGTTTCATATCAGCGCACACTCCGCGGCAGAGTGAAAATCTCATTCTGCAAACATCCCCTGGGCTGTGGCAAAGCCATGTCTCCACAGTATCCTTTCTTTCAGGAGTGCTAGTTGTGCAGGGTTCGCAGGAGAGCTTCTGTAAAGTTTGGAAGGTAGGAGACGAGGTACTGGCAAAAGTAAAGCTGTGAGGAAGGGGCGTGAGTCGCGCTTGGGTAGCTCCGTTGGTAGAGCACTTGCCCGCGAAAGGCAAAGGTCCCGAGTTCGAGTCTCGGTCCGGCACACAGTTTTAATCTGCCAGGAAGGGACGTGAGCAGCTCACATTGGAGTGGCGCTCTCAGAGACACGCGGGACTGTCTCAGTATGAATGAATCAGAATATGTCACTTTCATCAGACAGAGAAATTTATGCACTGGATCTTTCGCAACTCGTAAATGTGAGTAGTGAAGAAGATACTCCGCACATTCATTATGATTGAAAGCGGCAAGAAATACAGCACATTGGACGCAATGAAAGAAAATATGTCTCGACCGTTTCTAGCGTTTTTGCAAACTGTCCCAAAAATGTTTCTACATTTAGTTTGACTTAACGAAGGACATCATTCAGAGAAAAGTAAGGAAATTGGAATATTCTGACCACCTTCCTGTTTTTCATATGAATCAATTGAACGTAAGCGTAAATATTGCTGATTTTGTGGGAGATGCTCAAAATACTACGACACTTTTTCAAAATCCGGCCATCCGTAAATATTTCGCTGCTATAGACCAGAAATTCCTCTTTACAGGGCACTGTGACAAAAATTTTGCGCTTATGAAGAGGAACAGAACATTCTTTCACCCAGACAACTGCTTTACAATAATTGTCACGCGAAGGACAACGGATTCCTTCTGCTTAAGACGGAAACAGAGGATTTTAGAGATTTTAGCGCACTAGACCACGGGTTGCACAGAGGTTCATTCAAAATAACTGGGTGTGCCTGGCTACACATTTTATCTGCGAATCATACTACCTAACGGGAACGAAAAGTCATAACATCCAGCACCGTGGATTTGTCAAAGCACTACAGAGAAGCTAAGACGTACTGGGAAAAGGAATTTGTCGCTATTTTTCCCTATCTTGTGTGATAAAATTCTGCCAGTACAAGGTGCCAAGAAGAAATACTTACTTGATATGTGACAGTGTACACCAAATGCAAACGCCATTTCTATGAGCAAGTACCAAGTGAATAGTGGATTTGCATCTCTGCCTGGCAAAACCCATTGACTGAGAACAGAAAATGTAATGATGACTGAACAAGTTTAGCGTAATTCCTGCAGATACAGAGTTAAATTTTTCCATGTCTTCTGCTGCTGCTTGTGCAGATTTGTACTGCAGTAAACATTATGTCTTTTCACATGTGTAGTACGTTCTCAAAATGAGGTTTCTATTTCTGTAATGAATAACACAGAAAAAAAAACAGTGTTTTCGCAGCACAACGTTATAACTGCAGTAGAGGAGATAATGGGATGGTCAGTGGGGCTCATCTGTGGAACTCTAGGTTATGCCAGAGAGACCGGAAGATCGAGGATCAGGAGGCGAAGATTTGTGCCTTTCAGGCAGAGTTGGAAAACATGGAATTTGAATTACGATTCCTGAAAAAATGGGGGAGGGGGGGGGGAGGAAGAGGTGCTGGAAATAGGTGGGAGGCAACGGGCAAACAGGGCAAAATCATGTTAGGAAATTCGAAATTCAGGTAAGCAATAAATTTTCCTTGCTAGCAGATTATAGAAGGAAGAGCCAACCTCATATAGATGTACACTACTGGCCATTAAAATTGCTACAAACCAAGAAGAAATGAAGATGATAAACGGATATTCATTGGACAAATATGTTATACCACAACTGAATGCGATTACATTTTCACGCAATTTGGATGCATACATCCTGAGAAATCAGTACCCAGAACAACCACTTCTGGCCGTAATAACGGCCTTGATATGCCTGGTCATTGAGTCAAACAGAGCTTGGATGGCGTGTACAGGTACAGCTGCCCATGCACCTTCAACACGATACGACAGTTTATCAAGAGTAGTGACTGGCGTATTGTGACCAGCCAGTTGCTCGGCCACCATTGAACAGACGTTTTCGATTGGTGAGAGATCTGGAGAATGTGCTGGCCAGGGCAGCAGTCGAACATTTTCTGTATCCAGAAAGGCCCGTACAGGACCTGCAACATGCGGTCATGCATTATCCTGCTGAAATGTAGAGTTTCGCAGGGATCGAATGGAAGGTAGAACCACGGGTCGTAACACATCTGAAATGTAACGTCCACTGTTCAAAGTGCCGTCAATGTGAACAAGAGGTGACCGAGACGTGTAATCAAGGGCACCCCATACCAACACGCCGGGTGATACGCCAGTATGACGATGACGAATACACACTTCCAATGTGCGTTCACCACGATGTCGCCAAACACGGATGCGACCATCATGATGCTGTAAACAGAACCAGGATTCATTCGAAAAAATGACGTTTTGCCATTCGTGCATCCAGGTTCGTCGTTGAGTAAACCATTGCAGGCGCTCCTGTCTGTGATGCAGCGTCAAGGGTAACCGCAGCCACGGTCTCCGAGCTGATAGTCTATGCTGCTGCAAACGTCGTCGAACTGTTCGTGCAGATGGTGGTTGTCTTGCAAACGTCCCCATCTGTTGACTCAGGGTTCGAGACGTTGCTGCACGATCCGTTCCAGCCATGGGGATAACATGCCTGTCATCTCGACTGCTAGTGATATGAGGCCGTTGGGATGCAGCACGGCGTTCCGTATTACCCTCCTGAACCCACCGATTCCATATTCTGCTAACAGTCATTGGATCTCGACCAACGCAAGCAGCAATGTCTCGATACGATAAACAGCCATCGCGATAGGCTACAATCCGACCTTTATCAAAGTCGGAAACGTGATGGTACGCATTTCTCCTCCTTACTCGAGGCATGACAACAACGTTTCACCAGGCAACGCCGGTCAACTGCTGTTTGTGTATGATAAATCGGTTGGAAACTTTCTTCATGTCAACACGTTGTAGGTGTCGCCACCGGCGCCAACCTTGTGTGAATGCTCTGAAAAGCTACTCATTTGCATATCAGAGCATCTTCTTCCCGTCGGTTAAATTTCGCCTCTGTAGAACATCATCATCATCGTGTAGCAATTTTAATGGCCAGTAGTGTAGATAAATGTAGGGTGCAGCAGAAACTTGCTGCGCAGTCAGGTGAAAAGCAGAACAGGAAAAGAAGAGTTCTGCTGTTACGTAGCACACATGGGAGGGTGTAGGCCAGAAGCTACAGGAAAAATTAGGTAAAGAGAAATAGAAGATTTGTGAAATCAAGTGCTAGTCTTAAGAAACAGTAAACTTAGGACAAACTTGTAGGTATTTCAACAATGAAGTTCAGATGATAGAGGAGCTGGAAACAGCCTTGCTAAAAACGAAAAATATAGTGTTACAGATGACCTGGAGAAAATAGGAGCAGCTAAGCACTGAAGTGTGGGTTTTGAGTGTTGAGCGGATGTACGTTTACGAGTATAGAGACAACCTAATGAATCCATGGACCCTGCATGTCAGAAGGGGACTGTTCAAGCTGGTGGGGGCTCTGTAATGGTGTGGGACGTGTGCAGGTGGAGTGATATGGGACCCCTGATACGTCTAGATACGACTCTGACAGGTGACACATACGAAAGCATCTTGTCTAATCAACTGCATTCTTTCATGTCCATTATAATTCTGACGGACTCGGGCAATTCCAGCAGGACAATGCGACATCCCACAGGTCCAGAATTGCTTCAGAGTGGCTCCAGGAACACTCTTCCGGGTTTAAACACTTTTGCTGGCCACCAAACTCCCGAGGCATGAATATTATTGAGCACATCTGGGATGCCTTGCAACGTGCTGTTCAGACTGTGTGTTATTAGTATTTTCTGTACCTAAGAGATCAGACCGACAGAGAGGAAGAGTAGTCTATTTTAAAAAATATTTCAGCATGAAGAATTATCATTACATATTGTTAGTGTGCATTATCTGAGAGAATACTTCACATCATTATTATTCATGGCTTCCAAGAGGTGACATCCAAACAGTGCAGTTAAAAGCAGTGTGTTTGCCTTGACAGTTGTACTGGTTTATCTTCAGAACAGAGCATACTTGGCAATCAGTAAAAAGCGCTGGTAGAATATATATAGCGCGTTTGAACTTTAAATTTTTTTTACATGCTCTGACTATGTCGTCAGAAGACTTCGACATTGACCAGTGTGGTCAAGTTTCGTCGCTGAAAGCAGTTATGACGTTCAGAAACATAGCATCTTCTTCAAACAACAAACCACCAGATAGCCCATGTACGGTTAGCATATCAGACAACATTACAAAAGAAGAGTCAACATCGAGTCGATCCCTATGCAGTCAATTCGTCGGCATTTGTAGGCGTTTAACATGGCTGAGAGAATAGTGCAGCAGATGATACCCCTACAAGATGCGAACAGCGCAACAATTATTGGCCACAGATCTCGAGAGACGCTGAAATGTCTGCACAAAACTTCTGTAGATGATAAAACACTCATCCTAATTTTCTCAGCAATTTTATTCTGTCTGAAAAGGTCCATTTATATTTATCCACTGTCACAGAAGATCGTTGTGTTATTCTACAAAAATTCGTAACGCGGCAAAAGGAGACGTATGAATATTCACCTGCAGTCGAGGTTCCAAGAGGGCGATGCCGCCGCCATGCAGTCAAACACTCCGTGATAAACTTGCGAAGAATGTTTCCACAGTGCCTTGTTTCCCGATTCACCTTGTTTGTATGTGTGTGATTGTTTTTTCACCCTGACGATTTCTGAAATTCAAAGTGTATGCTAAAAGACCAGTAATGCCCGTTTTCGCACGGGAGGTAGTGCATCTGAATGCAATGAGCCGCTTCCTGCAGCAGGTCTTCGGCGTACTGAGCCCAATTCCCGCCCACTTTGTTCAGGTGTTACTTTGTGACTGGACTGCCAAATGTCGGCATATTATTGTAAGAGTACTCACTCACAAGCTGTTTCCCGTACAGGAAGCAGTTGCAATTGCAGCAAGTGCTCTTACGATGAAACACAAAATACGGAAAATAAAGAATTACTGGCACCCGACTAGTCGTTCTCCATTATTCGTAGGAGCTTTTGATTGCCTTCACGAGGCACTTCGAGCAATTGCTGAGAAATTTTTCAATTTATATCGTACGTCAGTGACGTTCTCTGAACAATACTGAAACCATTACTTCAGTTAGAATATATAGCAACATGAGGAAACGAGAGGGTGCCTGAGACTGAGATGAGTACAAGAAAGAGTTGTTTGTTGCAAAAACTGGGGAAATATTGTTAGAATTGTAGCAATTAGCCCTATTATAAATGCCTGTATGGGCAAAAGTTAGGTAATGCTACCCTCTGCATTTTTCCGTTTCTTACATCATATGAACATAAACATACATGCATAAAAATACTCATCAGGGTCTTGTTTACTTTATAACAGCGGTTTCCTAAATTTAATTTGAAGTTCTAGCTTTTATAATGAAAAATACGTTAAATGTAATAAAGTGTGTTAAATGTGGTGCACGAACATAGGCATCAGGCTAAGCTACAGGTCAGTCTATTACCACAGCGTTTTATTTCGCAGTCACATTCGCTTGTTTCGCCAATTCACAACCAGACAGTTACTTACTCTGTCGTGTGCAAATGAGATATTATTGACAGCGCTTTAACATTACTAGATAATTATGCAGCCACGAATTAGCGATTTATTTTAATTTCAAAACTTCTGGCAGCTAATTTTCCAATATATTTTGTCAAGGTGATAGTCCACAGGACGTAAGTAATTAAAAACCACCAAGAGTTGATGATAAATACTTGTTTATTACGACCACGACCAGGTGTCGTAACGCGTTTATATCGCAATGCAAGCTGTTCCAAATGTCTTACGATACATGACGGTGATCTGATCTGGCCGTAATAAACAAGTATTCATCATCAGCTATTTGCAATTAACTATGAAGTTTTCTAAATAACTAATTTTTCTCCAAAAAGAAGCGACTGCTGGACTTCTAGCCTGTACTGCATGCATAAATCAACTCTGGTTACAGAGGGCTGTAAGCAATCATCCTCCTTATACTCCGTCAACGAATAAAACTGGAGGAAACCTTAAAAATGCTACCATAAACAGTATTTTCTGCCATTAGTTTTGTACTGTTTCGCTTAGTACAGACGCAGTGAAGCGACTCTGGTTCAGAATGAATTTTCGCTCCGCAGCGGAGTGTGCACTGATCCGAAACTTGCTGGCAGACAAACTGTGTGTCGTCCTGGGGCATGGGGCTCTGCATATTACGGGCAAGTGCTCTGACGGCTGAACTATCCAAGGACGACTCACGATCTGCCCTCACAGCTATACATTCTACCAGTACCTTGCCTCCTACCTGGTAAACTTCACAGTACCCCTCCATACTTTGGGGGATTAGCACTCCTGAAATAAGGGATAGCCCGTGACTGAGCTATTGGCCTGAGTGCACGTCGAGTACAGCCTTTCTTTACCACAGGGCCAGGAAGGAGGATGGTGGGACCATTTCTTCACCTCCGGCGAAGATCCCCGGTACTCGTCTGATAGACTGAGTGGACCTGGAATCGTCCTGGAGGGATGGGAATGATGAAAAATCCCCATCGGTACCTGGGGGACTCTAGCGCCCTAACTACAAAATCACGGCACTATAGAAAACATACACTGCAGGGAAATGGCTTTGCCACAGTTTAAGGGATTGTTTCCAGAACGAATTTCCACTATGCAGCACAGTGTGTGCTATACTGCCTGGGACACAATTTTAGCCTACCAGGAAGTTTCGACTGATTCAAGTTCATGTCACAATGAAGCCTTTCACTCAGCAGCAGAGTGTGTGCCTGCCAAGAAGTTTTAGGATGTGCAATGATTTGAATCTGTAATACGACTTCTATGAAGGATTATATTTATTTTACGAGATACCACAACTATACGGAACACTGTTTCCGCGGCGCTTTAATTTACTTGCCTTCGAGCGTCGTTACGGTTTCCAAGACACTGACTTGGACAGTAGTCGTGATTCGCGCGCTGCCAAGCAACAGAAGAAAGCCTAGAGTACGACAGAGACGCATTATGCGCAGCGCGCATTGGACTGGAGGATGGCAGGCAGGGTGGTCCCCGGCAAGCAGAGGCGCGCCTCAGCGACCGACTGACCGCCCGCTGACCTTGTCGCGACCCTCCAGAGGCTGCTGGAAGAGGATACAGCGGCGGGCGGTGCCGCGCCGGTATGGAACGCGGGCTGTAGCAGGCACTACTGTGTCTGGCGGCCGTTACGTCTCTCACTGCGCATCTGACACCACCGTAACCGACGTATGTAACGTACACTTCTGCCATGCTCGGATCCCGGTGATGCTACAAATTGACAGTAACAGCAAGCACGGAGACAAGTGGCACTCAGATGTTTGTTGAAATTCCAATTTCAGTGACGACAGATACGACTAAACGGGGTTTTATACGAAAGCATCGTTTCCCAGTGACATATACAGATAAAATTCTCGCCGATACCCCGCCGTGTCAAGTGGTTTAAAAATCCAAGAGCTGTCGACCGAGTACTCCGCGGCGTTTATCAAGTGGTGACTGTCGTGTGCTTGCTACGTGCTGTCCTATGCGGCGCCACCGCCTGTGACGTCACTGGTTTCCAGTCTAGTGCCATATAAAGCTGTTTCTATTATTGAGCCATCTAGGGAGAACGTCAATAATATCGCACAATATTACTGTGCAGTATTATTGACGTTCTCTCTAGGTCACTCACAAGGGAACGTCCCCATCGCACCCCCCTCAGATTTAGTTATAAATTGGCGCAGTGGATAGGCCTTGAAAAACTGAACACAGAACAATCGAGAAAACAGGAAGAAGTTGTGTGGAACTATGAAAAAAATAAGCAAAACATACAAACTGAGTCCATGCGCAAGATAGGCAACATCAAGGAGGTCAAGAACTCAGGGGCGCTGTGGTCCCGTGCTTAGCATGAGCAGCTGCGGACCGAGAGGTCCTTGGTTCAAGTCTTCCCTCGAGTGAAAAGTTTAATTTTTTATTTTCAGTTTATGTGACAAACTCTTATGTTTTGATCACTTTTTTGGGAGTGATTATCACATCCACAAGAAAACCTAAATCGGGCAAGGTAGAAGAATCTTTTTACCCATTCGCAAAGTGTACAAGTTAGGTGGGTCGACAACATATTCCTGTCATGTAACGCACATGCCGTCACCACTGTCGTATAGAGTATATCAGACGTGTCTTCCTGTGGAGAAATCGGTTACCCTATGAATTTGCGATCAAATGTTTTCGTTTCCCATTGGAGAGGCACCTCCTTTCGTCTACTAATCACACGGTTTTGCGGTGCGGTCGCAAAACACAGACACTAAACTTATCACAGGGAACAGAGACGTCAATGAACGAACGGACAGATCATAACTTTGCGAAAATAAAGAAAGTAAACTTTTCACTCGAGGGAAGACTTGAACCAAGTACCTCTCATTCCGCAGCTGCTCACGCTAACCACAGGACCACGGCGCTCCTGAGCTCAGTTTATCCTTGATGTTGCCTATCTTGCACATGGACTACTCAGTTTGTATATTTTGCTTATTTTTTTCATAGTTCCACACAACTTCCTCCTGTTTCCTCGATTGATTTGTGTTCAGTTGATCAAGGCCTATCGACTGTGCCAACTTATAACTAAATCTGAGGGGGGTGCGATGGGGAAATCTGAGGGGGTGCGATGGGGAGGTTCCCTTGTCAGTAACATTGGTTCAAATGGCTCTGAGCACTATGCGACTTAACTTCTGAGGTCATCAGTCGCCTAGAACTTAGACCTAATTAAACCTAACTAACCTAAGGACATCACACACATCCATACCCGAGGCAGGATTCGAACCTGCGACCGTAGCGGTCGCTCGGTTCCAGACTGTAGCGCCTAGACCCGCACAGCCACTCCGGCCGGCCACTCAGTAACATTGGCAATTATATGTTAAACAGTACTGTGGTTCGGAGTGTTGGACGATAAAGACGCTGCTGCTGTGAAATGATCACTCACGGAAACTTTGAGAAAACTGAGACTGAAGGGGAAAGAAAAAGATTATCATAACTTCTTGAAACAGCACTGGGACTGGTTCTCACCATGTATTGGAGTCCCCATACGTAGCCATTTGGCACTGCCCTCCACATCCCTCCGATAAATTTCTGTGGACGTTCATATCCCCATAATCAAAAAATAAAATACAATGAGAGAGACAGTTACACCACGTAAGCGCTTATCTCTTACGCCATGATATCTTGCTATTGGCCATTCTTTGGAAGACTTGACATCTACAAGTGCAGTTTCTCCTGACACTACTCATTGCCGTTTAATGAAAAAAAAATACGAGCTTACGGAGTATCGGAGCAGACTTTTGATTGGATTCAAGACTTTCTTGCAGACAGAACTCAACACGTCGCTCTTAACGGAACAAAATCGACAGAGGGATAGATTAGGCAGAATTGGTGATGGAGTGTTTGTGTCTGTCAGTAGTGGTTTATCTTGTAATGAAGTCGAAGTAGATACTCCGTGCAAATTGGTATGGGTGGAGGTTATACTTAACAGCCGAACTAAGTTAATAATTGGCTCCTTCTACCGACCCCCAGACTCCGATGATATAGTTGCGGAACAGTTCAGAGAAAATTTGAGTCTCGTAACAAATAAATACCCCACTCATACGGTTATAGTTGGTGGGGACTTCAACCTTCCCTCGATATGTTGGCAAAAATACTTGTTCAAAACCGGTGGTAGGCAGAAAACACCTTCCGAGATTGTCCTAAATGCTTTCTCCGAAAATTATTTCGAGCAGTTAGTCCACGAACCCACGCGAATTGTAAATGGTTGCGAAAACACACTTGACCTCTTAGCCACAAACAATCCAGAGCTGATAGAGAGCATCATGACTGATACAGGGATTAGTGATCACAAGGTCGTTGTCGCTAGGCTCAATACCGTTTCTTCCAAATCCACCAGAAACAAACGCAAAATAATTTTATTTAAAAAAGCGGATAAAGTGTCACTAGAAGCCTTCCTAAGAGTCAATCTCCATTCCTTCCGAACTGACTATGCAAATGTAAACGAGATGTGGCTCAAATTCAAAGATATAGTAGCAACAGCAATTGAGAGATTCATACCTCATAAATTGGTAAGAAATGGAACTGATCCCCCGTGGTACACAAAACAGGTCCGAACTCTGTTGCAGAGGCAACGGAAAAAGCATGCGAAGTTCAGAAGAACGTGAAATCCCGAAGATTGGCTAAAATTTACAGACGCGCGAAATTTGGCACGGACTTCGATGCGAGATGCCTTTAATAGGTTCCACAACGAAACATTGTCTCGAAATTTGGTAGAAAATCCGAAGAAATTCTGGTCGTATGTAAAGTACACAAGCGGCAAGACGCAGTCAACACCTTCGCTGCGCAGTGTCGATGGTACTGTTACCGACGACTGTGCCGCTAAAGCGGAGTTATTGAACGCAGTTTTCCGAAATTCCTTCACCAGGGAAGATGAATGGAATATTCCAGAATTTGAAACACGAACAGCTGCTAGTATGAGTTTCTTAGAAGTAGATACCTTAGGGGTTGCGAAGCAACTCAAATCGCTTGATACGGGCAAGTCTTCAGGTCCAGATTGTATACCGATTAGGTTCCTTTCAGATTACGCTGATACAGTAGCTCCCTACTTAGCACTCATATACAACCGCTCGCTCACCGATAGATCTGTACCTACAGATTGGAAAATTGCGCAGGTCGCACCAGTGTTTAAGAAGGGTAGTAGGAGTAATCCATCGAACTACAGACCTATATCATTGACGTCAGTTTGCAGTACGGTTTTGGAGCATATAATGTATTCAAACATTATGAATCACCTCGAAGGGAACGATCTATTGATACGTAACCAGCATGGTTTCAGAAAACATCGTTCTTGTGCAACGCAGCTAGCTCTTTATTCGCACGAAGTAATAGCCGCTATCGACAGGGGATCTCAAGTTGATTCCGTATTTCTAGATTTCCGGAAAGCTTTTGACACCGTTCCTCACAAGCGACTTCTAATCAAGCTGCGGGCCTATGGGGTATCGTCTCAGTTGTGCAACTGGATTCGTGATTTCCTGTCAGGAAGGTCTCAGTTCGTAGTAATACACGGCAAATCATCGAGTACAACTGAAGTGGTATCAGGTGTTACCCAGGGAAGCGTCCTGAGACCTCTGCTGTTCCTGATCTATATAAATGACTTGGGTGACAATCTGAGCAGTTCTCTTAGGTTGTTCGCAGATGATGCTGTAATTTACCGTCTAGTAAGGTCATCCGAAGACCAGTATCAGTTGCAAAGCGATTTAGAAAAGATTGCTGTATGGTGTGGCAGGTGGCAGTTGACGCTAAATAACGAAAAGTGTGAGGTGATCCACATGAGTTCCAAAAGAAATCCGTTGGAATTCGATAACTCGATAAATAGTACAATTCTCAAGGCTGTCAATTCAACTAAGTACCAGGGTGTTAAAATTACGAACAACTTCAGTTGGAAAGACCACATAGATAATATTGTGGGGAAGGCGAGCCAAAGGTTGCGTTTCATTGGCAGGACAATTAGAAGGTGCAACAAGTCCACTAAAGAGCCAGCTTACACTACACCCGTTCGTCCTCTGTTAGAATATTGCTGCGCGGTGTGGGATCCTTACCAGGTGGGATTGACGGAGGACATCGAAAGGGTGCAAAAAAGGGCAGCTCGTTTTGTATTAACACGTAGTAGGGGAGAGTGTGGCAGATATGATACGCGAATTGGGATGGAAGTCATTACAGCAAAGACGTTTTTCGTCGCGGCGAGATCTATTTACGAAATTTCAGTCACCAACTTTCTCTTCCGAATGCGAAAATATTTTGTTGAGCCCAACCTACATAGGTAGGAATGATCATCAAAATAAAATAAGAGACATCAGAGCTCGAACAGAAAGGTTTAGGTGTTCGTTTTTCCCGCGCGCTGTTCGGGAGTGGAATGGTAGAGAGATAGTATGATTGTGGTTCGACGAACCCTCTGCCAAGCACTTAAATGTGAATTGCAGAGTAGTCATGTAGATGTAGATGTAGACATGTAGATGTAAGTGGTATGACCACATAAAACAGATAGTGGGAAAAGCAGATACCTGACTCAGATTCATCGGAAGAATTTTAAGGAAATGTAACTCATCCACGAAAGATGTGGCTTATAAGGCACTTGTTCGCCCGATTCTTGAGTACTGTTCATCTATCTGGGATCCCTATCAGGTAGGACTAATAGAGGAAATAGAGAAGATCCAACGAAGAGCGGCGCGTTTCGTCACGGGATCGTTTAGCTGGCGAGAGAGCGTTACGGAGATGCTGAACAAACTCCAGTGGCAGACGTTACAAGAGAAGCGTTGTGCAACATGGAGAGAGATTTACTATTGAAACTTCGGGACAGCACTTTTCAGGGGGAGTCGGACAACATATTCCTCCCCCTACGCCTACATACATCTCGCGTACTGACCTCGAGGAGAAAATTCGAGAGATTAGAGCCAATACAGTGGCTTACCGTCCATAATTCTCCCATGCACTATTCTCGAGTGGAAAAGGGTTGGAGGGATCAGATAGTGGTACCGAAAGTACCCTCCGCCTCACATCATTAGGTGGCTTGCGGAGTATGATGTAGATGAAGATGTATTTGAGACATAGTTATGGAAAAGTGTCAGGCAGTAATACGTGCAATAAATAATTATATTCGGGTCAACAATGTATACACATAGATAAATAAGTATATATACTTTCATTCATAACTCTGTATCAATTTTTTTTTTCAAAACATCTTTCCTCATGGCTGTTCGCTATAGACCTACTATCTGAGCAACAAATAATACGATCTATCATTCTTAACACTTCTGTTTCTGTATTCATCTGCTCTAATATCCCACAATGGCGGCAATGATTTCTATACTTCGATGCACCCTCATAATAATGCTCTTCCGTCTCGTTCTGATCTCATTTTTCACGCAACAACAACGACAACAACAACAACAACAGAATGAAGTCATTCAGTCAGCAGCAGAATGTGTGCCAGTCAAGACGTTTTAGGCTGTGCACTGATCTGAATTTGTAATACGATTTCTATGAAGGATTATTCTTATTTTGCGAGGTACCACAACGACGTTCAAGCTTGGTTTGTGCAGCATGGGAGAGACTGTCAAGGGCATTGTCAATGCTGCCCACAGACAGCACAATATTTCCAGACTGCGCAATATATTTCCAAAGATTTTGTTGTTCTCAACATTATTGTGCAACCTCTCAATCTTACTCCTAGACGGTTAATATTATTGCGCACCAAGGAAATAGTCTGAATGTTATCGACCAACAGGGGCGCCTAAGGTAATATTTTAGTTAGAAGACCGCCGTGCCCGCTTGAACCTTCTGAAGGCAGGTCGCAAGCAGTTCGTAATTGCAGGCCGCCGTTCTTACTGAGGGTGCTCGTTTGGTCGGTGCGAGAGCGTTGTTAGAGATGCTCAACAAACTCCAGTGCCAGCCGCTGCAAGACAGGCTTCGAGCATCACGGTTTTGTTTAATTTTGAAATCCGAGCAAGCACGTTTCGGGATGTGTCGGCCAAAATATTACTTCCTCCCACATACGTCTCACGATATGACCGAAACGAGGAAACTCGAGAAAGCAGAGCTAATACTGAGGTTTACCGACAATCATTCTTCCCACATGCCATTCGCGAAAGGAACAGGGAAGAGGGAATCAGATAACAGCCTCCGCATAACCGTTACGTGGCTTGGTGAGTATCATGTAAACGTAGATGCTCTCTACCGCAGATTTCTCAAGATAGCGTAGGCGAAAAAATCTCTCGTCTTCTATACGACGCTGTTCAATAATGTGCACAGTTTGTCCCGTATAAAACCAGGGGCAAAGTCTCCCGATGGGAAGCCCATTAACTCGACTTATACCCGCGCTGTTTATGAAGTACTTTGAGGACATCATCCTGCCCACAGTTCCTGCAAAGCCCAGTCGCTTTTGTGGTTTCGTTGACGACACATTTATTGTCTGGCCTCATGGACGTCATCAACATTATCCATGACCGCATCAAGTCCACGATGAACGTACAGATGGACGTTGCCTTCAGCACAACGAAAAATCAGTGAAGGTTGCAAATTTCACTTTTTTTATTCATTCGATGACTAGTTTCGGGCCGGGACCCATTTTCGAATCACCCTAACATAGCAATCAATGGTATTTCCGAAAAGGCAAAAGCCATGCAAAAAATGTGCAAACAATCAGTTACTGGCAGTTATCTGTATGCGCTGTAATTGTTCGTTTGCACATTTTTACATGGTTTTTGCCTTTTCGGAAATACCATTTGTTGCTGTGTTAGGATGATTTGAAAATGGGTCCCGGCCCGAAACTAGTCATCAATTGAAAGAAAAAGTGAAATTTGGAACTTTGACTGGTTTTTCGTTGTACTGATTAACAGCAGTTGCTTTTCCACAGCTGTTCCAGCAAACTGGAAGTTCACGGACGGTTCCTTGCTATTCCTTGGCGTCCTTGCTCGCCCAAGATCAAATGGGTGTCTCAGCCACAGCGTTTACCGAAAATCCACCCACGCGGACAGGTATCTTCACGTTACCAGCTACCACCACCCAGAGCAGAAGCGTTCTGCCACGAAAACCTTGCTGCATTGAGCGGAAGCCGTTTCAGACGCTGCAAAACCTGCCGAAAGAACTGAGCCACTCGAGGCAACAGCAAACTACAAATTTCGCAAGCTATCTCACCAAAGACTTGTAAACACAAGGCCCCGGAGGAGGAGACGAAGAAGCTTGCGATTTTGCTGCTCTGTAGCTCAGTAACAGGATAGATTACTCGGCTCCTGATGAGGCATAAAATCGTTCAATCTTCAGGCCTACAGGAAAATTCGACAGCACATGAGGCCAGTGAAAGACGATATAGGCCTCAGAGTATACAGAATACTGTGTAAATGTGAACAGTTTTATGTTGGACGACTGTGCTTGCTACTGAACAGGGCCGTGCAGGAGATTAAAGGTGTATCCTGAGAAATCAGTAGTAACACAGCAAGCTCTGGGAAATGGATACTGAAATCTATTACGAAATGAACAAATGCTTTCTGGGATACCATCATATGAGGAGCAATTTATATCAAAATTTATGGAAACATCCTCAATAAAGACGGCGGTCTGCAGTCTGCGGTAGAGCCGCTATGTAAGGACGGCAGCACACTTGCCACATGACAGTGGCCAAGGGGTACTCGGTCTAAATCTCGACCATTTTAAACAAACTGATGCGGCTGTAAGCACGAGAGAATTGTATCAAATGAAGTGTTTTTGCCACAGACTATGAAAACGACAAATAGGATTTTCAGGATATCAGAAGTAAAAATGGCCTCTGATGCAGGCCAGGAGCAGCGGTACTAGTCGTCTCACTTACACCGTCTCCTTTTACGTTTCTTTCTCACTGTCACTATCTCATACCTCAGCAGCTCAAAAATCCTGGGGGGTCCTACTCAATTTTTCCCCTGTAACCAAGAGTTAAGCGCTGTCAGGTGTGGCCGGCACTTTGATGGGTGACCATCCGGGCCGCCATGCGCTGTTGCCATTTTTCGGGGTGCACTCAGCCTCTTGATGCTAATTGAGGAGCTACTCGACCAAACAGCAGCGGCTCCGGTCAAAGAAAACACCATAACGACCGGGAGAGCGGTGTGCTGACCACACGCCCCTCCTATCTGCACCTTCATCTGAGGATGACACGGCCCGATGGCCACTTGTGGCCTGAAGACGGAGTGCTTTTTTTTTATAACCAAGAGTTTAAATTTTGGTCCAAAATGGGCCCTCCCGTATACCTACGTGTTACATTTCGCCGGTCTGGGAGGGTCCAAGCTCCCCAAGTCTATACATGATCTCCATGTATTTGTATTATTCATTTCCACCGTCTCCTCTCTCTTTTGCTCCCACTGTTTCTATCTCCATACATCTCTCTTTCTCTTTTACTGCCGACCACCAGTACCTCTATTCTCTTTGACTCCCACTGCTCGGCCGGCCGGAGTGGCCGAGCGGTTAAAGGCGCTACAGTCTGGAACCGTACGACCGCTACGGTCGCAGGTTCGAATCCTGCCTCGGGCATGGATGTGTGTGATGTCCTTAGGTTAGTTAGGTTTAAGTAGTTCCAAGTTCTAGGGGACTTATGACCACAGCAGTTGAGTCCCATAGTGCTCAGAACCATTTGAACCCACTGCTATTTTCTTCATCCATCTCTCTTTATCACTGCCATTTTCCCTCTCTCATTGTCATTGTCTTCTTTCTCCTTCTCTCTCACTGACACTGTCTCCTCTCTCTTCCACGATCACTGTCTCTGCGCAATTCTCTTCCAGCACAAAAAACCGCGAATAAGTTCGTATGCCAAAAATTTTTAGTGAGGAAGGCGGAATGAGTATTGAGATAACTGGTTACCCACTTTTCTATCGGAGCCTTTTACAGAGGAACACAGTCGCCTATTTTGTGTTCCGACAGAAGCATTTTTCTGCTTGTTCCCTTCTTTTTCCTGCTACAGCATGCAGTGCTACTTATATAAAACGAATTCTTTTCGACACAGTTATATACTTCGGTACATATAAACAACAAATAACTACGCATAACATAAGGTGAACACATTTTTTTCTGGATACTTTGCCCACCGATCATAAATCGTCGAAAACGCCTCACTTATGATTTGTATCTTAAAAAAGTAAAAATATTATTATAAATATTTCATTGAATTTGGAGCTTTTCCAGTTTTCCATAATTCCCCGAGAACACCACCTTAAGAAGATATGGTAGAAATTTAGACGATCTGCGCCAAAAAATAAAATAAAAAAAATAAAAAAAATAAAAAATTAAAAAATTAAAAAATAAAATAAATAAATAAATAAAAAATTGCAGAAGTGCCCCCCCCCCTCACAATTGGTACGTTTCTTACCCGAAAATCAGGGTTTTTCGGAGTTTTCTCAGGAAATTCCCACGAAGAAAGGGTGGTTTTAAAAATGGTTCAAATGGCTCTGAGCACTATGGGACTTAACATCTGTGGTCATCAGTCCCCTAGAACTTAGAACTACTTAAACCTAACTAACCTAAGGACATCACACACATCCATGCCCGAGGCAGGATTCGAACCTGCGACCGTAGCAGTCGCGCGGTTCCGGACTGAGCGCCTAGACCCGCACGGCCACACCGGCCGGCCGGGTGGTTTTAAAATCCGCATAAGATCCACCCTAGACAACTACTAATGCCAAAGAACCAACCGATAGGCTCAATTTGCCTGGGTTGGAAGGCGTGTATAATGTTTAAATTTTGATCCTTCACAGTACAAGGGAGATCCCAAAGAAACCGTACTTATTTTTTAAAAACTATATATTTTAAAATTGTTACATTACAACTAATACATTTGTCCCACCGTTGATTCCAGCGTTCGAAATATTTTTCGTAGACGTCTTTAGAAATGGCTGATAGGTTGTCCCTCCTCTTGTTCTTGATTTCTTCAATGTTGTCAAGTCGGTGTCCTTTCATGCCCTTTTTCATGCGTGGAAACAAAAAGTCGCAGGGAGCCAGGTCAGGCGAGTAACGTGCGTGAAGCAGCGGAACCATGCCGTTTCTGGCCAAAAACTGTCTAACAGAGATTGGTGTGTGTGTGTGTGTGTGTGTGTGTGTGTGTGTGTGTGTGTGTGTGTGCAGGTGCGTTGTCGTGGTGGAAGAACCAGTCTCTGGTCTGTCACAATTCGGGTCTTTTTAGACGAACACCGAGCACCAAGTAACCCATTAATCTGCTTATTGATCAATTGCCTGTCATCGGTCTGTGTGGACAAGCTCTCGAATTTTTTCAATATTTTCGTCGATTCTGGCAGTTGGACGTCTAGAACCAGGTTTGTCGTCAACCGGCATGTCGCCATTTTTAAATCGAGCAAACTACTCGTATCCTGTACTTTTTCCCATGGCGTCACCTTGCTAAGCTGTTTTCAACATTATAACAGAATCAGCAACATTTTTACCGAGTATACAACAAAATTTCGCAGCTGCACGTTGTTCACTTAATTTGCTATCATAAAAAACGATACAAGAACAAAACAGCGCTAGCAAAAACAGGCACTGCAGATAAACTGAGCAAGTCAGGTCGACAACACTGGAGTGGCAATGAGTTGCGCTATACACACCTAGCGGTAGAAGTGCGCACTACACAAGCTCCACTCCCGCCAATTTTTCGTCTTTTTTTCTTTTTGGTACCACCACGTAGGATAGCCACAGTAAGCCTTTTTTCCCCCATAGGCACACAAATGGTCGCTAGACTAAGGGCTGTCCAAAACATTTGACCCATTATCTTTGTGGTCAATAGAACCCGATCTATGAAGCCCTGAAAAATTGCATTTTCGCACGCGGCGTTTTCGAACATATTGGTACCGTGCGCTATCGTGCACGCATCGATTACGAAAATTTTATCTGTTTTTCATCTATGCTCTTCGAACAGAAGTGACACTAAACAACATGTGTGTGTAGGTGCGACTTTTGTGGTTTGCATTGTGTAAAATTCAATCAGGTACATATCATATAACTGCCGCAACAGTATGACTTTCACATTAGCTTACTCTATTTCAAGCTGTTTTATGCTTTCTTTTGTACGTGTCTCTCCGCACAACAGAACGCTCAACCAACGTCATGGTTCTTAATAATGTTTCAGGGATGTTCCCTTTAGCACCAGGCTAATTGGGGCGGTGTAATCACACCCACCCGAGCAAAAATCGAAAGAACAATACAGGACTAAACGAACATAGTTATAATCAATGTTAAATGAAATCTGAATCAACATCGATTATTTACCAACATTGGCCATTCCTAGTTCTAAGTGTCACCTTGTCCACTTTCTTAGCACACCACAGTGCTGGAGGGTTTGTACTGTTGCTCTAATAAACGCCTCGAGCACAAACTAGTCGAATGCATACCGTGTGGGGCGACACGGCCCTCGCAAGTTGCCTCTATACAGAGGCAGCACGCAGTTTTGCCATTTTTGCTCGGAGTAACAACGAGCCATAATTTGTAGCCATCATAAACTCATGTCGTTGACTGCGGGCTACCACTAACAGGCAGATCTGAAATGTTGCATGGCTCACGTTAGCGGCTGAATGTTCACATGACGTCACTGTAGTGCACAACTCGGCTGACTACTCCTCATGCCGTATAGCGACCAAGTGCTCATATACTAAGCTGGAAGTGATCTTTCGAGCTACGTTTTATTTATTTAATTATTTAACCTGATCTGAATGGAGCCTCAGGCCTTCTCTTATATCGGACCGGGAATCCGGGAATTCACAAATATAGTACCGTTTTACGTCATAGTTACCTACGAAATAATTTGAATGTGACAAATAGTATTAAAATAATTTGAGTGTTTATAGTGACAGTGTAGTAAATAATACTATGAACTAATGAAGTTAACAGTGGCAATACTTGCACTACTGCTGATGCCAAAACCACCAATAGTGATGATGATTATAATAATAATAATGACAATAATGATAGTCGCAGATATACAAGGACTTTATACGTTTACAAAATATATGTTTTCTGATACAGCGAGTTCTGGGGAAAGGAAATTTAAGGAAACTGCACCCGCAAAAATAATGAAGATCGTGGTGGAAAGAGGATGTACAAAAGGTGCATATAAGGACAATATTAATCATTAGTGTTGCTGTAGTGGATGTGTCGTTAACAGTCCACTGAAGCTGGAGATATTCAGTTCTCTGTTATAATGGGGAGGTTATTCCAGAGTCGGGATCCTGGTACTGAGAAGGACCTCTAGAAAGTGGTTGAACAGTGGAGCGGGTCAGAAAGGATTTTGCTCTGACGGGAACGATTGTTTCTGTCATGTTGTTCAGAGGTCGAGGAGATACATGATAGACAGTGTACGATGAAAAGAGAGAAAAAAAGGCAGACGGTATGGAAATCTCTGCGTTTGTCTGCACGCATTCAGGACAGCTGTGGATATGATGGTGAGATATGATCAAAGAGTTGAAAATCACTGATATAACAAACACAGGCATTTACAACTAGTTCCAAGCGCCGCGAGCTTTCCTGAGAAAGACCTTGCAGGACAAAGTCGCTGTAATCATCGCCGTTGTTCATAATACACGCTTGGAGGGCAAACTGATCGTGGAGACAGTTGCATACTGTCTGCGGCATGACCCTCTCAGGTGCCTCCATGGAGGCAGGACGCAATTGTCACTTTTGCTCGGGGTGACTACGAAGAAGCGTAACTTTTATATAGTAAGTACGAGAGTAATCCCAGAAGTAAGGTCTATTTTTATATGTACATAGACCTGTTTATTTCTACAATGGTTTACATCAGTTTACAGCTTGAACATTTAGCTATTTTTCGACATAATCACCATTTCTGTCGATGCATTTTTGTACACGCTGTGGCAGTTTTTGTATGCCCATGTCATACCAGCTCGCCGCCGTGCTGTTTAGAAAGTTAGGAACCTCTTCTTTCACTTCGTCGTCGGAGCTGAATCGCTGGGACCACAATTAACGCTGACAAGTACTGCAAGACTGAAAAAACTCAAACGGGCAATTCAGAATCGGAGAAGACGAATGTTGAGCAAGGGCGTACACATTCTCCATGACAACGCTCGCCCACACATCGCTCGGCACACCGTTGCTCTCCTGCAACAGTTTCAGTGGAACATAATCACCCACCCACCCTACAGTACTGACTTGGAGCCCAATGACTATCACTTGCTCCCTAGGTTAAAAGAACATTTGGCCGGAAAGTAATTCAGCACCGACGACGAGGTGAAAGAAGAGTTTCATAACTTTCTAAACAGCATGGCGGCGAGATAGTATGACATGGGCGTACAAAAACTGCCACAGCGTCTACAAAAATGCATCGACAGAAATGGTAATTATCTCGAAATATAGCTAAACGTTCAAGTTGTAAACTGATGTACACCATTGTAGAAATAAACAGATCTATATACTTATAAAAAATAGGAGACCTTACTTTTGGGATTACCCTTGTATAAGGGTACGTTTATTTGGTATATCATAATTATTGGTATTATTATATTGGTATATAATGCCAATAGTACAAATGTAAGTATAATTGTTTGTGCAAATTTCGTTTTCATATCAAAAGGGAAGAGCTTTTTATATTTTTATAGGGCATATTACAGTTACGTGCTCAGTCCAATTTAGATATCCACCTATAATTACTCCTAAACTCTTTGCTGAGGTAAATAAGCTGATATTTGTCCCAGTTATGGTCAGAGATGGTAGGGATTCCTGATATTTTGGGCTAATGAGCCTAGAATGACCAACCACTATCGTTTGCGTTTTTGGATGGGTTGAGGTTTAACCTTACGTTGGCTGACAAATGTGAACACAAGCTGCATTACCCACGTCTGGAAACAGAGTACGCCCAAGAGAATTACACACAGAATGAATCTTTAGTTTCGCCTCCATTACAGAGGTGGCTGTTTGTAGCGATTTTTTGTGGTTACAAAGAGTATTTTGACGCAGGTTCCGATCAAAAATAAATAAACTCTGCAACTTTTGAGGATGGTGCAAAGTCTTTTGAGCAGTTTAGCTTTAGTACAATACCTCTGGAGTAGCGAAAGCCTCATACGATTACATGAAATATTGAAAATCAAATTTTTGCTCTCTCTGGAAGCCATTAGACATGCACACTGCACCAGATTGCGAATCAGGTTAGCCGTTTAGTAATACAGACTGAACAACCTATGGTACTTACACATTAGCTTTAGGCGCATAGCATAGAAAACAAATTTGAACCTGAATACGCATTTAATAAATATGTGACAACGCACTTCATAAAAAAGGACTCCCTATAAAAAAAGGTTCAGAGGCAATCCATTTTTTAACAGCCGGCACTTGACGTCAGTTCTTAACAACCTTATATTGCGGTTAATTGCTGGTTGAGCCAGCATGCGTAGAACAGTGCAAACATTCAGCCTCGATAATTTTGTCCCGTAAACAAGATTTTGCGGCGGAGCACAAGAATACGTCTACACAAAACAAATTTTTTACCTTTGCAGGCTTCTTTTACATAACGTTAAAGTATTTCCATCAGACATAATTATGGAACATAAACTGTCGGAAAATGTCGCAACACCAAAGAATAGTTAACGTAGAGTTATGAAATTACGGGAATACATTTGTCTAGGAAACCTATTTAAGTGATTAACATTGCGAAATCACCGATTAATGTAAGCGCGAGATAAGCCATTGCAAATGTGAAATGCTGGTACATTAATAACTGGTGTAACCATCAGAATGTTGCATGCAAGCACGCAAACGGTGCTTGCATCATATTGTACAGATGCCAGATGTCAGTTTGTGGGATGGAGTTCCATGCCTGCTGCACTTGGTAGGACGGTTAATGCTATCTGTATATGACACTGGATGTGACGATGTCCCATATGTGCTCGACTGGAGACAGATCTGGTGGTCGAGCAGCCCAAGGCAACATGTCGATACACTGTAGACGTAGAGCATGTTGGGTTACAACAACGGTATGTGGGCGACCGTTATCTTGGAAAACACCCCCTAGAATGTTATTCATGAATGGCAGCACAATAGGTAGAATCACCAGATTTACGTGCAAATTTGCAGTCATGGTGCTTGGGATAATCACGTGAGTGTTCCTGCTGTCACACGGAATTGCATCCTAGAACATAACTTCAGGTGTAGGTCCAGTGTGTCTAGCAACTAACATTCAAACGCGTTTTCTGAATGATATACCGCTGCATAATCTCTCCTTACATACTAAATGCAAAATGTGTAGGTTTGCACTGAAACATTAATAATTTGCATATCCAAGCACATAGTAAATTCCATGCCAGCCTGATATCTGTGGCATGCTGCCTCCATGGTGTTGGAATATTAATGGCCAGAGTTATATAGGGTGCAATCAGTATAACTACATATATCTTTATATGTGGTACCTTAATATATATATATACACACACACACACACACACACACACACACACACACACACACACACACATCAATGTTTTATAAATTATAGAGCGCAGTAATCAGTTGTCTTTTTTTCAGGTTTCATTTGACAAATCCAGATTTCGGCTAGTGCCTAGCCACTATCAATGCACTATTTTCTAGTCTCGATGCATGTCAGTTTCCTGTTGTTCAGGCGTCAGTCACAGTTCTTTGAGCAGTATTCAAAGAACTGTGACTGACGCCCGAACAGGGAACTTAATGCGACACACGTTCAATGTAGGGGATATGCTCCACTGCAGTATATACAGCCCTGAGAAAACTTCAAAACCGATTATCTCCGTAAATTTATGAAAAACATTAAGAATAGCCTGCTTTTCAGTACTTTTTAACCGTGTTCCGCGCGTGTGTCACTACGGAACAGAGACCAGCGTCAGCGATTTTCATACTGCGCAATAACAGCGCCACAATCACATCACAACGCTGCAGAGGCTGTGACTGTACACGATTTTTGAAATAAAAACTACGTTAAAGCGTGATTAAGAAAAACATTGATGGCTATTAATACATTTGAATATCTTACATTTCATTTAACGCAACTTAGTAATAAGATATCTAATACATAAGTAGGACTACTTCCAAGAGTGCAACAACACCAATGTACGTGCGCTACGGCTTCTGACCAATCATCGCGTTTGTGTTTGTTTACATCAGGTTTATTCTTATGACGAATGGATTATAGACTGCTCTCTGTCTCTTGTGTATATGCAATGTTTGGCTTGCTGGAAAAGTTGAACAATGACAAGCCAAGCTGCAATGAGTTACTGACGCTGCATCTAATCACACAAGGTGAACGAGCACATTGAAGCCATTTATCATTAGTTGGCGTTAAGAGATTTGTGTTATCTTCTGTTGCCTGTTGGAAGACCGTCACTGCGCGTTAATTCAAGAACACTCAGCAGTGTTAGTTGCTTTTAAATTTCATTTTGATCGTTGTATATTTTGCTTGCCGCTTTTATTTAAACTGAGATTGTCACATGTAAAAGGGTGGAGGACGATTTCAAGTGACTGGTGTAACTTGTTCTTCAAATGTATGAAAGTATTATGTCCTGTTGTTTTTAGGAAGTGCGGGCATCAGGATCTTTCTTTAATTGGGTTCTTGCCTTGATCGTATTTAATAAATTATGAAAGAGCTGCACAACTTCCTAAGTAATGATATTTGGTATTGTTTCAATTATAGTACGTTTTGGGGGTAGTCATAAAATTTCTGAGGAATGCTATTTGTATTGATTTAAATGACTGTACAGTTTGGGATCGCTGTATACAGGGTGTACATAAAGTCCAGGAACACTCAATTATTTCAAATATGGTTCAAATGGCTCTGAGCACTATGGTACTTTAACATCTGAGGTCATCAGTCCCCTAGAACTTAGAACTACTTAAACGTAACTAACCTAAGGACATCACACACATCCATGCCCCAAGCAGGGTTCGAACCTGCGACCGTAGCGGTCGCGCGGTTCCAGACTGAAGCGCCTAGAACCGCTCGGCCACAGAGGCCGGCCTCAATTATTTATTGCACAAGAACCCAACGTTGTATAGATATTATACATGTCATTTTGAAGAGAAACCCTGAAAGTTTTTTTTCGTGTACACCGCCACAGCGTAATTTGGAAATTTGCCGATAGTCAACGCTAGTCGCAAACTGGCGAGTTCCGGTGCGGAGCGAGCTTACTGTGTGTGGGAGTTCGCCAAAACCAAAGTGCTATAGCTATTCAACGGACGTTTAGAACCAAGTACGGTAAGAAGCCGCTAACAAGGAAGGCCATTTACCACTGGCACAACAAATTCGTTCCGACAGGTTGCCTGTGCCCGGCAAAGAGAAGCGGACGTCCCAGTGTGAGTGAAGTGAATGTGGAGCGCGTACGAGAGACATTCACAAGGAGTCCGGAGAAATAGGTGCGTCATGCATCCCGTGAACTCGAAATGGCTCCCATGACAGTCTGGAACGTCTTGCGACAGAAGCTGTCTATGAAACCATTCAAATTGGAGCTAGTACAGAAGCTCAATGACGACGACAAAGACAAGCGTTTTGAGTTTTGTTCGCAGTTGCAACAATTGAATGAGGATGTGGATAGCATTGTTGATCGCTTAATTTTTAGCGACGAAGCCACTTTTCACACTAACGGGAAAGTGAACAGGCATAACTGTCGAATCTGAGGTACAAAACATCCACACGAATGCACTGAATTGGAGCGTGATTCCCCGAAGATAAATGTTTTCTTTTTTTTTTTTTGTGCCTTGTCACTGTGCGGGCCATTCTTCTTCGCCGAGAATGTCACTTGATACTCCTACTTGGTCATGTTGCAGCATTAGCTGATGCCTCAAATGCAGACGGACTCACCGTTCATCTTTCAGCAGGATGGATCTCCGCCCTATTTTCATCGTGAAGTTCGTGGGTCTCTGAAAACTGAGCTGCCGCATCAATGGATCGGCCGTGCTACAGAAGGGGACAGCTGTTTCATGATGTGGCCTCCCCGAACACCATATCTGACTCCGTGTGACTTTTTTCTGTGGGGACACATCAAAGATCTGGTGTATGTACCGCCTCTGCCACGTGATTAGTACAGCTCCGGGAGAGAATACGGGAAGCGACTGCCACGGTCGACGATGCCATGCTGGGACGGGTGTGGCAAGAATTCGACAACCATATTGACGTCTGCTGGGTCACACATGGTTCACATATCATGTTTGTAAAAAACTTTTCAGAGTTTCTCTTCAAAATGCAGTATGTATGACATGTGTACAATGCTTAGTTCTTGTGCAATAAATAATTGAAAGTGTTCCCGTACTTTATGTATACCCTGATACTTATTGTAAAATTGCAATTCGATGACTCAACTTTCGATTGGGCATCATTTTAATGCTTTGGTTCTTGTGTTTAACAAAACTTGGTTATTTGCCGAATGTTGTGACGCACACTTCTCAAATCCAATATCACCACTCTGTCTATGTCACAAAGCCTCTTCGTTTGCAGCCATATTTGCGGTCCATCAGTAGCCTACTCTTTGATCCAACTAGAAAGTCACACGAAATAGTGACTCTGATCGTAGAACAAACGGCGAATAGTACTAAGAGAGTCAGCACCAGATATATTACGAAACACAGCTTATGCTGATCATGTTACTTAGTGATCTTCGGCAATTTTTAGCACATCGCTCACGGTTTGATCAGATGGCTCTTAAGTCTTCACCCACTAAGTTCTCTGTCAGGAGTTGGACATTTAATTTCAAGCTAATTCCGCATACGATGCACCACACTCCTTACAGGACAAAATCACACTTGCGCACTGAACCTTGCAAGCCAACGGCCCATGCTGCATACACCTGCTCACGTTGCTTAATATATTGATTAAATTTGAGCCTCGTTGCAACTATGTGGGTTTGGTAACTGTATTCGCCAGCAAAGCACAAACAGTGGAGAAGCTTAAACTAGTCGGATCCAAGAGTTGGTATAGTTTGCATCACTTCGTACAATTTAATACTAGAAGACAATAAGAGTGCACTCTGACATTCAGAGTCAGTTATTTGATTTGTCTTGCAGTGCAGAACAAAACGACACGAACAGACCTCCCAGCTCTCGATTGTCGAAGAAAGCAAATGATGGAGGGGGAGGCAATGTTGCCGCAGCTGCGGAGCATTGTTGGTTTTGCAGCAGTGGTATCATCAGTTTCTGCTGCTGTTTAAATTCCCATAGCTATTCTTGCTGTCGCTGCTGCCACAAGTTTAGAAACACAGGATCCGTGCCTCACATTGAATAGCTACATGGTGAGAAAGTCCTCGTCGCCCCCCTTTTTTTATCGTAGGTAAAACACGACCCCTCGCACTGGGTGTTATGCAGGGGCCTGTGAAAGAAACAGGCAGTTCCTGTGTTCGATGATGGCGGAGTTTACCAAGTGAATGGTTACCCCTAAGCGAAGTCCAGAGCATAACGAAAGTCGTCGTATGCGAGTGCAAACAGTCGAGAGCGCGGTTAGAATAGAAAAACGTAAACAGAGGCAAGGGCAGTCACTCTACTATTAACGGCGCGTATCGAAGGCTTCATGGAACAGCGAGAACTGCCGTACAAGTGCGGGGCCATGGTATTTACAGGCACTCTCGCGTCAATGTACGGCCACATGTGGCCAGTGTTGCCAACTCTAAAAAACCCGAGTCGCTAGATTCAATATCAAAAGTCGCTAGAAAGTCGCTAAAACTGATTTTACTACGGGTGTACTTAAAAATGCGTGCTGTGAATGGTGCAATAAGCCAGTGGTGGTGGTGGTGGTGGTGGTGGTGATGGTGGTGGTGGAGGGGAGGGGTAATAAAATATTAATAAAAATTGTCTCATACGTAATTGCTATATTGTCTTAATTAAATGATGCATCGCTTGCAACAACATACATATAAAATACGCTAACGTTTAATTAAACATGTTATCATAGCTGACACAACACATAAATTGTTGTTTCAATCACAGTAGTCAAATATACTAGAAATATACAACCATATTTGTAACAAAAGAAAACAAGAACTCAAATTAGGTTACAACAGTCATTGCTAGCTGTGAAATCAAAGAAAAACGATTCTCCCCTGCGGCATTTTTATACTGCAAAACCTCACTCCAAAATCGAATAGTGTTTGTAGTGTTATTCCACCTAACGAAGTTGATATTATGCCATTCTTGCAGCATACCGTCTATGAAATCGCCACTAAAACCCAACTCTTTGTCTACATCCGCTACAGCATTATTTTTATTCACTTATAGTGTTTCTTCAACATTCAGCATTGACATTTTTTTCAGGATCGTAACGTTACTTGGCAGTCTTTGCTGAATTTCTTTTATGAGTTTCAGACTAAACTGAATGCATCTCTTCTTCAAATAAACTATTTTTCTCAGACAAACTTGACTCAGACAATTTCTGTTCAAACATAAAGCCAAGGTTCAGATTTACGTACATACATTCGCTTGGAATTGGTGTTGTCAACAAATCAACAGTTGGAAAAACTATGTTTTGTCCGAGTGACTGCATGAGAAATACAAGTGTATCTAGTAATTTAGTGGGGTCATTGTCTTCTCCTTCAAAAGCCTTTATTGCTCTTTGTACGTCTTTTAAAGCATGTTTAAGGGAAAACATGTAAAGATGATTTAATTGTCACAATACATCTTGTACAAAAGATCGGCAGTTCTTTTTTTTTGTTATGGTTTTAGGGCGCAAAACTGCTAAGGTCATTAGCGCCCCGTCTGTGACTTAGGAAACAGTAAAAAAACGAAAACGGAAACTAGCAGCAATGGGAACGAAAGTCATAAAATTAGAGAAACTAAAAGCAGAAGGAAGGCTTAAAAATTCACTACAGAAGGGGGTTGGTTGTCCCAAAAAAAACTTCAAATGACTGACGACATTTCACTGGCACGAATGAACTCTAGAACGCGATCGGCCGGTCGCGTGTCATCTGCTAAAATTGACGATATATCAGGCGACAGCTGTAGACGGGCGCGTAACGGAGTAAAATAGGGGCACTCAATTAAAAGGTGTCTTACCGTCCACAACTGAGAGCAGTGGGGACAGAGTGGGGGAGGATCGCCGCTTAAAAGATGTCGATGGCTAAAAAGACAGTGCCCTATCCGGAGTCTAGTTAAAATTACCTCCTCCCGACGACGCGTTCGGGAGGAAGAGGTCCAAGCACAAGGAAGAGTTTTCACGTCCCGCAATTTATTTTGGGAAAGTGTCGACCAGTGCGCGTGCCATAAATGAGAACACGACGACATAAAACGCTCCGTAGATCGGCGACGGGAATCGATGGAATAACTGGCCGAAGAAGAGAGACTGCAGCCTTGGCTGCAATATCGGCCGCCTCATTTCCGCAGATACCAACGTGTCCCGGGAGCCAGAGGAACGCCACCGAGACGCCCCCCAGGTGGAGCAAGCGCAGACAGTCCTGAATCCGGTGGACCAGAGGGTGCACAGGGTAAAGAGCTTGGAGACTGAGGAGAGAGCTGAGAGAATCGGAGCAGATAACGTACTGTATCCGCTGATGGCGGCGGATGTAGTGGACAGCCCGGAGAACAGCGTAAAGCTCCGCAGTAGAGACCGAACACTGGTCGGGAAGCCGAAAGTGATTTGGGGTGTCGCCAACAACATAGGCACTCCCTACACCTAACGATGTTTTCGAGCCATCGGTGTAAATAAATGTGGCGTCCGTCATTTGTGCACATAGAGCAGCAAATGCCCGACGATAAACAAGTGAAGGGGTACTATCTTTGGGAAATCGACAAAGGTCACGGAGCAGGCAGATCCGGGGACGGAGCCAAGGCGGTGCTGTACCCCAAGTTGTCAAGAAGGTTTTAGGAAAGCGGAAGGAAAGAGAATGGAGCAGTTGACGGAAGCGGACTCCCGGTGGTAGTAGGGAGGAGGGGCGGCCTGCATACCCTACATCAAAGGAGGCGTCGAAAAATATGTCATGGGCTGGATTAGCAGGCATGGAAGACAGATGGCTGGCATAACGGCTCAGAAGGACTGCTCGCCGATTGGACAGCGGAGGTTCAGCAGTCTCAGCATAAAGGCTTTCCACAGGGCTGGTGTAAAAATCTCCAGACACTAAACGTAATCCACGGTGGTGGATAGAGAATAGACGGCCGAGCAGAGGAGTAGACTATGCTTCCATAATCCAATTTCGAGCGCACTAAGGCGCGATAGAGGCGGAGAAGGACCACTCGGTCCGCTTCCCAGGAGGTACCATTCAGGACACGGAGGGTGTTGAGGGATCGCAGACAGCGAGCCGAAAGATACGAAATGTGGGAGGACCAGCATAGTTTTCTGTCAAACATAAGACCCAAGAATTTAGCGACGTCTGAAAACGGAAGGTTGACAGGTCCTTGATGTAAGGAGGGTGGAAGAAACTCCTTACGTCGCCAAAAATTAACACAAACGGTCTTACTGGGAGAAAAACGGAAGCCGGTGTCGATGCTCCAAGAGTGGAGGCGATCGAGACATCCTTGAAGACGTCGTTCAAGAAGGCTGGTCCGTTGAGAGCTGTAGTAGATCGCAAAATTGTCCACAAAGAGGGAGCCCGAGACATCAGGAAGGAGACAATCCATAATTGGATTGATGGCAATGGCAAACAGTACAACACTCAGCTCGGAGCCCTGGGGTACCCCGTTTTCTTGGGAGAAAGTACGGGAGAGAGTAGTGTTCACCCGCACCCTAAATGTGCGCTCTGCCATAAATTCGCGAAGAAAAAGGGGCAGCCGACCTCGAAAGCCCCAAGAGAACAGTGTGCGGAGGATACCTGTCCTCCAACAGGTATCGTATGCTCTCTCCAGATCAAAAAATATTGCTACTGTTTGGCGTTTCCGGAGAAAATTATTCATGATATAAGTGGAGTGAGCAACAAGATGGTCAACGGCAGAACGATGCTTTCGGAATCCGCATTGGGCAGGTGTGAAAAGACTGCGGGACTCCAGCCACCACGCTAGACGGTAATTCACCATACGCTCCAAAACCTTACAGACACTACTCGTGAGAGAAATGGGGCGATAGCTAGAGGGGAGATGTTTGTCCTTTCCAGGTTTCGGGACGGGAACGACGATAGCTTCCCGCCATCGTCTGGGAAAAGTACTGTCGGTCCAAATTCGATTATAAAGGCGAAGGAGGTAATGCAGACTATGGGTTGATAAATGCAGCAACATTTGGACGTGGATACCATCCGGTCCTGGGGCGGAGGAGCGAGAAGAAGAGAGTGCATGTTGGAGTTCCCGCATGGAGAAAACAGTATTATAGCTTTCGCGATTTTGAGAGGAGAAAGCAAGAGGTCGCACTTCCGCTGCACGTTTCTTCGGGAGAAACGCTGGTGGGTAATTGGAAGAGCTCGAAATCTCAGCAAAGTGCTGACCCAACGAGTTAGAAATTGCGACGGGGTCCACGAATGTATCATGCGCGACAGTGAGCCCAGAGACCGGGGAGAAGCTAGGCGCGCCTGAGAATTGTCGAAGCCGACTCCAAACTTCCGAGGAGGGAGTGAAGGTGTTAAATGAGCTAATAAAGAATTTCCAGCTTGCCTTCTTGCTATCGCGGATGACGCGACGGCATCGCGCACGGAACTGCTTATAGCGGATACAGTTGGCCAAAGTAGGATGGTGGCGGAAAACGCGGAGAGCACGTCGCCGCTCACGTATTGCATCACGGCATGCCTCGTTCCACCAAGGAACTGGGGGGCGCCGGGGCAATTCGGAGGTGCGTGGTATTGAATGTTCCGCAGCCGTAAGAATAACGTCGGTAATATGTGTGACCTCATCGTCGACGCTGGGAAAGTGACGGTCATCGAATGTCGCTAGAGACGAAAAAAGTGTCCAATCAGCTTGGGCAAACTTCCATCGTCGCGGGCGCATGTATGGCAGTGGAGGCTGCAGTCTAAGGACACATGGAAAGTGGTCACTCGAGTGTGTATCATCAAGGGCGAACCATTCAAAGCGCCGAGCTAGCGGAACAGTACCGACCGCAAGGTCCAAATGAGATAAATTTGTCGTGGAGGCAGATAAAAATGTAGGGATCCCAGTGTTGAGGCAAACTAGATCCGCTTGGTGGAAGACGTCTAGCAATAGTGAGCCACGTGGACAAGGATGTGGAGATCCCCAAAGCGGGTGGTGGGCATTGAAGTCCCCAACCAGCAAATAGGGGGGTGGAAGCTGACCAAAAATATGAAGGAGATCATCTCGTGCCATTGGTGTGGACGAGGGAATGTATACAGTACAAAGAGAGAACGTGTATCCGGAAAGGGAAAGACGGACGGCGACAGCTTGGAAGGAAGTGTTTAAGGGGATTGGGTGATAATGGAGAGTATCATGGAGAAGAATCATGAGTCCTCCATGGGCTGGAGTGCCTTCAACAGAGGGGAGATCATATCGGACGGACTGAAAATGAGGGAGAACAAAGCGGTCATGGGGACGCAGCTTTGTTTCCTGAAGACAGAAGATGACCGGCGAGTAGGATCGTAAGAGGATCGACAATTCATCCCTATTGGCTCGAATGCCGCGGATATTCCAGTGGATAATGGACATGGGGTGAACAGAAAATGGAGGAATGTGACCAAAGTTGCTGTCAACTCAAAGACTGCTCGGAGCTAGCGACCGACAGCATGGAATGGCATTCAGCCGAAGGCAGAAGATCCTGATCCATAGGTTGGTCAGGAGTAGCTCCTGCCACCAGTGATCGGCCGGTTGACCGGCCACCAGCAGTGCGCCTCGGCGACACAGAAGACGGCCGAGGGCGATTTCCGCCAGGTGGTGCCGTAGATGGGACACGCCTTGGCGGAGAAGGAGAGGAACTGGGTTTCTTTGTAGCCTTCTTAGAAGTATGATGTTTAGATGAAGGAGGAACCGATGGTTGGGAAGTTGCGGTACGTAAAAACTCTTCACGAGTATGCTCTTTTTTGGAAGGCTTGGTGTCTGACTTTTGGGCTCGAGATTTAGCAGAACCCGATGAAGGGTGAGCCATAGAGTGGGCAGGCGAAAGTGGTGAGGTTGAACGGGCGATCTTTGCACTGGCCGATCTGACGACCGTGGCACTAAAGGTGAGGTCGCAAGTCTGCGTGGCCGCCTCCTTTGTTGGCCGAGGAGAAGCAAGGACAGTGCTGTATTTTCCTGTCTGAGGCACGGTGGGTTGGCGACTGACAAATAATTTTCGAGCAGCAAAGGTCGACACCTTTTCCTTCACTCTGATTTCCTGGATGAGCTTTTCATCCTTAAAAATGGGGCAATCTCGAGAGGAAGCAGCGTGGTCACCCATACAGTTGATGCAGCGAGGGGATGGAGGTGGACAAGCACCCTCATGGGTATCCTTGCCACACATAACACATTTGGCCGGATTGGAACAGGACTGGCTGGTGTGATTGAACCGCTGACACCGATAGCAACGCGTAGGGTTTGGGACATAAGGGCGAACGGAAATTATCTCATAACCTGCTTTGATTTTCGATGGGAGTTGAACTTTGTCAAATGTCAAGAAGACAGTGCGGGTTGGAATGATGTTCGTGTCAACCCTTTTCATAACTCTATGAACAGCCGTTACGCCCTGGTCAGACAGGTAGTGCTGAATTTCTTCGTCAGACAATCCATCGAGGGAGCGTGTATAAACGACTCCACGCGAGGAATTTAAGGTACGGTGTAGTTCCACCCGGACAGGGAAGGTGTGGAGCAGAGAAGTACGCAGCAATTTTTGTGCCTGGAGGGCACTGACTGTTTCTAACAAAAGGGTGCCATTCCGTAATCTGGAACAAGACTTTACAGGACCTGCAATTGCGTCGACACCTTTCTGAATAATGAAAGGGTTGACCGTGGAGAAGTCGTGACCTTCGTCAGACCGAGAAACAACAAGGAACTGTGGCAACGATGGAAGAACTGTCTGTGGCTGAGACTCAGTATACTTACGTTTGTGAGCAGACATAGTGGAAGGTGAAGAAACCATTGCGGAAGAATCCCCCATGATTACCAGCGTCTCCGATGGCGCGCTCCTCCCTTGTGGGGGCCCTCACTGAGGGCACTCCCGCCTTAGGTGATTGTTCACACCTCAGGTCACACCTCCCGACAAACGGACGGAGGGACCAATCGGCACTTTCGGAAGGTATCAGCTCAGGTAATCACCCCTCCCTGGGCCTGGCCGTTACCAGGGGGTACGTACGTGTCCTACCTGTCTACCCGGGGCGGGGAATTACGCGTTACCCCGTCACCGGCTACGCATGGAAGTGCGTGGGTCGGCCTTCAGACACGCACAGGGAGGAAAAAAGAGAAAGGGAAAGGAAAGAAGAGGGGTCTCAAACGCTGCGGCGGAGAAAAGTGCAGAGAGAAGCGGGAAGGAAAAGAGAAGGACAGAGGAAGGACGAAGACTTGCAAGTATAGAAAGCAAGGAATTTGTAACAGTTTAGAGCGTCCGTCTCCGGACGTATGCACAAACCATCAAACCATACTCCCAGAGGGGGAGAAAGGGAAGGAAAGAGCCAGAGGTGAGGGGGGGGGGGGGGGCGAAGATGGGGGAGGGGGAAGGTATGCAGCCCGGAAAGGAAGGAGGGCCACATTAGCTCGGGGTCCCGTGCTCGCTACGCACGTGTCCACAAAAGAGTTGTGAACCCCCTGGGGGGAAAAGATCGGCAGTGTACAATTGTCTTGAACCATGGCAAGTGACAAATGTAGCTTTAGTTCTTCCCACTGCTCCAGAATTCTTCATATTTTTCGTTCAATTGAAAGCCAACGTATTGCCCAGACCTTCAAAATTTTTAGTGGCTGTTTTCTACCATTTATTGTCTCATAAACCTTTTTATATTCCTCTTGTCTTTTGGGTGAAATGGAGAAACAATTCAGGTTTCCCGTACAAGAAACTCAATGTTTCTAGGTATGGTATTCACTGAGGCGTGCGAAACTGCAAGCTGCAGAGAGTGACAAATGCAACGGATCAATACCAATTGCTTCAAACCACATTCTCTCTTAAGTTGTTCGAAAAGCCCATTGTTCATTCCAACCATTGCAGAAGCATTATCTGTGCCAATTCCTACCATATTAGCGATTGGAAGTTTGAGATCTTTCAAAGAATTCACAAGAACAGCAGCCAGATTTCTAGCATCTGCAGTTTATACTACAGCGAGTTTGAGAAATGCTGCTCTAATGGTTTGGTTGTTTACACTATAGTACCGTATAACGATACCTAGCATTTTAGATATTGATACATCTGTGGATTCATCTATTAGTACGCTGTATTTTTGGTTACCTATATCTTCAACCAATGATTGTGTAAAATATGGAGCCAAAACTTCAGTTATAATGTTAGTGCACTTTGTACGATGTAATTGCATGTTTTTAGCGCCCTCAGCACCGGAAAACACCTTCTTGCACAGTATTACTAAATGATCTACAGCTGAAGTAGAACAATATTCAGCAATAAATAAAGAAAGGGCGCCTTCCGCTCTGCTTGCGTTTCTAACTGTAGTTTTCGGAACAATTTTCACAGGTAAGGTGGTTTGTGTTTTTTTTTAAATCAATTTTTTGTTTATGCTTAATAATTTTCGAATGCTTTCTAATACCACACAATTTAGCATAAAACTCTGTTGCACATACTTGACATCTTGCCTTGGATAAGTCTCCAACGACTGGTTTCAGCCACCCAATGAATTCAGGTTCTGCTTCCCACGCATCCCGATATTTATGAGAGTACTGCTTCTTCTTCTGCAGTAAATCTATTATGCAAGCCACCACAACGTAAGTTTCAGCAATTTAGAATCACTGAAAATACATTAAAACTCAGACGAACTAGAGGTCATGAAACAATCTACTCACTCGGTAACTCGATATCAGTCATATTGTTCGTTGTTTAAAACCCCCACCGAATTGTTCTCGCATTACCACTGTGCATGTGGTAATAATTTAACTGTGAGTTAACATTTCAAAAAATTAGAGGTTGCTGGACAGATATGCATTTTATTATACTTAATATTACGTATGTTTTTTGTCAATTCGAAAAATAAAGGTAGTTCAAAAGTTGAAAAATTATAGATCGATACGCTAGTGGGTAATGAATGATGAATTGTTCTATGGTCAAGGTTTTCTTACTCTGTAGGCAATTCCCACATTCAGATTTACTAAATTCTGAACAATGCTACATGATCTGCTAAGAACTTAATTTAACTTAGTAAATCTAGAACAAAGTCAGTGTAGTAACTATTCTATAGTTAAAATCTTAGTTTTGTTAATGAAAATACTTGCCCAAAATAATTTTGATTTGTACTTCAAAAGTCGTCAGTACTCCAAAAGTCGCCAGATAAGTCGCTAAATAATTTTTGTCGCTAAAAAGTTTTTTTTGTCGCTAAGACGAAGGCAAAAGTCGCCATTTCTAGCGACGAACTCGCTAAATTGGCAACACTGCACGTGGCATGCGCGGAGCTGCAGTGGCTCCCTCTGCGAGATGATGATTGATTCTTCGGGCGCTCAACGGCGCCGTCATCAGCGCCCGCAAGCTGCGGTCATTGTTATGTAGTCAAGAGTATCCCTGACTTTTCCTCTGTATCGATACGCGGGCTGCGCGGAGAATGCGAATAACTGTCGGATATTAAAAGGTAATGCATTGTTGTGTTTTTAATTACTATTGTTTTCAGTATCAGTGTAAGCGTGCAACTCCAAATAACAGCCCATCACGCTCAAGACTCGGTGCTTGCGGGACATTATCTATGTTACCTCTCAGAAGTACACATCTACATCTACATCCATACTCCGCAAGCCACCTGACGGTGTGTGGCGGAGGGTACCTTGAGTACCTCTATCGGTTCTCCCTTCTATTCCAGTCTCGTATTGTTCGTGGAAAGAAGGATTGACACAGATAAAGAGAAGTACAAATTTCAGGACATGGTCCTGTTTTTCTTGACAGATCTTTGTCTTCCCTACAAGAAGCAGTGCATAGCTCAAAACTAACAAGGTTGGACATGATCCACTATTTTACTCAAACGTTTAATGTCACGCTGACAGCTAGTACACTGTCCAGTCAAATGTGACCATCCGTCAAAAGCCTGCATAGCCACGTTTCGCAGCGCAAGATGTGCAGGAACGGAGTCAACGAAATTCTGGAAGGTACCGCCAGGGATGTGGAGCCATGCTGACTCCAAAACCGAGGCGTGCTGCGCTAGGTTTATCGTTTGAGGATCCATGGTACTCACAGCCCGAACGAGATGATACCACATATTACCGACTGGGTTTAAATCCGGAGACATTGGTGACCAGGCGGGTACGGTAAACTCATCCTGATGCTTTTCTATCCAGGCACGTGGACTGCGTGCTGTGTAATACGTTGCATTGTCCTGCTGGTGGATTCCATTCTGCCGAGGAGAAACAAACTGCATGTAGGGGTGGACATGGTCATCAACGATAGATGCATACTTGTGTTGATTCATTGTGTCTTCCGGAATGATGAGATCGCCTGAGAATGCCACGGAAACATTCCATAAACCATGAAGCTCCCTCCTGGTTGCAGGGTGTTTGCTTTCAGACGTTTCGCACCCTACACGCCAACAGCCATCTGTTCGATGGAGCATAAAACGCGATTCATCTGGAAAGGCCAGTGGTTGCCACGCAGTGGACGTCCACCTGTGGTATTGGCTTGTAAGTTTCAACCTTCGTCGCCAATGGACAGCAGTCAGCATGAACCAGAGGCTTGCTGCGGTCGCCCCTACACACCAATGTTCACTGAACGGTGGTTGAAGAGACGTTCTTGGTAGCCCCTTGGTTCACCTGGGCAGTCACTTGTAGAACAGTCGCGAGTCCATTTGCCCGTACACATCTCAGCACCCGTCATTCACGCTGTCATCTGTGGCCTGTGGTGTGCTACATCGCCTCCGTGCCAGTTTTGGATAGCACCACTTTGTCGTGCATAATGTACACTACTGGCCATTAAAATTGCTACACCAGGAGGAAATGATGATGATAAACGGGTATTCATTGGACAAATATATTATACTAGAACTGACATGTGATTACATTTTCAAGCAATTTGGATGCATACATCCTGAGAAATCAGTACCCAGAACAACCACCTCTGGCCGTAATAACGGCCTTGATACGCCTGGGCATTGAGCTTGGTAGGCGTGTACAGGTACAGCTGCCCATGCAGCTTCAACACGATACCACAGTTCATCAAGAGTAGTGACTGGCGTATTGTGACGAGCCAGATGCTCGGCCACCACTGACCAGACGTTTTCAAGTGGTGAGAGATCTGGAGAATGTGCTGACCAGGGCAGCAGCTGAACATTTTCTGTATCCAGAAAGGCCCGTACAGGACCTGCAACATGCGGTCGTGCATTATCCTGCTGAAATGTAGGGATTTGCCGGGATCGAATGAAGGGTAGAGCAACGGGTCGTAACACATCTGAAATGTAACGCCCACTGTTCAAAGTGCCGTCAATGCGAACAAGAGGTGACCGAGACGTGTAATCAAGGGCACCCCATACCAACACGCCGGGTGATACGCCAGTATGACGATGACGAATACACACTTCCAATGTGCGTTCACCACGATGTCGCCAAACACGGATGCGACCATCATGATGCTGTAAACTGAACCTGGATTCATCCGAAAAAATGACGTTTTGCCATTCGTGCACCCAGGTTCTCGTTGAGTACACCATCGCAGGCGCTCCTGTCTGTGATGCAGCGTCAAGGGTAACCGCAGCCACGGTCTCCGAGCTGATAGTCCATGCTGCTGCAAACGTCGTCGAACTGTTGGTGCAAATGGTTGTTGTCTTGCAAACGTCCCCATCTGTTGACTCAGAGATCGAGACGTGGCTGCACGATCCGTTACAGCCATGCAGATAAGATGCCTGTCATCTCGACTGCTAGTGATACGAGGCCGTTGGGATGCAGCACGGCGTTTCGTATTACCCTCCTGAATGCACTGATTCCATATTCTGCTAACAGTCACTGGATCTCGACCAACGCGAGCAGCAATGTCGCGATACGATAAACCGTAATCGCGATAGGTTACAATCCGACCTTTATCAAAGTCGCAAACGTGATGGTACGCATTTGTCCTCCTTACACGAGGCACCACAGCAACGATTCACCAGGCAACGCCAGTCAACTGCTGTTTGTGTACGAGAAATCGGTTGGAAACTTTCCTCGTGTCAGCACGATATAGGTGTCGCCACCGGCGCCAAGATTGTGTGAATGCTCTGAAAAGCTAATCATTTGCATATCACAGCATCTTGTTCCTGTCGGTTAAATTTCGCGTCTGTTGCACGTTATCTTCGTGGTGTAGCAATTTTAATGGCCAGTGGTGTACTTTAACCACGTCGTCACGCAAACAGTTTACAAACTTAGTCGTTTCGGTGATGCTTCCGCCCTTGGCCCAAAAGTCAGTGATCACGGTCTGTTGAATATCAAACCGCTCCGTTTCTGCATTAGGACAACGACTGCACTGTTTCTCGCGTCCCCCGACATGGTTTATATGCGGTCCATGGCCAGTAGTGCCACCTGCTGTCTGGGAGTGGATACGGCAGGTTGACGTCGATCGCAGGTGGTGGCCACAGTAATGTGACTGGACCGTATATGTCCATTAACGCGACACGCCCGTTAATTCAAATGGCTCTAAGCACTATGGGACTTAACATATGAGGTCATCAGTCCCCTAGAACTTAGAACTACCTAAACCTAACTAACCTAAGGACGACACACACATCCATGCCCGAGGCAGGATTCGAACCTGCGACAGTAGCAGCAGCTTCGGTTCCGGACTGAAGCGCCTAGAACCGTTCGACCGAGCGGCCGGCCCCGTTAATTCCATTCGCCGTGATTGACAGGAGCGTCTTCAGTACACCAGCATCTCTGATTCAATTATACATGAGTATGTATAGCGTGATGGCGTTTTCGATATACGTGTGTAGCTTTCTGTTGGGTGTGCACTGGCCAAAGACGATTAATCTGCATTAATGAAGCAAAGTTTGATGATGGCGCCAGTTTTATCGAAGGCCAATCAGGCACTGAAATTCAGAAGTTATGCGGTGAGTCTCACTGAAGGATGAGCTCCACCCATAAGTTTTACACACATCGGTAAGAAACCATTTGGCTGTAAATGAGACGTAGATGTGGCTAGGGCCTCCCGTCGGCTAGACTGGTCGCCACTTCGGCGACTTGCGGGTCGATGGGGATGAAATGATTGTAAAGACAGCAACCACATCCGAGTGGAGAAAAGCTGCGACCTGACCGGGAATCAAACCCACACCCTTTGCATGTAATTCTGCCGCGCTGACCACCTAGTTATCGAGGCGGGCATGTGAGTGGAAAAAATGGCAGTGATCGGGTGAAGAAATGGTGATTTTCGTAAGTGCGACTTCCTAGTACTCTATAGATAATATTCACAAACTTTGACGCACAATTTGAGATTCATTGTCGATGCTGACTCTGCCAAAACTACTAGATTGATCGAGTTATCACTCAGTATCGTTTCTCCCTCTACTCCAGCGTACTTTGCTGAATTCTAGGTATTTTATTCAACAAAGTAATGATAGATTCACTCTTCTATCCTTGCAAAACTGGGCTAGTGTCTCAGATTTAAACAATACGATGTTGACACGACATTTAACTCAGGGCCTGCCTCAAGGATTTCCTCTTGTGTACTACCAATAACTTAAATCTTCCAACAGCCTAAACCTTCAAAAAGTGCAGCGGTTTTGATACATCAAATTATGAACTTCATTTTTACAAAACAGATCAGGAAATGACAAAAAAATATGTTCACCACACCTTCCCATTTCAGGGATGAGCAATGTTTGGCTTGCGACCTACTCTGCTGCGCTGCCATACAAGAACTCTATCCGTGAATTCGCTACCACTACCAAACAATGCTACACTTACATTTCGCGAACATATCGAATTTCCTCCTTTAGCTCTCAAATGTTTCGGGGGTTTTTGACGTACACCAATAGTTTACTATAACCCCAAAGAAAAAAATCGCGAAGGATTAAGTCATATGACATTGGTGGCAACAGTTTATCACCATTATGGGAAATGAAGCGATCTGGAAATTCCTCACGGAGCAATTAATTTGTTTCGCAGGAAGCGTGATCGATGGCTAACTCTTGAACCTCCATTCTACTGAAATGGGGCCAAAAAAAATCTCTCATCGTTGCACGGCAACGATTTCCGGGTGCATTTCCCACTCTTGAATTATGGAAGGATTGTATGACCGCAGATACAGGAACTCTTTATTCGTGTATCCGTTTAGGAGGAAATGCGTCTCATCCCTGAAGGTGATACTCGTAGCAAAACTGTCGTTTTCCTGTCGCTTCTTCTCATGATCAAGCTTCTTTCAGCTTAGCGTTAACCGAATTCTGTAAGGATGGTAATGTAGATCATACCGGAGAATTCGACGTACTGCAGTATATCCTAGGCCCAATTGTTGGAAATGGCGAAGAATCCATTCCACTCGGTTAACAGCCACACTGTGAAAACCACCGCAATGGTTTGCACAGACCGCCAAAAATGAGGGCGCCCTGAACTCTTTATGAAGTTCACTGCTGAACCCATTTCATTGAACTGTAAAATACCTCTGAGAGCTTTCGATTCATTCGGTGCTCTATTGCTCACTAAAATCGAGCGAAGATGCCTCACAGTTGCCACACAACTTTCTCCGTTCTGATAAAATGTTTTCACAATCGGCACATGTCGCGCAATAGTAAACTGCTCCATGGTTAGACATACAATGAATAAATGCGAGAAATTGCCGCGTAAAATAACCGCAGAAATCAATGTGGAACGTACGACGAACGTGTCCGTTAGGACAGTGCGGCGAAATTTGGCGTTAATGGGCTATGGCGGCAGACAGCCGACGCGAGTGCCATTGCTAACAGCACCACATCGCCTGCAGCGCGTCTCCTGGGCTCGTGACCATATCGGTTGGGCGCTAGACCACTGGAAAACTGTGGGACGGACAGATGAGTCCCGATTTCAGTTGACCAGAGCTGATGGTGGGATTCAAGTGTGGCGCGGACCCCACGAAGCCGTGGCCCCAGGTTGTGAACAATGCACTGTGTAAGCTGGCGGTGGCTCCATCATGGTGCGGGCTGTGTTTACATGGAATAGACTGGTTACGTTCGGCTACTTGGAGATCATTTGCAGCCATTCGTGGACTTCATGCTGCAGAACAACGATGGAATTTTTATGGTTGACAGTGCACCGTGTCACCGGGCCACAATTCTACTTGACTGGTTTTCAGAACATTTTGGAAATTCGAGAAAATGATTTGGCAACCCAGATCTCCTGGGCTCGTGACCATATCGGTTGGGCGCTAGACCACTGGAAAACTGTGGGACGGACAGATGAGTCCCGATTTCAGTTGACCAGAGCTGATGGTGGGATTCAAGTGTGGCGCGGACCCCACGAAGCCATGGGCCCAGGTTGTGAACAATGCACTCTGTAAGCTGGCGGTGGCTCCATCATGGTGCGGGCTGTGTTTACATGGAATAGACTGGTTACGTTCTGCTACTTGGAGGTCATTTGCAGCCATTCGTGGACTTCATGCTGCCGAACAACGATGGAATTTTCATGTTTGACAGTGCACCATGTCACCGGGCCACAATTCTACTTGACTGGTTTGAAGAACATTTTGGAAATTCGAGAAAATGATTTGGCAACCCAGATCTCCCGACATGAATCCCGTGGAATATTTTTGGGACATAATCGAGAGATCATGTCCGTGCACAAAATCTTGCACCGGCAACACTTTCGCAATAGGACAGCTGTAGAGATAGCAGGGTAGCTGCACCGACTTGTCGAGTCCATGCCACGCCGAGTTGCTGCACTATGCTGGGTAAAGGAGGCCCGGCACGATGTTAGGAGGTATCTCATGACTTGTCACCTCAGTGGAACCAACCTTAAAGGGCCAAGTCTTTCTTCACTACAAAAATGTATAAACGATCGCTAACCAGCGAAATTCTAAAAGAAAGTAAGTAGGCGAGTTTGCAAGAAACCGATCAATTCCGCAAACACATGTATTAAGCACTAATTATACCGAAACGCTTAAACCACGCAACAAGGATGTGACTGATATTCTCCTCTTTTCGGTAGGCATACAAGGAAGATGTAGCCAGATCAATACGGTCGAGGAGCTACTTGAAATGCCCTCGTTAAAACGAAACTGTGATTGTCATGAACAGAGATTATCGCCAGACCAACGATGCGTCGCCCGTGATATGTATGTTGCTCTCCTCATCGGTGCTGAGAAGACGCTTACATTTTCCTAGTCCAGCCGGAACTGGGCGTTGTATCGCAGAATTCTCTCTGTTGCGGAAAGGCCTCCGTGGAACCGCCTCCTTTGCCAGTTTACCTGCTGTTTCGTTGCCTTTCGTGACTTGTGCCTTGATTGAAAGGAGTTTCCTTATGTTTCTTATGGTATGTCATAGGAGATTTGTTAACTAACGCTTCTCCCCAAATAAAAAAAGAAAAAAGTGACACTCAGGTTAACGGGCAGCTGAATCAGAAAAGTGGAATGTTCTCTTCACCCTTGTTGGCTGAATACTGAAACGCATCGAGAACGCTAGTTAAGTTCTTCAGTAGTAATAGTTGTGTCGGATGAGAGCTTAGATTTCAACTTGCATGTCTACCTCGTTCTACAAATGAAGCTTGCACTAAGAATTTTTTATTTCATGTAAATCCAGTGCGTCTAAGGTCACCTCCCACGCCAAGGGCACCAGTGAGTGAGCAACTAGTCGGCCTCGACAAAGACATGAAAACAGAAGACGGTGAGACTAACAGGATGAGCGATGAGACTGGGTAAAACGGCCGATCGCGTCGGGACTTGGCAAGAGAATGAAAAAAAGGCAATAAAGTGGAGCGGGATAAAGAATTTTAAATGAAATGAGAAATTGTGTGTTGGCAGCGAAGCTCAGAGGTGGCATCAGACAGTTTTGCCAGCAGATACAACACGATAACATCATTTCTCCGTGAAACAATGAATCTGTGCTACATTTCGTAGACGATAATGAACAGATTTTTCGTGGCAAATCATTCAAACACCTACCTAGTGGGAGACGTTACAGCCCTTGGAAAATACGATGGTCAAGTGAGTACTTCTTCTGCTCTTAAGACAAGATCGAAGGTATTCCAGTTAGGAATGATAATTATGAACTGTTGTTCCGCATTGGGGGTGGGTAAGCAAGGCAACACCGTCATTTGGGGCGATATTTTTCTTTTCCATCGGTAGCCATTTTGACTCTAGACAATAGGAAGATATAAATTTTCAATATTTGACTCCAAAATCTAACATCTTTGCCCTATTAATCGCCTATGGAAAAAATCGACGGAGATGCGGCAGTGAACCCTGCGCTTTCGTACTGTCGACATCGTCACAACCGAGCATTATTTTTAGAATCTACTCTCCCAAGGCCGCGAGCACTCGCGCATCCAACAGCTGCCAGTCCTTCGCGTTACAAACCCTGGGCATTTTCGTCGTCGTGGCGGGCACGCCCACCCTTGCGGAAGCGCGTGTTGATCCGCATCTCACTTCCAAGTTGACACCAGTTCCACACTTATTCAGGCAGGGAAGAGGACGCCACGACTTACTGCAGGTTACTTGCCTGAATTCTGTAAACTGAAGTCACCGAGTCAATTGCTCCCCCTCCACCTACAGCAAAAGAGCTACTTCCGCTCGCGTCAACAAAAGAAGACGCGGAATAATGCACATAACGCCCAGTTCTCCGGCGCAGAAGGTGCGAGAATGTTCTTGCTTCCTGAACGGAAACCAGATATTAGCGCACGTATCGACTCTCGTTCGTACGGAATCGGCAGACCTCGCTCCCACCCGTACAGGTATATTGATCCACTCAAAGCCCGCCACGAAAAAAAAGAAGAAAAAAGCGACGAAGGAGAGAAACCACGCAGCCGGTATATTCATTCGGCGAGAAACTTCATGTAAAACGAATATTATGTTTCGTCTATAAACATGCGACAATGGTGCAGTAAGCTGTATTCACTTAATATCCTACCTACGTAATAGGTATGTAAAATGTGCTGTGCCGTTCGTTTACTTTTCCTCGCATTTTTTAAAATCTCTCATATAAAAGGCGCGCAGTAGTCGATTTTTCAGTGCGGATCTCTCTCGAAAGAGACATATTATGACTAACATAGCAGGTATCAACTGTTGTCATAGCAACAATTTGCCGAAGGATACTGAATGAGATAACGCGTTTATTTAGATAACAGTGGGGAAGAAATGGCTTTAAACCTACTCACATTCAGTCAGTGACAGCTAAGCGCGTCAACACAGGCTTTTGAAAACAAAAGGAACACAGAAGAACCAAAAAATAATGAAGCTTCGTGCTCGCATTATGAACACTTGAATTACCTCTCTACCTTCCTTATCTTTTCTCAAGACTAAACGCAAAAATTTAACAAAAACTGAAATTTACCATAATTCGTCTGTCACGGAATAAACAGCGCCAAGTAATGAATTATCGCTGTAACTACACAGTGACAGATTTCAGGCGACTGAACATCTATAGTGTTTTCTGCAACCACAACTCACTGTTACCGAAGACGGGGGCTTTCAGTTTTCTTTGCGCGCCATAATGACCTCAAATGTACTGGAATGACGTCAAAAATGCGACATAGCAGAACCTGTGATCCACTTTCTTCAATCATCACGAACTATAACGCACATGTCAGCCAGCAGGAGATCGGTCATGTCATATTTGAAAAGAAATGTAACCGTTTTTTAATAGTTACCTACTGAAAACTACTGCAGTTACGAACATTAAAAAACTTACCTACCTTTCTCTACATGCCACCTCCTTCCCTCTTGTTTCACATACACTCTGGGAATAAGCCCGCAGACCGAAGGCAGCTGGTTCTAAACATTGCAGTAACCGTGAGGTAGTTACGAAATATACCGCGGGCGCTGTAGCCAGAGTCGTCTGTGCTGCCACCTTGTAGTCAGCGAGCTTAGCTCGCTGAGTCCCGTGAGTTCTCTGTAAGTGTATAGAACTTACCTTAGGCAGCGTAGTGTTAGCTACAGATTTATAATATAGTTACGAGGCGTTTACATGTGACGGCCTCTGGTGCAAATTTTCAGCTTAGTACTGCCTATAAAGAAAAGGTCACTGTAGTTAATCACACACACACATACACTTACGGAAACAATGAATAATAGCGATCGCCGCTCACCGCAACTGAAAATACGTAGTGAAGGCCGTCCAATACGACAGCACTTGAAAGAAATACGTATAAAAAAGTGGTAGAATTAGGAAACAAAATTAAGATAACATCCATTAATGGAACATGCAACTGCAACTAACTAACCAACTAACTGCTTTCCGCCCATCAGATGTACTCTCACAGTTTAATGATTAGTGTTGTTAATAATTCATTAATTCTTGAGGAACTTGACTCCATCGGAATTATTGCCCCCGAATCTACCAAACTGTGTCTGTACAATGTTAAAACATTGCAACAAATGAACTTAAAACTAAATTTGAAGAAGTGGATTTTTCGATTTTCCTTGGATTTTAATAATTAAGTTGTGAATTCCAATAAGCGATCTTTCTAAATTTATGTGAACCATTGTAACTTGAGAAAACTTAATCCTTAAACAGAAACCGATACTGTCACCTGCCGCATAGGTCATACGATGCTCGGCCGTGTGCAAGCCCTCCGCCGGACAACAGGAACTAGATGCGTCTCCCGCGAGAGTTGGAAGCTGCACGCATCTTTGTGTAAATGAGAGGTGGTCATCAAGCAGCTGTGGCGGCTTGTTGTTCACAAATTTTTAAATTCAGATAAATATGAGAGTTCGAAATTAATAGTATCTGCTTTATAAGAATTATGTGTATCAATATGTTTATACAACTTGAGTCAGTGTCTATAATACTACTACTACTAATAATAATAATAATATGCAAACTTGTCTGAAAAAAGGAAGAGTTGCTTTTTGTGGAATTTTGTTGTTTTGTTCATAATTAAGTACAGTTTATGGCAAGAACGAAATAATGTTTAAGCTTTCGCTACTCTCCATTTCTCATTTTTGTCTAAGTGGGAGTTCTTGTGCTTTTTTTATTTTTTCGAACAAATGTACAAGATCCCTAATTGATGTACTGTATTAGTTCACGAATTAACTTCTGCGCAGAAAATCAGGCAGCCTTACGTTGCAGGCACACAACTTATATTTACTGTACACTTTTTACTAGATGTTCGCTTGTAGTCGCGCTTGTTTAGTTTCGTCACTTTCTCAGACAACGCATCTGGTCTAGAATGTCCAAGTTTCTTTGATGCTAGCTTTTCCTCGTAATTTTCTTTTCTGTTAGTGCTTAATGCAGGTTCAACAGAGCGCATGTTGACACTCCATAGGAAAGCCGATTCGTGCACAGCAGACAATCGACTCCAAACACAAACTGCCGTTTGCGGAAATTACTAAATTCAAGTAGTACTAGCAACCAACAAAGACACTTGAGTAGAATGCTAAGGAGGCGCTGAGAGCCACAAGGGCCAAGAGGACACTGTCTTCGACCCTCCATATTCAAATGAATATCAGAGACACCAGTGAGACAGTTCTTCGTGAATGCTCACATCTACGTTCAATGTGGGCCCACACTACAGATAAACCTGACCATCCATAAAATCAACAAATGTCAGAAGCATGAATAAATGTTGCAGTCTCACAATCGACGATATGTGCTTTATGGTTCTCAGCGCCTCAAAATGGATTTTTATAGTATAAAATCCAAATGTACCATATCTCACTCAAAATCCTCTAAAATAGGTTTTTCTGTTAGTATAGCTACAATATAAACTGATGTCCGATCTAATTTTACTATATACTGGTTGAATTCGCATATCTGAGGAGTGTGCTACTGCCTGGCGGGATTTATGCAAGCGAATATAGGCAAGTCTGCTGCCACCTGGTGGCATTCACGTAAACTTGGGTGGTAAGGGCTAGCAGAGCACGCAGTGAACCGTGCACATTGTTTAAAAAATCCGTATGTATGTGGACCGTAAGGCAATTACGTCATGCCAGTTGCGCATGTGTAGAAGCTCCTTAAAGCGTGCACAAGTGAAGGTGTGCTTGCGACCCTGATGCCAAGTTTCACCAGGATTAGAAGGAGCAATATGTACCACAGCGCGGTAGATTTTGTGCCGTGTACTTCAGATTACAGCGTCTACATTAGTCTGACAGCATTCAAAGAAAAATAACTAATAAATCATCGAGGTTCAAAAGTTAGAGTGTTCGCTTGCTGTTGACCTTTTTCACAGCAGCCGCCACTGACAGAAAATATATACCTATAGGTCGACAGTACATAATTAGAAACATCGAGTGTTTTTTCCTCCTCCATATTTTTATACATATATCTTTTTAATAATTTTTATGTGTTTAGGACAATATTTTTGTTCTTTTCGTATGAGACATCAAATTGAGTGTTATTTAAGTTTTATTTAAGCAAAAAATTAACCAAGGTTATTACACAAATATTGTGCTTCATTTTTACTCAAGACTAACATAGTAAGTAGAATGAGATTTTCACTCTGCAGCGGATTGTGCACTGATATGAAACTTCCTGGCAGATCAAAACTGCGTGCTACTGCCTAGCGGGCAAGTGCTCTACTGCCCAAGCTACCCAAGCACAACTTACGCCCTCTTCTTACAACTTTACTTCTGCTAGTACCTTGTCTCCTGCCTCCCAAACTTCACAGAAACTCTCGTGCGAACCTTGCAGAACTAGCACTCCTGGTAGAATGTATATTGTGGATACATGGCTTAGCCACAGCCTGACGGATGTTTGCAGAATGAGATTTTCACTCTGCAGCGGAGTGTGCACTGATATGAAACTTCCTGGCAGATTAGAACTGTGTGCCAGAACGAGACTTGAACTTGGGACTTTGCCTTTCGTGGGCAAGTGCTCTACCTGTAACTGTTTGTGAAATCCAGCATTTATTCATTTCTGACTGCACAGGTGGTGTACATATTCCTGCTACATGCCAGACATATTTGCTTGTTGTCTTGGGGCAGTTTCACCGGGGAACACTTTGTATGAAAATAGAGCTCTTTAGTGGCAACTCTACAAACTATGCAAACAAGTTAGCAGACCTTTTTCCAGACAGCATAGGAAACCATATTGTATTTAGATGATGTTTGAGGCCGGAGGAGTAATTCTACAGATTTTCATATATGAGAGTACAATTTAGCTATCATCCTTAGAAGATATAAATAAAAGGTGATGATGATGATGAAGTCCCATGCTTCTTTACAGAGCATAGGGGAACGACGCGGGAGACCCGCACTGCCTTACTAGGCAAGGTCCTAGTGGACCGTAATTGGGATGAATTATGATGATGAAGAAGACGACACAACAACACCCAGTAATCACGAAAGGTTAGCTCATTATTTATATTTCTTAAAAATAGTTTTGTATGGCATTGTTTCAGTAAGCTATTGACGCCATAAGTGATAAACATATAAGAGCATATGTAGGTCTGGATACTGGTTTCTTTTATTGAGTAGTTTGTTTTACCTTGGGACACTATTCTGGTCTCATATTGGGACATGTCCCAAGTTACAACCAAATGTTTCATCTACAGTTTCACTAATGTTCATTTTTTTCTTTTGAGATGGGCAGGAGTAAGATGGAAAGGAAAAGAGAAGAACCAGATGCAGAATGTGTGGGTGCAGCTGCCAATGGGGTTATTACACAGAAACAGTCTGTATGAGAAGCAGCTGAAGCATATGGAGAGTCGAAAAGCACCCTTGCTAGGCACATTCAGAAACATGAATTGTCTGGTGGAAATCATTTCAAATATGTAGTCACTAAGCTACACAAAAAGTCTTCACCATTGAGCAAGAGGAAGAACTTCCTTTTTATACAGTAAGGGCTGCACAATGGAACTTTGACATGACTGTGAATGATTTGAGGAAATTAGCCTTCCATTATGCTAAAGCTAACATTAAATGTCCAGTGACATGGGAGGAACAGGAACTGACCATAAGACAATGGTATAGAATCTTTTGTAAGTCTTACAAGAACAGAATTTCCCTAAGAAAACCAGAGTCAACTAGTCTAGGCCAAATAGCATCTTTGAACTTGCCCAATATTGAAATTTTTTAAAGAAACTCCAAGAAGTTTATTCCAAGTATTGTCTAAAACTTCAAAAAGTGTGGAACCTTGATGAAACAGGGTTTTCTACAGTACACAAACCACTGCTTGTAATTGGTGCTATAACAGCCAAACAAATTGGAGCAGCTACTTCAGGGGAACAAGGAAGTAACATTACAATGATAGTTTGTGTCAGTGCTGCAGAAACATTTATTTCATCAGCCATTACATTTCCAACAGTTCATTACAAGGATCACATGTTAAATAATGCACCACCTGGCACTCTTGGTATTGCTGCTTCTAGTGGTTGGTCCAATGCTGAACTTTTTGTGAAATATCTGAAACTTTCATTTTCATGGTGAATCCCTTTCCTGGCAGTGATATACTGCTAATTATGGAAAACCATGAAAGTCATCTGTCACTGGAAGCAATACATCTGGCAAAGGAAAACAGCATCATCATTATGACTTTCCCTCTCTGTACTAGCCACAAATTACAGCCATTGGACAGAACCATCTTTGGCCTCTGAAGACACACTATAATAACACATGCAAGGATGGGATGCGCAGCAACCATGGAAAGGCAATTTCTATTCATGATATTTCTGCACTGGTGGACAGGGCATTTCCTTTGGCTATCACTCCGAACAATATAACAGCTGGTTTCAGGGTTACTGGCATGTAGCCATTCAATTAAGAAGTGTTCGGAGGTGATTAATTCTTGCCTGCAGAAATCATAAACAGGCCATATCCTGGAGGGCCTGGTGAAATCCATACACCAAATATTCCACCCGAGAATTACAACCATCTGTCTCTGTTACTCCAGAACACATCCGTCCATTGCCAAGAGCACCTCCCAGGAAGACTTCTGGTAGAGGAGGAAAACATGGAAGGTGTATGATTGTCACTGATACACAAGAAAAACAAAGAATTGAAGAGGAGAAAAATAAGAAAAAGAAGTCTTTCCTAGAGAAAGAAGCCACTACATGGGCAAAGGAGTTTTATCTTCTTCTTCCAATGATGATGAAGAAATTACTGAGCTTGGCAGTAGCTCTGGATGTAGTACACTTGTTTCCCCTTCTGAAGAGGAGAATTTCTCATCCTTCTGTCCATCTGAAAAAGGAACACTTTCTTGTTCTCAAAGTAGTTAGGTCTTAGTCAAATTTGATATCAGTGGCAGATCTCACATTTACTATACTGGAATACTTTTAGAAAATACAGAACAAGATTTAACTGCAGAGTTCTTATGGAAGCAAAGGACCCATTTTGTATTCCACAATCTTGAGGACATCAGCACTGTTAATCACAGTAACATAGCGAAGGAAACATGTACTAATTTCAATATGATTTTTTCTTTCATGTTGTTGTTGTGGTCTTCATTCCTGAGTCTGGTTTGATGCAACTCTCCATGCTACTCTATCCTGTGCAAGCTTCTTCATCTCCCAGTACCTACTGCAGCCTACATCCTTCTGAATCTGCTTAGTGTATTCATCTCTTGGTCTCCCTCTACAATTTTTACCCTCCACGCTGCCCTCCAATACTAAATTGGTGATCCCATGATGCCTCAGAATATGCCCTACCAACCGATCCCTTCTTCTAGTCAAGTTGTGCCACAAACTCCTCTTCTCCCCAATTCTATTCAGTACCTCCTCATTAGTTATGGGATCTACCCATCTAATCTTCAGCATTCTTCTGTAGCACCACATTTCGAAAGCTTCTATTCTCTTCTTGTCTAAACTATTTATCGTCCATATTTCATTTCCATACATGACTACACTCAATACAAATACTTTCAGGAACAACTTCCTGACACATAAATAAATACTCGATGTTAACAAATTTCTCTTCTTCAGAAACTCTTTCCTTGCCATTGCCAGTCTACATTTTATATCCTTTTATATCCCACAATCTTGAGGACATCAGCACTGTTAATATCCCTTCTTCTTGTCAAGTTATGCCAAAAACTCCTCTTCTCCCCAATTCTATTCAATACCTCCTCATTAGTTATGTGATCTACCCATCTAATCTTCAGCATTCTTCTGTAGCACCACATTTCGAAAGCTTCTATTCTCTTCTTGTCTAAACTATTTATCGTCCATGTTTCATATCCATACATGGCTACACTCAATACAAATATTTTCAGAAATGACTTCCTGACACTTAAATCAATACTCGATGTTAACAAATTTCTCTTCTTCAGAAACTCTTTCCTTGCCATTGCCAGTCTACATTTTATATCCTCTCTACTTCGACCATCATCAGTTATTTTGCTCCCCAAATAGCAAAACTCCTTTACTACTTTAAGTGTCTCATTTCCTAGTCTAATTCCCTCAGCATCACCCGACTTATTTCAACTACATTCCATTATCCTCATTTTGCTTTTGTTGATGTTCATCTTATACCCTCCTTTCAAGACACTGTACATTCCGTTCTAACTGCTCTTCCAAGTCTTTTGCTGTCTCTGACAGAATTACAATGTCATCGGCGAACCTTAAAGTTTTTATTTCTTCTCCATGGATTTTAAAGCCTACTCCGAACTTTTCTTTTGTTTCCTTTACTGCTTGCTCAATATACAGATTGAATAGCATTGGGGAGAGGCTACAACCCTGTCTCACTCCCTTCCCAACCACTGCTTCCCTTTCATGTCCCTCGACTCTTATAACTGTCAACTGCTTTATGTACAAATTATAAATAGCCTTTTGCTCCCTATATTTTAGCCCTGCCACCTTCAGAATTTGAAAGAGAGTATTCCAATCAACATTGTCAAAAGCTTTCTCTAAGTCTACAAATGCTGGAAACGTAGGTTTGCCTTTCCTTAATCTTTCTTCTAAGATAAGTCGTAGGGTCAGTATTGCCTCACGTGTTCCAACATTTCTTCGGAATCCACTCTGATCTTCCCCGAGGTCGGCTTCTACCACTTTTTCCATTCATCTGCAAAGAATTCGCATTAGTATTTTGCAGCTGTGACTTATTAAACTGATAATTTGGTAATTTTCACATCTGTCAACATCTGCTTTCTTTGGGATTGTAATTATTATATTCTTCTTGAAGTCTGAGGGAATTTCGCCTGTCTCATATAATTTGCTCACCAGATGGTAAAGTTTTGTCAGGACTGGCTCTCCCAAGGCTGTCAGTAGTTCTAATGGAATGTTGTCTACTCCCGGGGCATTGTTTCAACTTAGGTCTTTCAGTGTTCTGTCAAACTTTTCACGCAGTATCATATCTCCCATTTCATCTTCATCTACATCCTCTTCCATTTCCCTAATATTGCCCTCAAGAACATCACCCTTGTATAGACCCTCTATATACTTCTTCCACCTTTATGTTTTCCCTTCTTTGCTTAGAACTGGGTTTCCATCTGAGCTCTTGATATTCATGCAATTGGTTCTCTTTTCTCCAAAGGTCTCTCTAATTTTCCTGTATGCAGTATCTATCTTACCTCTCGTGAGATAAGCCTCTACATCCTTACATTTGTCCTCTAGCCATCCCTGCTTAGCCAGTTTGCACTTCCTGTCGAACTCATTTCTGAGACGTTTGTATTCCTTTTTGCCTGCTTCATTTGCTGCATTTTTATATTCTCTCCTTTCATCAATTAAATTCAGTATTTCTTCTGTTACCCAAGGATTTCTACTAGCCCTCGTCTTTTTACCTACTTGATCCTCTGCTGCCTTCACTATTTCATCCCTCAAAGCTACCCATTCTTCTTCTACTGTATTTCCCCCCCCCCCCCCCCATTCCCGTCAATTGTTCCCTTAAGCCGCGTACACGCTGAGACTAAAACATGTTTTCAAAACATGTTTCCGGTAGTTTGATGTGGACGCCATTTGGAAACATGTTTGGAAACACAGAAACATCTATCCATAGCAGTGTCGGTATAGATCAAAGGAAACAATGTTTCCGGCTAGCTACCACTTGTCACCGCTGCACGGCGCTAGCGTATGTGTGTGTGTGTGTCGTCAACTTTTAACGATGTTTTTCATTTTCTTACCTTTACATAATCCTTCAGTACTTCCACCAGAGCTCCACATACTTCGGGTACTATTTTAGATATTGCTTGTTTCGAAATGCGAAATAAATACGCAAGGCTCAGAGCCTCCTGTTGCCAGGAAACGAAGAGTAACTGCAAGCCTTTGGTTGACTGAAATAGCTTTCCTGAAATTCGTGTCTTTTTTTGAAACAAATGGTGATATCATATTTGCCAGATATCCAAAATTGGTAGGTGAGATCCGAGTGAAGTTGCGGAAGCCAGAGCCGTCTTCCATACTCAGCTCACGTAGCAGGTTATTTCCGCCAGTTCTTCTATAGAATGTTTTTCTCCACGAACGACGAGGACGCCTTTCATTTTGTTTGTGTAAACCTTCTAGCATTAATAATGCAGCTCCACATATAATTATTGTTTCTTCGACACCAGACATAACGCAGCAGCAGACGATACGAACACAATAACACAAGGGGCACTGCAGACGGCGTGAACACACGAGAAATGTTTGCTGCCAGTGTGGATGGAAACAGAGACCAGAAACAAAGTCGGAAACATTTACGAAACATCGCAGAAAACAATGTTTCCGGCAGAAACATGTTTCCAGTGGCAGTGTGTACGCGGCTTTATGCTCCCCCATGAAACTCCGTACAACCTGTGGTTCTTTCGGTTTATCCAGGTCCCAACTTCTTAAATTCCCACCTTTTTACAGTTTCATAAAACTAAGAAAATAGAAAATATTACTGCATCCCAATGTAGAACCACCATTGTCCCAAAGTGACACCATAGGTTGTACCTAGGAACAAGTATCACAGAAGTCTTTAGTGTCGAGTAATGATGTAACGATTGCTGTTTATTCAATATTACCTACAATTTCTGCCTGTGATGGGGTAAATTTCTTTTAAAAATATATGGTATAAAAATATAAAAACTATCCCAAGGTACAACCCTTTCACCTACACTTGTAGGAAGTCTTACTGTCTTTGGAAGATGGACACTTAGAGAGCAGATCTTCCTCTTCTCAAGTTTATTGCTTGACACTTGACCATCTCCTCCAGCAATAGATTTCTTTTCATGATGTCTTGCGGTGTGAGGTCCTTGATATCACAGGGCAGACTGGGAATGGTGTGCCACAGTCTAATGCATGGTTCTATCAGAGAGTAGGCCAATGTTTTTATGAACGTCACCCTTTTGACAATAGATTTAGATTAGATTAGGTTAATTTTTCATTCCATAGACCCATGAAAGAGGAAATCCTCCTGGGGTTTGGTCAATAGCGTGAGTAGAGTACGAAACTGTTTACACAACTTACATTTATAAGTGTGTAAAAAAGAGCTGATGGCCGTTTCTTATATCCCCTGTTGAAAGAGTACAGGGCACATTTTTGGTCCAGAAGGTCTACCCCACCTTTTGTCTTGCTTTAATAACAAATAATTTCTGGCTTCATCTTGTGAGGATATGTTGAGATACTATGGTGCATAGAGGTTATCAGAATAACTGCTCTCTTCTTCTTGAGAATAACCGAGAACAAAGTAACAGGTACATCATTTGCAAAACCATAGAAAACTGATCCAACTGGTCTAGATTTGTCAGACTCTGGAAGAATGACAGTTTTTTGTTATTTTTTGTTTTGTTTGTTTTTTATGGTTCCAACAAATGTCAGAGATCTATTTCTCAGTTCTTCTACCAGCTCCATGGATGAAAACCAGTTAGCTGCAGTGATGTTTCTGTTTGACCCTTCAATACATTTGTACAAGTGCACTGTTGCTTGAGTAGGTTCTGAAAATTTCTTTTCGTCTTAATTTAGTCCAGTGCCAAACTTGGCAAGTTTCTTTGGAAGACACATGTGAAATCCTATCGCTCTCTGAAAGGAACAAGCATTTTGTCAACTGTCACATTCTCACTAAGGTAATACATCTGCTGGGAATAATATATGAACCTGTTGAATATTTCACATTGGTAGCTTCACAGTCACATTGTTTCCTCATCTCATGTGTGGTAGAATCACCAAACTGTAGGCAGTTGATCATTGTTTCAAACCGTTTGATGGACATCTTGTTCTAAATATTGATCTTCCAGTCAGGTTCTTGGTAAACAGAGAGAGATCACATCTTCATTTCCAGATTTGGAAATGGATGTGAACATTGGCACACTAATGAGGGCATGAATTTCTACAGAATCAGTGTTGCGATAGTTAGATTGGTTTGTTGTGTCATCCAGGTTAGTTCTCACTGACAAAAGTTTACTATTTATATGTAAAACAATACTGTCAACCATAGTTTGGTCAAACAAACACTCCTAAATTGCACCTAAATTGCACAAATATTTGGAATATCTAACTTAGTAACTTTCCTAGTCAGTCCAGGTAATTGTCTCACATGTTCTGACATGGTGTTCTTGTTGGCTCCAGTATTTCCCACACAAAATCTACTCCTTCTTCTTCTTCTTCTTCTTCTTCTTCTTCTTCTTTTTCTTTTTCTTTTTTTTTTTAAAAACTGGCATGCCACCTTATCTTCTGTGTGTATTGTCAGTAATTATTTCTTGTTCATCTCCCAATATATTATAACAATTGTCACTGTCACTTGCTGTCAGTCTGTTACCATTCTTTTCTCTTCTCTGATGATCTTCTCTTCCATCAGTAATTATAAAGTCAGAATCAGCATCTGAGTAATCACTTTCCAACTCAAATTCACCTCTGCTCTCTTGCAACCACTGAGAAAGTTTCTTCTCAAAATTGGCATCACTGCATCACATTCTCTCATTTCTTTGCCCTCTTGTAGATTTACAAGCACACTGAAACATTATCCATCATGATGTCTTCTAAAATGTACAAAAAAAATCACAAAAGACAATGAGTAACAAAAAAAATAAATAACATATGATACAAAACATCTGGTATAACAGACTGAGCCATTTCGTATGTAATATGAAACACCCAATTGAATAGACCTGTACTTTTTATGAAATTAATACAAAACTGACAACAAGAAGCAACAAACTGAACTGCAATACTTCTGCTACATATATGATTTGACAATGAAAAGGGACTGTGGAGGGGACAGTGACAAATAGAACAGTGTTCCCACAGGACACATTTTAAAAACCTTAAAGGTATATCAGACTGATGTTTCGGTTTAAGTGTTGAACATCAAACAACTGATAATTTCATATGTTACCTGTTGTGATACACAAACTGCATGTCACTGTATGATACAATATCCTTGTTAATTGTTATCAGAATTACATTTGTTGCTAGCTACAAATATGTTTAGAAAGTTTCGTTTCAGACTTCGCTCTTACATTCTCTGATCAAGTACATTCTTACTTAATCCATAATGCTAGGAGAACTTGGTGAATGTTTAATTCAAGGTAACAAAAAGTCAGGAAATATCATTTCACTGGAAACAGTTATGGTACATGTTCCGTTAATCGTGTAAGATTGATTGGGTAATGTGGATCAAGTCACTTTATATTCATATTACACATTCATATGTAAGTATGATTATATGCTGACCATGTACAATTCTTTAAATACATATGTGAGTTGGTAATTCCTATCTACCACCTTTTACACATTACAAAAATAAAAGTTCTTCTATTTAATGGGAAGAGCTGGCAAGGAGAAACTTTTTCAGTTCATTTTCAAATTTAACTTTGCTTTCTGTCAGACATTTTATATTTTTTGGGTGATTAAAAATTTTGATAGCAGCATTATGCACCCCTTTTTGTTCTAAAGATGACCTTAATGTGGGGTAATGAATGTCATTTCTTATTCTGGTATTGTAATCACTTACATCATTGTTCCTTTTTTGAACTACAGTTGGTTACTTACAGTACAAAAAATGTAAGTCTGTAAACAGATGTCCACAAGATGAGAGTGCATGAGCACCTTATATCATTCCTGCAGCTTGTGTTTGAGCAATGAAAACTTCTTTCCTTAAAGATAAGTTACAGTACCCCAGAATATTATTCCATATTACATTAATGAACAAAAATACACAAAATACATCAACTGATTTGTCTCTGCCCAAGGTCGGCATTGTTTTGAAGTGCAAATGTGGCTGAACTAAGTTGTTTTAGGAGTTCCAGAATGTGTTTCTTCCAGTTTAAATTCTCATCAATATGTATATCTAAATTTTTTTGAAGTTTTCACCTTAGTTATTATTTTCCCACCATGTGTTACACTGATCACTGGGCAGTATCTTTAGATGTGCAGAACTGAATATGTTGTGTCTTTTTAAAATTGATATTGAGACCATTCATAGAAAACCAATCAATAATAGTTTTAAGAATATTATAATATTTTGTATGTTTGGACTGATTACAACATTAGTGTCATCCACAAAATGAATGAATTCTGCTTGTTGTAACAGACAGAAGGAAGTTTACATACTATGTATACAAAACAATAGGGGACCTAGACTGAACTTTGGGGAACCCCATAAATGATTTCTCCCTAGTCAGAAGAATCTTCTGTGCTTATGTTGGCTGGATTGTTGAGTCAAACTTCCATCATTCTTCTGGTTAGATATGACTTTATCCATTAGTTGGCTATACCATCTATTCCATAAAACCTTTGTTTACCAAGGAGAATATTATGATTCACACAGTCAGATGCCTTAGATAGGTTACAGAAAATGCCTACTGAAGCTACTTTGTTATTTAGTGCTTGTAAAATTAAGTGAGTGAATGTGTAAACGGCATTGTTACAAAATAGAAATGAGGGAAGAAACTATAGTACCGATGTGACTGTTTTTTATTTCTTTATTCTTGGATTTTTCTATTATAGTAGCTATATGAGACATAAATAGTCTGCATAAAATAATTTTGTGCGTTGGGCCATAGCACTGTAAACTACTACAACTAAACTGCTGACGTTTTGACCGACTTGCTGTGGTCCTCTTCGGGCCTTGAAGAGTACCACAGTAAGTTGATCAAAATGTCAACAATTTATTTCTTTTAGTAGTTTACAATGACACAAAATAATACTTAAAATTATTTTAGCCAAAATGACACGATCTGTGGAAGCCTGTCAACTTGTATGAATAGCCTGTTCCAAAAACATTTTCTTTCTCTTTTAAATTATTCTGTTATTTTCCCATGTTGTATACCATTTCATTAAACATTGTTTTCAATATCTAATAATGCAAGTACTCTAATGTTACATCTATGACTGGATCAGCTAATCAGTAATTGGAACACGATGATAAAAAAATAATTTTTTTTAAGTTCACTAAGTTTGATCAATGTATAGTGAGAAAAAATTAAAATGTTTATAAAAGTGCAGAGGATATAAATAACAAAGATAATGCATTAGCTGAGCAACACTAGAGAATGTGCTTAATCTGGAGTGCATGAGCCAATATAACTGAATGACTGAATGGTATCATTCACATTGAAATATGGAGGGTACATAATGCACCTCAGCTAAAGTATTGATACCAAATCAGTCATCAGCATCCTAGTTAACTTTAGAACTATTAATAAAATATTATGAACTGAATCAATAAATAATATACATGTTTTCCTAATGAATAAACAGTCTCCAATCCCAGATGCCAATAAAAACCAAAGTCCAAGAACTGACAATGGAGTGGCCAAATAGATGACAAATACGCTTTTGTCACAATGAAAGCAGCATTGCAGCTTTTGCAATGATCCTACTCCTTGAAGAACTAAGAAAAAGTCTTCCAGAGTGAATCTTAATAATGAGTAGGTGCAAAAAGAGTACCAGCTGCAATGCAGAGAATACTGATTTGTTAGGCTTACAAATCTTCAGATGGTAATAATTTATTTTAAAATCTTTTCAGGCTTATAGTGTTATACACAGTTTCCTCTCATGGCACACTGAAGAGAAAACAAACGTGTCAGGAAATGCAGTTATTCTTAGTAGAATATCATTCACATTGAAATATGGAGGATACATAATGCACCTCAGCTAAAGTATTGATACCAAATCAGTCATCAGCATCCTAGTTAACTTTAGAACTATTAATAAAATATTATGAACTGAATCAATAAATAATATACATGTTTTCCTAATGAATAAACAGTCTCCAATCCCAGATGCCAATAAAAACCAAAGTCCAAGAACTGACAATGGAGTGGCCAAATAGATGACAAATACGCTTTTGTCACAATGAAAGCAGCATTGCAGCTTTTGCAATGATCCTACTCCTTGAAGAACTAAGAAAAAGTCTTCCAGAGTGAATCTTAATAATGAGTAGGTGCAAAAAGAGTACCAGCTGCAATGCAGAGAATACTGATTTGTTAGGCTTACAAATCTTCAGATGGTAATAATTTATTTTAAAATCTTTTCAGGCTTATAGTGTTATACACAGTTTCCTCTCATGGCACACTGAAGAGAAAACAAACGTGTCAGGAAATGCAGTTATTCTTAGTAGAATATCATTCACATTGAAATATGGAGGATACATAATGCACCTCAGCTAAAGTATTGATACCAAATCAGTCATCAGCATCCTAGTTAACTTTAGAACTATTAATAAAATATTATGAACTGAATCAATAAATAATATACACGTTTTCCTAATGAATAAACAGTCTTCAATCCCAGATGCCAATAAAAACCAAAGTCCAAGAACTGACAATGGAGTGGCCAAATAGATGACAAATATGCTTTTGTCACAATGAAAGCAGCATTGCAGCTTTTGCAATGATCCTACTCCTTGAAGAACTAAGAAAAAGTCTTCCAGAGTGAATCTTCATAATGAGTAGGTGCAGAAAGAGTACCAGCTGCAATGCAGAGAATACTGATTTGTTAGGCTTACAAATCTTCAGATGGTAATAATTTATTTTAAAATCTTTTCAGGCTTATAGTGTTATACACAGTTTCCTCTCATGGCACACTGAAGAGAAAACAAACGTGTCAGGAAATGCAATTATTCTTAGTAGAGCAGCTGTGAAAACACTTACACTGTGGTTCAAGCAGAAATTCCATTATTAAATGATTGTTAGACTACAGTTCTTCTCTTAAAGTGAATTTATCATGGAATTTAAAAATGTTCCAGTTATGAAGGTACACTAAACAATGTGCATATGATGTAATTAGTACAAGGATGTCTTTCAGTAATTTCAAATGGTAGTTACAGTATCTAAATGATTTTGTTCTTAGTTTAGGTTTCTGTGTTCACACATGATGCTGTCTACTTGTAACAGAATAATAATAATTTGAATTAAAAACTACTCAGTATACACTGATGAGCAAACACATTATGACCAGCACCCTTCATGAGACTGAATGTTGCCTGGTGGCTTTGCAAACATGTGACACAATATGGAAAGTATGTAAAAGAGCAGAGACAAATGGGGAATAATTACAGTCACAAATCAAGCTTGTAATGCCTAGAAGATATGAAAAATTCTGAAGTGATATATGCTAGGTGCCTCTCTGAACGCTATGTAACCACAGGGATGGAAAACTTAAATATCAGGGACTATAGACTAGCATCATTTTTGTGTAGATGTAACACGTGAAAAGGAGGAGTTGCAACATAATGTAAAAGTTGGATGCAAAGTAAAAAATATTGAAACAGTTTTTACATGGATCAGATGGTAGAAGCATGTGCTTGTGAGTTGTCACTGCAGAATACTTGTCTGGTAATTGTAAAAGTCAATAGAGCCCCTTCGCTACCTACAAGAAACTTAGATGCATTATTGACCTATCTGTGATGCAAGAAGAAAGAGCTGTTTGTGAAGACTTCAGTGTGAATTTATTGAAAGATATGGATGCAAAAAATGTACTGGAATCATTATTTGGGTGTTTCAATCTAATTTCAGTTGTCAGTTTTCCATCTTCTGTGCCACAAGATAGTTGGTCCCTGGTTGATAACATATTTATTGACAGTGCTCAGGGTGAAACAATTAATATGCACCCAATTGTTAATGGACTATCTGATTATGATGCACTGTTAATGAAAATAAACAATATAGCACCTTGCACCCTTGAAGCATGGTCATAAAAATCAGTGAGAATTATTAATGAGAACAGGACACAGTGGTTTAAGATAAAGTTAAATGAGGTGATATTAGGTGAGCTATATAAAGAAAGAGAGGCTAATGTCAAACTGAATTTATTTCATAGTAAATTTGCATCGATATTTGAAAATTTCTTTACTATAAATTTATCCAGCCAGTGTATAAGAAACCGTATCAATTAAACCAAATGATGATGTTGTGACTGATAATTCACAAGTTGTGTGTATTTTTTTCTTCTATGTCGTCGTTGACACTGTAGAGTTTTGTACCATGGGAAACAAGGAGACATTGTTGTTTGGCGGCCAGTATTCTCTTTCTTCAACACAAACTGCACACATGTATTAACAGGGTTCTTTATTCATAAGAACAAGAAGCTATTTATCTTTAAGTAAGTTGCTGTGATACAAGCTCTTCCATAACAGTCCACATTAGCCTCACTGCTGGTGAATTACAAGTCCCACCATGTACACTACTGTGGTCACTGGGTACTGACTGACTATGAGCTTGAGACTGTGACTCTGACTGACTGCAACTGCAACTCTGACTGCGACTTACTGGGTGACTGTCTGTGACTGACTGATGACTCGACTGACTGGGCCCTCCAGTCTGTGGCAACAATCTAAATACTGGTGGTTGAGAGGGGGTTGGTGGCGCGTTGCTTGTGAGTCTGTCTTTGGCAGCTCTCCTGATAGGCGCACATGATTCAGTACCTATTAACAATCCTCTTGCGACCTCTTTGCTGACCAGTGTGCTGACGACAACTTACACCAGTACATTCCTCCCCCCCCCAAAATGCCGCCCCATTATTGTGTAGTGAGGCTGCAAACAACAATGGGGAGGAGGCAGTGCGCTGGATGTAGAGATGAGTCGGGAGTCGTAGCTGTGGAAGAAGGTGTACTCCCGACCGTCTGGCTTGCAAGGCAACAGGAACATCCTCCGTAAAACTGCTGCTAGGGCACACATCCAGGTCTGAGGGTGTGTCCTGGGGCGATGATGATGACGCCAACGATGATTAAGGGGCCAGGTCCATCAGGTTGGCGAGCAGGGATGGCGAGGGCAAGGGCGCATCTGCCCTTCCTGGGGTGCCCTGGTGGCATCAGTGGGCAGCTGTGAGGGCTTCTTAGTCCCGTGATGCAGTGAATCTGGGGAAAGAAAAGTAGCAGAATCACAGGGCAAAAGAAATGCATGAATTTGGTCCTGGTGGTGGCACTGCAAACTTTTGGGACCTGCAATCAAATACATATAAGATCCAATGCATTCCTGGATCACGCCTCTTCCCCATCGCCCATGGTTGCCACAAACCCTGAAAAGAACAAGATCGCATGGCAGAAAGCAATATTTGCAGACCATTTGTGGTGCCAGGTGCTGCACTGGATGTAGCAAGTGTAGCAGCAACTGATGGTGGCGGCATGCAGAAGTTCTGCTGGTGATGATCCATTTTGTGGGTGGGATCAGTAGGAAGTGAGAAAGAGTTGCAGTGCCTGTTCCCATGTGTGGGTGCTGTGAAGCTTGGCCATCTGTTGTTTGAAAGTGTGGACCAAGCGTTCTGCTTCTCCGTTGGACTGGGGGTGAAACAGAGTACTTGTGAGATGGCAAATGCCATTTTGTTCACAATACTTTTCAAAATCATGTGAAGTGAACTGTGGTCCATTGTTCAACACAAGCACTTCTGGCAAACCTTCCTTGCAAAATATGGAGGACAATGCTTGAATGGTGCTATGTGATGTGGTAGAAGCCAAAGGCACTGCAAATGGAAATTTTCTAAAGAGAGTCTACCACTATGAGCCAACAAGTGTTCCAGAATGGTCCTACAGAGTCAATGTACACTTGTCGCTATGGAAGTTGAGTCTTAGGCCAAGCTGAGAATGTCTGTGGTGGAGCAGATTGGTTTTCCACGCATGCACAACACTGTGATGACATCTGTTAAGTGTGGGCATCCATGCACTGCCAAGTACAGCGCTGACTTACTAACTATTTAGTGCAAACAAATGCCCAATGTCCTTGGTGGAGCAATCACAACACATACTTGTGCAACACTTTGGGACTAAGCACACACAATTGTCCACTGTCATTCTGAACAAGTATCACACTGAAAGGTTATGCTGACAAGCAAAGTATCACAACATAATTTAGTTCTGCATATTGTTCAATGAACAAGGCCAAGACATGTGAATGTAATGCAACAAAATCTGCTTCTATGGCCTGAGCAATTTTTTTGTAATGCAAGGGAAAAGATTCCAGCAATTCAGAGTCCTGCACATCAACTTTGCAACAAGATGTGGCAGGTGCATCAAAATCAGAGTCTGAGCCAGTTGGAAGACAAGATAGAGTGTCTGCATTGCCATGCTTTGCTGTAGGTCTGTACACAATTTCTTACTGATACTGTGAAAGCAACAAAGGCCACCATTACAGTTCTTGACTCATGCATGTAGGAACCGGCTTTGACCGATGAAACAAGGACTGCAAAGGCTTATGATCTGTCACTAAAAAGAACTTATGACCATACAAATAGTGATGGAATTGGGTCACATCACACACAATAGCAAGAGTCTCTTTTTCAATTTGTGGATAATTGCACTGAGTTTGAGTTAACAACTTTGAGGTAAGAGCAAGAGGTCTACAATTCTACGTGAAAGCACAGTGCCAATTCAATAGGAATAAGTATCAACTTGCAAAACTACTGGCTTGGCAGGGTCAAAATGCACTAAACATCTGTCACTAAACAAAGCATTTTTCAGTTTCTGAAATGTGTCTTGACAGTCTTTAGTACACTCAAAAGGTACATTTCTGTGAAGCAAGCAATGCAATGGAGCCGTGATCTGAGCGGCATTCAGTATGAACTGAATGTAGTATGCCATGTTGCCTAGTACTGACTGCAGTTCAGACACATTGCGAGGAATAGGCAGGTCACAGATTGCAAGCAAATGAGATTGGATAGGGTGCACACCCTGACTGTTTATCACATGGCGTAAGTACTGTAGTTCAGTTTGAAAAAAGTCACAATTTTCGAGATGACACTTGAGCCCTGCTTCTGACAACACTTGAAAAAGAATATGCAAATTGGCAATGTGTATGACCTGAGATGACAATATTGTCAAGGTAGTTTGAACAGAATGGCACTTTTGCAGTCAGCTGTTCCAAGTAACGTTGAAAAATGGCGGGTGTGGAAGCACTGGCGAAGGGCAAATGCTAATACTTGAACAGTCCTAAGTGTGTATTTACAACAAACACTTTCTGTGATTCTTTATCCAATGGAATTTGTAACTAGGTGTCACACAAATCTATCTTATAAAAGTAACATCCTGCTCCAAACCTGTCCGTGAGGGCAAGACAAAAGGTAAGTGTCAACCATTGTCTGTAGGTTGACTGTAGACTTGAAGACAACACGAATGCGGATGCGACCAGAAGGCTTATGCAACAAAATGAGAGGACTTGCCCATTGACTAGCTTGAATGGGAGCAATTACACCATTATCTTGCAATTCTTTCAATTTACTGGCTGCTTTGTCTCTTAAAGCAATGGGAACAGAGCAGGCCCAGAAAAACTTAGGCTGTGTATTGTCTTTCAATGTATCATGCACTACAAAGTTATTAGCTTTTCCCATTCCTTCTGAAAATAATTCAAGAAGCTATTTAAACAAACTAGTGACACTGTATTTAGTGCAAAAGCTGATATGGGAAGTATGTTCTCATGGATGCTAAGTCCAAACATATCAAAGGCATTTAAACCAAAAATGTTATCACTGTCTCTGGATTTCAACACAGTAAAATTCACAGTCCTAGAGTGGGATTTGTAAGTGGCGAGCAAATTACACTGTCCAAATGTTGGAATTTCCTGTCCGTTGTAAGCAGTGAGGTGCTTGCTAGATTTAGAAAGGCATGGTGAGCCTAACTGCTCGTATGTGTCATGGTCAAGCAAAGTTACTGAGGCACTTGTGTCTAACTGAAAGTTCACATGATGGCCAGCAAGTTTTAATGAGACAAATAGTTTGTTAGAACATCATTGTGTGAGAAGGAGGCATGACCTTAATCTTACTTTTGTCAGGACCTGTTGTAGGTTTAGAAAACAGAGCATTGACAGCATGTGCACAAGCCTGTTTCTTCTGGGAGCAGGTATAATTGGCATTTTTGTGCTGTTGCAAACAAACTGCTTGGACATGGCTTTTTTTCACACATCTAACACTTAGTGTTATGTGATGGGCAATCCTGTCTTTTATGGCGAGCAAAACATCTAGGGCAAAACTTCACTAAATTCAGAGGCTGGTTTACAAGTCTTCATGGCTGTTCACACAGGGTAAATATGCATTCATTGTTGTGACTGCTTGCTTGGGGCAGTTGTGAACAAGGGGTGACTTGAGCTGACAAATTGGGGTATTGCCAAATTTATCGGCCGCTATGGCACCCCAATCATATTTCTCTAGGATTTGCAATACTTGAGGTAGTGATGGATCAGAATACTTTAAGATCTATTCGTGTGTTCTACTATATGGGACATTGAATGTTATAGCATCCCTTATCATTAAATCACTGTAAAAGTTGCCGCAACTACACTTAAATTTACGCTTCCTAGTCATGCCCATTAATTCTGTGTACCACTGGTGCTACATCTATTCCGGCTTTTTATGCAAGCAAAAAAACTGATATCTGGCTGCAGCTACTTGGACTTCCTGGTCATAGTACTTGGCTAATGCAGTGATTACTTCATCATAACTGAGTTCATTGGGAGATGCAGTTGGGAATAGTTTTTTGTATTAACCTGAACACTGGGAACCTTAAAATTGAAATAAATATTGTAGTTTTACAGTACCTTCAACTCGACGAACTTGACAATGTGCTTGGAACTGTGTCAGATATTTGAGCCATTCTTCTTCTGTGTCGTTAAATTGTTAGAAGAGTGGTATGCTGGTCAGTAGCAGCACTTGTTGGGCTGATTTGTTTGTCTGTTGTGCAGGCAATGCATCTTGTGCAGCCAGTACTAGTTGTACAGTCGCCGGTAAGGTAGCAATTTGTTGGTTCTGAAACTGAAAAGCTTGTGTCAGATCCATCACGTTGGCCATCTGTGGCTGATGCGCAGGGCAGGGGGTGGGGTAGCCATGGTTTACAAAAAAGCGTTATTGCAAAAAAGCAAGCAAAGCCTCTGAGAAGAGAAGTTTGATCAGTTCTGAGGCTCCCCTCATGGAATACTTACAAAAACACAACAACAATTGAGCAGAATGATCACCCCTGCAAGCTAAAACACAAGAGAAGCAAGAAAAATCTTCTTCTGCACTGAATTATCTCGTCCTCATCACCACTTTGTTGTCATTGTCGACACTGTAGAGTCTTGCACCAGGGGAAGCAAGGAGAGGATAGTTTTTGGTGGCCAGTATCCTCTTTATACAACAAAAACTGCACACATGTATTAACAGGGCTCTTTATTCATAAGAACAAGAAGCTACTTATCTTTAGACATAAAAGTTTTCTGGGTTTGGTACCGCGTTCTAATGTAAAAACTACTGCTGCTATAGAAAAGTCAACGTTTCGGCCATGATTGCAGCGGCCTTCTTCTGGGTCTAATGGTGCATTCTAGCTATGCAGTGTCCTTTATATTTTGTTGTTGTTAGTGTTCACTGCACATGCCATTACGTCATAATTTTAAAAAGGTAGTTAGTTTCGTTGGTCACCTAAGGAAGAAGGAAAGGGAACTTTATTTTAACAGGTTATTGCAGTGGAGGGAGAACGTGACCTCTGTTGTCTTGGCTGCCAGCAATCAGAGCCCAACAGACCGCACTGTCAACACGAGGCATGAGCACTACCGGCGAGTAACTGCCACCACGCGGCCAACATCCAGCAGTTGGTAAACAGCAGCAAACTTCTCATTTGATGGTGGCCACCAATCATGGTACATAACATAAGAGCCAATGGACAACAGAGGTCACGTTCTCCCTCCACTGCAATAACCTATTAAAATAAAGTTCCCTTTCCTTCTTCCTTAAGTGACCAATGAAACTAACTACCTTTTTAAAATTATGACGTAATGGCATGCGTAGTGAACACTAACAACAAAAAATATAAAGGACACTGCATAGCTAGAACGCACCATTAGACTCAGAAGAAAGCCGCTGCAATCATGGCCGAAACGCTGGCTTTTCTATAGCAGCAGTAGTTTTTACATTATGAGGCGGTACCAAACCAAGAAAACTTTTATGTTGATGCAATTATACTTATCTTTAAGCAAGTTTTGGTACAAGCTCTTCCATAATAGTCCACGTTAGCCTCACTGCTGGTGAAGTACAAGCCCTGCTATGTATATTAATCTGGTTGCTAGGTATTGACTGACTCTGAGCTAGAGACAGTGCTCTGACTGACTACAACTGCAACTCTGACTGTGACTTACTGGGTGACTGTCTGTGACTGATAACTTGACTGACTGGGCCCTCTGGTCTGTGGCGGTGATGTAAATACTGGTGGTTGAGAGGGCGATGGCGGCATGTTGCTTGCGAGTCTGTCTTTGGCCTTTCTCCTGATAGGCACGCTTTATTCAGCGCCTATTATCGATCTTCTTGCAACCTCTTTGCTGAACGGTGTCCTGGCGACAACTTACACCACTTTCTAAATATAGCAGCAAAAACAGGATTAAATAGTTCAGTTGAGGAAACAAGAGAATATATTAAAAATGTTTTTTCACAAAACTTTAAGCAACTAAAGGTACCACCAACATCCTTCATTGAAATTAACAGACTTCAAAAATTTCTAAAAATGAAGCTCCTGTGTTGTTAATAAAATTTCAAACAGAATTCTGCAGAGTCATTCTAACTTAATTAGTTACGTCCATAGGGATACATGTAATAATTTGCAGGCACTGTGAATTTTTCCAGGAACATTAATGTATGGAGATGTCATCTTTCAGTTTGTCTTCTGAAATTTTTTCCAGAATATTGCAAAAAGTAATGTACTCAAGAGTAGTCTCACATTTAAGTGGAAACAATTTACTTGGCATGTCACAGTTTGATTTCTAGAAGTTATTTGACTGAGAATGCTATTTATACATTCACTCACCAAGTATTACAAGCCTTAAATAATGAAATATTCCCAATTGGTATTTTGTGTGCTCTTTCGAAAGCCTTTGACTGTGTAGAATGTAGATTATGTTACACTCTTAGAAAAACTCAAGTTTTATAGAAGTGATGGCTTTACACAAAACTGGTTTGAATCTTACTTAACAAACACAACACAAAAAAGTTGTGCAGAATAATTCAAACAATTCCGGAAGGGCAGAAAATTTTAGTAGCTAGGGAGAAATCACAAAGGGAGTCCATTGAGGTTCAGTTTTGGTTCCACTCATATTTTTTATATAAGTGAATGAACCTCCACTTAACATTCAACAGGCAGAATTGGTGCTTTTTGGAGACAATACTAGTGTTAAAATAAATCCCATTAGAGAGAAAGAAATTGTTAGCGATGCTTTTCAAAGAATTATTGAACGGTTCTCTGAAATGGTACTCTCCCTAAACTTTAAGAAAATGTACTATGTTTGGTTCTGTACAATAAATAGAGTCAAACCAATAAATAATGTGCAGGAGTCAGTAAATAGGGTAGAATTCTCAAAGTTTTTGGATATACCGGGTGATCAAAAAGTCAGTATAAATTTGAAAACTGAATAAATCATGGAATAATGTGGATGGAGAGGTACAAATTGACACACATGCTTGGAATGACATGGGGTTTTATTAGAACCAAAATAATGCAAATGTTCAAAAAATGTCCGACAGATGGCGCTTCATCTGATCAGAATAGCAATAATTAGCATAACAAAGTAAGACAAAGCAAAGATGTTGTTCTTTACAGGAAATGCTCAATATGTCCACCATCATTCCTCAACAATAGCTTTAGTCGAGGAATAATGTTGTGAACAGCACTTTAAAGCATGTCCGGAGTTATGGTGAGGCATTGGCGTCAGATGTTGTCTTTCAGCATCCCTACGATACACTTGCGACTTCAGGTAACCCCAAAGCCAATAATCACACGGACTGAGGTCTGGGGACCTGGGAGGCCAAGCATGACGAAAGTGGTGGCTGAGCACACGATCATCACCAAACGACGCGCGCAAGTGATCTTTCACGCGTCTAGCAACATGGGGTGGAGCGCCATCCTGCATCAACATCGTACGTTCCTGCAGGTGTTTATCAGCCAGGCTGGGGATGATGCGATTCTGTAACATATCGGCATATCTCTCACCCGTCACAGTAGCAGTTTTGCTGTCCAGGGCCATCTGTTGGACATTTTGTGAACTTTGTTTTTTCTGGTTCTAATAAAACCCCATGTCATTCCAAGCATGTGTGTCAATTTTTACCTCTCTATCTACATTATTCGGTGGTTTATTACATTTTCAAATTTATACTGACTTTTTGATCACCCTGTACATATTGATGGGAATTTAAACTGGAAGAAACATATTACTGAGCTTTTCAAACAATTAAGTTCATCCGATTTTGCTCTTCATATATGTGGCTAGTCATGGAAACAAACAAATCAACCTCCTTACATATTTTGCATGTTCCCACTCAACAATGTCTTAAGGAATAATTTTCTGTGGTACCTCAGCACTTGGAAAGAAACTATAGATTACACTAAAGCAAGCAGTAAGAATAATATGTAGTGTTCACCCACGTTTGTCATGTGGACACCTCTTCAAGGAGAGTGACTTTTCTTTTTCTTCTGGTCACAAATAATCCCACACAGTATTAATTGTGAGTTTTTTTTTAAAGGGGTTAAATGTCAAACCGGCTGACTGGGAGCAGGAGAGGTGCCAGAAGACATTTTATTTTCCATTGTCCTGAATATAGGTTTTATTGCTTCCATTATAAAATATACATGTCTGGATTCCACAGAATGAAATACAATGACATGTGATAAAAGAATGCTGTGTAAAGAGGTGTGGCACTGCTTCTTGGCACACTTATGACCAACTAACATAACTGACATATCCTCGAACATCTGCTACAAAATGAACATATTTTTGAAAAATCATTTTTTTATTTTTTATTTTTATGTATGTCCTGTCCCAAACGCTAGAGAGGGAGTTGGAAGGGCACCAATATCAAGTTTTTGCATCATTATATTCTGGTGCAAATGTGTTTTCCAAATACAAAGAAAAATTGAACTATATTAGACTTTCCTGCTATAATTTATCAGAATATCTGGAGTTCTCTGTACAAATTCTGATTAACACTTTTTTCATATTATACAAGTTATTATCTTTACCATTACGTAGACAGCTGATAGTGTTCTCTGAAAGTAGTTAAGTTACATAAAATCATAGTACTTAGTACTAGGTCTAGTTAGAAGCTGCATTCTCCTCATAATATGTATTAGGTGTGTGTTTTAAGTAGAATTTTTAAATATGATAACTATAGCACTGCTTTTGTCAATACCATAATTGCTGACTGAGATGTAAAAAACTAAGTGAGTAGCCAGTGTTTTGAATTTTCTTATGTAGGACAGCAATTGAAATACGGGTGGTTCATAACACAGCAGGGTTGAAACTTAGGAACGGAGGCACCCAACATCATCAAAGAAAGTGAAATTCAAGCAAACAACTTCAGCCCAAAGTATCATGTGCACTGTATTGTGGGATAGGCTGGGGTTGTTGCCTGAAGGTAAACACTCAACTGTGAGATAAATTGTGAGACTGTTACCAAAACAAAAGATATGATAAGGCCAGTAAAATTATTTTTTTAAAAAATTCCTGACATTTTCTGTCCACATGCAGCTCAATGAAGGCAATATTCATGTTTTTCAAATATGTTGAGTGTTCCATAAGTGCCAACCACATAAATGAGACTTTGCAGTTTAACAGCTGATTATTGTTGTTATTCTTATTTATTATGTCTTTACAGTTTAAAAAAAACTGTAGCTTTATTCTCCTCCCAAGACTTTACATGAACAGTTAATGGCATAATTGAGTTAACTCATAAAGATTATGAAACATGTGCAGTGATTGAATTAATTCATTATAGATTTTCCAGTTTTCTAATTTTATCTAATGGAAATTAAACTCAGTACACATACTGTTAACTTTCAGTACTTCAAAATATTTCCTGGATTTTATTTTAATGGACAACCTTAATAATAGAACAGACTTTCACTGTGCAGTGAAATGTAATGAATTATTGGTAACAGTGTGAAAGGAAGGATTTGTGGAATAAATAGCAGTTAAAAACAATAATGGAAAATCACAAATGGAATATAAACAGCAGTATGAGGAAATACTACCACTCATATTGAGATGCTGAGTAATAGATACATGAACTACATGATGTTTTCTGTAGTTTTGAACTTATATCAACAAATTACAATAGTAACTTGGATGCCTATATGCAAATTTTTCAATTAAAGGAAAATAAATTTGTATTTTACTTCAGATGAAATGCATAAGATTTAACATCAAATTATCCAAAGATTTTGCTGAAATTGTATTAGGTCTACAATGTTGTTTCCACCATTTGGCGAAAGATGGCACTAGCGGCAAGTGGTGGTGCAGGTGGCAGGTCATAAATGTCATACAGTGGGCATAGGCATTTGTACATACAATACCACCAAAATATTACTCAAAAGTTATTCTTGATCGAATATGTCAACTTATGAGACCAGTTCTCATCATCTGCAGGAAGTTTTAATTTTCTGCTTTAACATGAAGAACTCTGCTGCTGAAGATTATAAAATACTGGGTAAGAGATATGTTGAGGCAGCTATTAGTGAAAGCACAGGCAGAGAATAGTTTCAATGCTTTAAGAAAGGTGATTTTCATGTCAAAGACCAGCATGACGGTGGATGAGAGAAGGTTTTTGAAGCTACTGAAACTGACAAAAGAATTTCAGATCATTATTGAAAGCAATTAGTATATTTGAGCCAAGCACTGAAAGACAAATGGCCACAATCCAGTGATAGCCATGAAAAGCTGGTTTACACCTTGACAATGCTCAATCTCATGTCACAAAACCCATCAAAAAATACTTGGGTAACATTGAATTGGGATGTCCTACCTCACCTGCCATATTCTTCAGGCATTGCTTCCTCTGTCTGACTACCAGCTTTTTTGATCAGTGGCACATGGCCTGGCTGACCAGTATTTATGGTCATATGAACAAGTGCAAAATTGGATTGATTTATGGATCTCCTCAAAAGACACCCGATTTTTCTCCTACAGGATTCATTTGCTGACCGACAGATGGGAGAAGGTGCCAGCAATGGCCAATACCATTGATGGCTAATACTTTGAATAGTAAAGCCTTGAACCTTGAGAAAAAATGGCAGAAGCAAAGTTGTACATCTAGCACATTTATTTATTTATCAGTTTTCATGTGACCATATGAGCCAAAGCTGTTTGGTCATGGAACAATTCACTGCTCAGTTTAAGAATGCTGATTGGAATTTTAGTAAACAAAAGAAATTAAAATGGTTGACTTCACTGAATGTTTGGTAACATTGGGCCAATAAAATTTTGCTTTACAAGAGTTCTGTGTCAGGGACTGTATGCTCTATGTTTAATTGCAGTTAAATGTTAATTTGTTCTCTGAAAGCCACTATCTGATGTTACTGACTACCCTGATAGCTACATCAAAAGGAATGAACTCAGAACAGAATCCCGCGGCACTTTCCCACTTTATACGACACCAGACACATTCAAACTTCAGCTCTGTTTTTGATACTGGAGGGCAACTTTCTGCTTCTTACTTTCCACATATAGAGTGAACTATTGTTCTGCTTCTTCCCTAATCCCTTAATGTACAATTGATGCAGGGTCCACAGAGTCAAATGCTTTTGTTAAATCACAGAAAATATCTACTGTAATCAACATTCTGTTTAGCCCTGCTTTCAACTCACACATAAAAGAGAAACTGCATTTCTGTGAGTATTCCTTTCCTGCATGTGTGACATCAACTTATGTGTATTGTGTTGTTCTACTATTCTCTTATAAACTGTTTTAAAAACCTTTTGAAGACTCTGGTAGCAGTGAAACTTGATGGTAATTCCAAAATACTTTTAATTGTCTACATTATCTCTTTCCCTCTTTTTACAAAGTGTTTTCAATATGTATTTCAGTGTACCAGGAACCTCATCACACCTGAAATATCCATTGCACAGGTGACTAAATATGTAATGCATGGTGCAATGATCAAAATCCTACTTCACATTTCATCACACCCATGGGAGGCCTAACTCTTTAGTGGTTTACTAACATATTCAGTTCCAGCATTACTTGTTTGCTATAGATGCACTGGCTATACCCAGCGAACTTTGTTCCATCTCTGAAAATCTTTATATGTTATACTGACCCGGCAAACGTTGTTTTGCCATATAAATTATCTCTAGTCTATAAGAATAATGTATATGAATATAATAGAGGGAAACATTCCACGTGGGAAAAATATATCTAAAAACAAAGATGATGAGACTTACCAAACAAAAGCGCTGGCAGGTCGATAGACACACAAACAAATACAAACATACACACAAAATTCAAGCTTTCGCAACAAACAGTTGCTTCGTCAGGAAACAGGGAACGAGAGGGAAAGACGAAAGGATGTGGTTTTTAAGGGAGAGGGTAAGGAGTCATTCCAATCCCGAGAGCGGAATTAAGGTTAATCCTACTCTCAACATCACCACTGCTGAAGCCCAGGCTATCCGTGATCTGAAAGCTGACCGATCCATTGTTATTCTTCCGGCGGACAAGGGTTCCACGACCGTGGTACTTGATCATCGGGAGTATGTGGCTGAGGGACTGCATCAGCTTTCAGACAACACTACTTACAAAGTTTGCCAAGGTAATCCCATTCCTGATGTCCAGGCGGAGCTTCAAGGAATCCTCAGAACCTTAGGCCCCCTACAAAACCTTTCACCTGACTCCATCAACCTCCTGACCCCACCAACACCCCGCACCCCTACCTTCTACCTTCTTCCTAAAATTCACAAACCCAATCATCCCGGCCATCCCATTGTAGCTGGTTACCAAGCCCCCACAGAACGCATCTCTGCCTACGTAGATCAACACCTTCAACCCATTACATGCAGTCTCCCATCCTTCATCAAAGACACCAACCACTTTCTCGAACGCCTGGAAACCCTACCCAGTCTGTTACCCCCGGAAACCATCCTTGTAACCATTGATGCCACCTCCTTATACACAAATATTCCGCATGTCCAGGGCCTCGCTGCGATGGAGCACTTCCTTTCACGCCGATCACCTGCCGCCCTACCTAAAACCTCTTTCCTCATTACCTTAGCCAGCTTCATCCTGACCCACAACTTCTTCACTTTTGAAGGCCAGACATACCAACAATTAAAGGGAACAGCCATGGGTACCAGGATGGCCCCCTCGTACGCCAACCTATTCATGGGTCGCTTAGAGGAAGCCTTCTTGGTTACCCAGGCCTGCCAACCCAAAGTTTGGTACAGATTTATTGATGACATTTTCAAGATCTGGACTCACAGTGAAGAAGAACTCCAGAATTTCCACTCCAACCTCAACTCCTTTGGTTCCATCAGATTCACCTGGTCCTACTCTAAATCCCATGCAACTTTCCTTGACATTGACCTCCACCTGTCCAATGGCCAGCTTCACATGTCCGTCCACATCAAACCCACCAACAAGCAACAGTACCTCCATTATGACAGCTGCCACCCATTCCACATCAAACGGTCCCTTCCCTACAGCCTAGGTCTTCGTGGCAAACGAATCTGCTCCAGTCCGGAATCCTTGAACCATTACACCAACAACCTGAAAACAGCTTTCGCATCCCGCAACTACCCTTCCGACCTGGTACAGAAGCAAATAACCAGAGCCACTTCCTCATCTCCTCAAACCCGGAACCTCCCACAGAAGAACCCCAAAAGTGCCCCACTTGTGACAGGATACTTTCCGGGACTGGATCAGACTCTGAATGTGGCTCTCCAGCAGGGATACGACTTCCTCAAATCCTGCCCTGAAATGAGATCCATCCTTCATGAAATCCTCCCCACTCCACCAAGAGTGTCTTTCCGCCGTCCACCTAACCTTCGCAACCTGTTAGTTCATCCCTATGAAATCCCCAAACCACCTTCCCTACCCTCTGGCTCCTACCCTTGTAACCGCCCCCAGTGTAAAACCTGTCCCATGCACCCTCCCACCACCACCTACTCCAGTCCTGTAACCCAGAAGGCGCACACGATCAAAGGCAGAGCCACGTGTGAAAGCACCCACGTGATTTACCAACTGACCTGCCTACACTGTGAAGCGTTCTATGTGAGAATGACCAGCAACAAACTGTCCATTCACATGAATGGACACAGGCAGACAGTGTTTGTTAGTAATGAGGATCACCCTGTGGCTAAACATGCCTTGGTGCACGGCCAGCACATCTTGGCACAGTGTTACACCGTCCGGGTTATCTGGATACTTCCCACTAACACCAACCTGTCAGAACTCCGGAGATGGGAACTTTCCCTTCAGCATATCCTCTCTTCTCGCTATCTGCCAGGCCTCAATCTCCGCTAATTTCTAATTTCAATTTGCCGCCGCTCATACTTCACCTGTCTTTCAACAACATCTTTGCCTCTGTACTTCCGCCTCGACTGACATCTCTGCCCAAACTCTTTGCCTTTACAAATGTCTGCTTGTGTCTGTGTATATGCGGATGGATATGTGTGTGTGTGCGAGTGTATACCTGTCCTTTTTTCCCCCTAAGGCAAGTCTTTCCGCTCCCGGGATTGGAATGACTCCTTACCCTCTCCCTTAAAACCCACATCCTTTCGTCTTTCCCTCTCCTTCCCTGTTTCCTGATGAAGCAACTGTTTGTTGCGAAAGCTTGAATTTTGTGTGTATGTTTGTGTTTGTGTGTCTATCGACCTGCCAGCGCTTTTGTTTGGTAAGTCTCATCATCTTTGTTTTTAGAATAATGTACATGTGTAACACAATGTATACATGTAACACAATAGCCGTTGTTGGTGGGAGCTCGTGACACAAACAATAATAATGACCGAAAACTGTGTAGGGAGTGAGAAAAGGCTTAGGGGGAAGTCCGGCAGTATTGGCCACTATTAGTTCTAGCGTTTCTACGATGGATCATGCAAATTTAACAATTGCAGCTGATACACGGCTCGTCCATGAGCATACAAATATAGCGGCAATTTTGTGTCGAAACGTGTTTGCCAGCATTATGAATAAGGCCAAGTGCAAACGCATCGATTTTTATCATACGTAAAAATATTGTATGATTAAATTCTTTTAGAGGAACAAAGGAGAGCATAGGAACTTCTTTGTTCCACTAAAAGAATTTGATCGTACGATATATTTCCATACGATAAAAATCGATGCGTGTGTGCTAGGCCTAAATGTCAGTGTGGAGAATGATGTGTGCTACCTAGTTAAACTTCTCAGTCTAGTTACGTTGATTCAAAGAGGGATATTCGAGTCGTTGCTTTTGGTACGTTTTCTTCAATTACCTATCTATCGAATACTGAAAGACTATCTCCGGTATCCTGGTGGGGATAACTGATCAAGTGATAATTGATCAGTTATGGATCGGGGTTGAAAATTATTAAATTACTAAAATTGCTATTAAAAATAGGGGTTGGTGGTAGAAGGGTGAAAATTTAGGGTTGTGCGTATTTTTTAATGCCACATCATTAAAAAATAAAAATAGAAAGTTCTGTCCAAAAAATAAGAAAAAAGTTTTGGGGTGGACCACCCTTATCACTTAGGGGTATGAAAAACAGCTTACGACTGATTCTCAGACCTACCGAAAATTCATGTAAAATTTCATCAGAATTGATCAAGCCGTTTCAGAGGAGTATGGCAACTAACACTGTGACACGAGAATTTTATATATAAAAGGATATGATATAATTATCTCAGAGCACCAGCTTTTAGGAGTTCTGCATACTTACCCACACCAATATAATATCAATTTAATTTGCTGTCTATTGAAAGGAAGTGATCATTAAATATTTTTCAAAATTCTGGTGGTTCACTAACTGCTTAATCTTGCAAAGAGAAGTATAATATATTGATACCATTTTCATTATTAGTCATATAGTTTTAATTTTGTTCTGAGTGCTTTCTATTCTCTTGGTGTAATGCATTGATTCAGCCTTTCTGATGACACTCTTCAGGACTGCAGCATTGTCTGTAGTGAAATTCTGTAACCAGGCTCTGACTGTCCACCATTTTATGATACAGTTCACATTTCCTCCTACATTATATTCTAATGCCAATTTCAGTTGTAGTTGCCGATCTCGTGGCGTTAACATTGGTACATGTACGGGTCATTGGCTGTGGAGGCCCATTGTTAGGAGTGTTCAATGCACTGTGTGTTCAGACACACTTTTACTCTTCCCAGCATTAACGCCTAATGTTAATTCCACCAAAGTCTGCTGCCTGCCCTGGTTTACCATTCTGCTCAATCTACAATGTCCGACATCTGTAATGAAGTTTGGCTGCCCATCCTCATGACATCTTGACGTGGTTTCACCTTGGTTTCTCCCTTTGTTGAAGACAATCACCATGGCACTCTCAAACACCCGGCAAGTCATGCAGTGTATGAAATGCTGATGCTGAGTCTCCGGACTATCACAGTCTGCCTCGTTAAAAACTCAAATAGAGCACACACCTTCCCCATTCTACACATGGACATCACACTCATTGTTACTATGTGCATTGTGTGTGTGACTGACTACCACTCATTCCTCACCAGGTGATACTACTATCACCTAGATGGGTTTGTATTGATAGTAGGTCAGTGGTCATAATGTTCTGGCTGATGACTGTACTACCAACAGTGGGTCGGAAGGGGAGAAGTTACTTCATGACCACCACAAAAAATAAAATAATATAAATGTCATTAATTGTTGTTGACTGTTATTAACATTATATTTTTATGCTATTATTTGTTGAATAAGATATTCATTGTTAAAAAATCACATCTACTACTAGTAGGGGAGACTTATGTCTACACCAATTAGCTTTAACTATATGAGAGAAGGAAAGTTGCAACTCACCATATAGTGGAGATGCACAGTGGTTGCAGCATTCCATGTTGGCATGACAACCAACAAGCTGTCTGTCTGCATGAACGGCCACCGACAAACTGTGGCCAAAACACAAGTGAACCACCCTGTAGCTGAACATGCTGCCAAACATGATACCCCTCATCTCAATGACTGCTTCACAGCCTGTGCCACTTGGATCCTTCCCACCAACACCAATTTTTCTGAATTACGCAGGTGGAACTTTCCCTGCAATACATCCTACATTCCCGTAACCGTCCTGGTCTCAACCTTCATTAGTCACTGTCCTCACCCATCCAGCTCCCTCAGTGTTCCCATTCCAGCACTACACAGCCATCATTTCACTGCCACACCCAGTCTTTTAATTTCTTTCTTTTTATTTTTATTTCTCTCCTTTCCACTACTTACCCCCTCCCCCCTCTGCACCTTCTCTCCTGCCCTCCGTCTAAACTGCAACACTTCACTGCCCGCCACTCCGACCATACAATACCTCCCCCTCATCACCCCAGCCTCCTCCTTACCCCCACCCAGTCGCCACTCCCATCATGCACTGGTGCTGCTGCTCACAGTGTAGTGTCAGCTCTCTGAGACTGCAGACGTGTGCAAGTTGCACTCGCATGAGTGTGTGTGTGCGTGTATGTATGTGTATCTACTGCTGACAAAGGCCTTAATGGCCGAAAGCTATGATTGTGTGAATTTTTTTATTGTGCCTATCGTGACTCAGCATCTCTGCTATTTGGTGAGTAGCAACTTTCCTTCTCTCGTATTGTTACATTCCGTCCTGGATTTATCATCATCATCATTTAAGACTGATTATGCCTTTCAGCGTTCAGTCTGGAGCATAGCCCCCTTATAAAATTCCTCCATGATCCCCTATTCAGTGCTAACATTGGTGCCTCTTCTGATGTTAAACCTATTACTTCAAAATCATTCTTAACCGAATCCAGGTACCTTCTCCTTGGTCTGCCCCGACTCCTCCTACCCTCTACTGCTGAACCCATGAGTCTCTTGGGTAACCTTGCTTCTCCCATGCGTGTAACGTGACCCCACCATCTAAGCCTGTTCGCCCTGACTGCTACATCAATAGAGTTCATTCCCAGTTTTTCTTTGATTTCCTCTTTGTGGACACCCTCCTGCCATTGTTCCCATCTACTAGTACCTGCAATCATCGAGTTACTTTCATATCTGTAACCTCAACCTTGTTGATAAGGTAACCAGAATCCACCCAGCTTTCGCTCCCATACAACAAAGTTGGTCGAAAGATTGAATGGTGCACAGATAACTTAGTCTTGGTACTGACTTTCTTCTTGCATAAGAGAGTGGATCATAGCTGAGTGCTCACTGCATTAGCTTTGCTACACCTCGCTTCCAGTTCTTTCACTATGTTGCCATCCTGTGAGAATATGCATCCTAAGAACCTGAAACCGTCCACCTGTTTTAACTTTGTTCCTCCTATTTGGCACTCAATCCGTTTATATTTCTTTCCCACTGACATTACTTTCGTTTTGGAGATGCTAATCTTCATCCCATAGTCATTACATTTCTGATCTAGCTCTGAAATATCACTTTGCAAACTTTCAATTGAATCTGCCATCACAACTAAGTCATCCGCATATGCAAGACTGCTTATTTTGTGTTCACATATCTTAATCTCACCCAGCCAGTCTATTGTTTTCAACATATGATCCATAAATAATATGAACAACAGTGGAGACATGTTGCAGCCTTGTCTTACCCCTGAAACTACTCTGAACCATGAACTCAATTTACCGTCAACTGCTGCCTGACTATCCAGACCTTTAATTGCTTGCAAAAGTTTGCCTCCTATTCCATGATCTCGTAGAGCAGACAATAACTTCCTCCTAGGAACCTGGTCATATGCCTTTTCTAGTTCTATAAAGCATAGACACAATTCCCTGTTCCACTCATAACACTTCTCCATTATTTGCCGTAAGCTAAAGATCTGGTCCTGACAACCTCTAAGAGGCCTAAACCCACACTGATTTTCATCCAATTGGTCCTCAACTGATAATCGCACTTTCCTTTCAACAATACCTGAGAAGATTTTACCCACAATGCTGATTAAAGAGATACCTCTGTAGTTGTTACAATCTTTTCTGTTTCCATGTTTAAAGATTGGTGTGATTACTGCTTTTGTCCAGTCTGATGGAACCTGTCCCGACTCCCAGGCCATTTCAATTATCCTGTGTAGCCATTTAAGACCTGACATTCCACTGTATTTGATGAGTTCTGACTTAATTTCATCCACCCCAGCTGCTTTATTGCACTGCAATCTATTGACCATTTTCTCCACTTCCTCAAATGTGATCCTATTTCCATCATCATTCCTATCCCATTCTACCTCGAAATCTGAAACATTACTGATCGTATTTTCACCTACATTGAGCAACTCTTCAAAATATTCCCTCCATCTGCCCAAGGCATCCACAGGATTCACCAGCAGTTTTCCTGACCTGTCCAAAATACTTGTCATTTCCTTCTTACCTCCCTTTCGAAGACTGCTAATTACACTCCAGAATGGTTTTCCAGCAGCTTGACCCATAGTCTCCAACCTGTTTCCAAAGTCTTCCCAAGATTTCTTCTTGGATGCTGCAATTATCTGTTTGGCTTTGTTTCTTTCTTCAACATAACTTTCTCTGTCTACCTGAGTTCTAGTATGTAGCCATTTTTTATACGCCTTCTTTTTCCTTTTACAGGCTGCCTTGACTGTGTCATTCCATCAAGCTGTTTGCTTCATCCTACTTTTACACACTACTGTTCCAAGACATTCTTTAGCCACTTCTAGTACTGTGTCCATGTACCTTGTCCATTCCTTTTCCAATGACTGTAATTGACTACATTCAACTAACTGGTACCTTTCTGAGGTTGCTGTTATGTACTTGTGCCTGATTTCCTTATCCTGAAGTTTCTCCACTCTTATCCTCCTACATGTGGACCTGACCTCCTGCACTTTCGGCCTCACAATCCCAATTTCACTGCAGATTAAATAATGATCAGTGTAATCAAAGAATCCCCTGAATACACGTGTGTCCCTCACAGCCTTCCTGAATTCCTGATCTGTTAGTATATAGTCAATGACAGATCTGGTTCCCCTGCCTTCCCAAGTATACCGGTGAATGTTCTTATGTTTAAAAAAGGAGTTTGTGATTACTAAGCCCATACTGGCACAGAAATCCAAGAGTTGTTTCCCGTTCCTGTTGGCCTCCATATCCTCTCCAAATTTACCCATAACCTTTTCATACCCTTCTGTTCGATTTCCAATCCTGGCGTTAGAATCACTCATGAGCAGAACACTGTCCTTGTCCTTTACTCTACCAAATACATCACTGCGTGCCTCATAAAAACTATCTATCATATCTTGATCTGTCCCTTCACAATGCGAATATACTGACACAATCCTAATTTTCTTGCTAGACATTGTAAAACCTATCCATATCAGTCATTCGTTTACATACCTTATTGCAACTACGCTGGGTTCCATTTCTATCCTGATGTAAAGCCCTACACCCCATTATGCTATTCCTGCTTTGACTACTGACAGGTAGACCTTGTATTCTCCCACTTCCTCTTCTTTCTCACCCCTTACCCGAATGTCAATAACAGCTAAAACGTCCAGCCCCATCTTATTTGCAGCCTCTGCTAGCTCTACCTTCTTCCCAGAGTAGCCCCCATTGATATTAAAAGCTCCCCATCTCATTACCATTTGTTTGCCAAGTCATATCTTAGGAGTCGCTGGTTTGTCAGTTAGAGGTGGGACTCCATCACCTCCAAAGGTCCGAGGCATTTTGCTTTGATTGTTTTTCCAATTAGATTTAAATTGTTTGATTAAGTATAACTAAAAAATTTAAAACAATTTAGAATTTGGGAGAATAATTCTTGAAAACAATGAATAGTTTTCCAAAACTTTATAATATAAAGTATAAAACTAGATTACCGTAGTTCCAACTTATGCAAGGTTCATGCAAAAAAATGCTTTTATAAAGAAAATACCATTACTTCTCATCCTACTGTTTAGCTGTACTAACAATTCACACACAAGGGAATAATTACATTTCTGTGGGTATTACTGTCCCAAAGCCAAACCATGAATCTGACACCAAATTATGTGTACTATGTTGTGCCACTAACCTCTTATACATTGCTTTCTCAAAAACTTTTGAAGACGCTGTTAGTAATGAAACTTGATGGTAATTCGGAAATAGTTTTAATTGTATGCCCCTTGTTGGTACTGCTAGGGTTGAATATCTCTGTTGCAAATGGACTCATACCTCCACTTCTTTTGGTTACTGCTTAGGGCAGGGTTTCCAGACTGTGTTGTGTGGAACACTAGTGTTCCATGGGAAGTGAATAAGTGCTCCATGAAAAACTATTTTCGACATTTTGATAGAACCAATAATTTTTTAAAAAATTTATTATGATCTTTCTGTTATTAGTTATGATTTAAAATTGAAGTAATCACTGGGAAATACGAGTTTTTCTGAGTTTTTAAACATTTTATTGACCTTCGAAATAAACAAGGTATTCTACTGAAGTATCCCGATTCTGATTGTCCCATCAGAGGAAATGTTTGGGAATCCCTCGCTTAGGGCTATGACTCTGCCTTCATTCCCTTCAGTATTATTAACAGCTGTTATTTAATGTAACTGAGGAAGCAGAAGAGTTTTCAAAGTAGCTCTTCTTTGAAATTTACTAAGTTTCTTAACTGTGATATAGTTTGATGAGTGGTGCTGTGCTCAGTTATTAGTGTATTATCACATATAAGCAAATCTGTTCAGCAGTGGTGTATAGTTTGTGGCTTAAAATTTATATCAAGTATCATAAGGCGAAGTTTTGTTTTAAAAATTTTAAGTTTGTCCAATATCCTTGCATATCTTGTACATGTAGAATCTGATGGACTAATAAATAAATAAATTTCGATGGCATAAGCACAAACAGTACTAAGTAGTATAACCATAGTTTATTGTTAATGGAGTGCACATATTAAGTTCCTATGACATCTGTGTTTAGTTAATATAATCTTGACAACTTTCATATCCCTGAAGATGTTCCTTCTTGACAGCATCTATTAGAGCACAATGAATGAATGAATGAATGTTAGCAACATATGGTAGTCTTGATGAACAACTACATCTAAAACTAAACTCTGTGACCAGACCCAGAAATCTGTGCTATGCCAACTGATTGCCATGTCATTCTATATCAGATGGTATCATTTGGATGCAGTATGGGGAAGTATGAGGTCAGCGCATCCCTCTCGCAGCCATTGCTGGCTTTACAGACTTTTGAGCTGCTAGTTCTCATTCAAGTAGCTCCTCAATTGGCATCACGAAGTTGAGTGGACTCTATTCTAATTCTCCCACTAAGGAAAAATCCCTGACTGTATCAGGAATTGAACCTGCATCTGGGTGTTGTGTGATGTCCTTAGGTTAGTTAGGTTTAAGTAGTTCTAAGTTCTAGGGGACTGATGACCATAGATGTTAAGTCCCAAAGTGCTCAGAGCCATTTGAACCATTTGAACCTGCATCCCCAACATGGCAGTCAGACATGCTGACCACTTCCAGATGAATCACAAGATCAGAAATAGTAAAAAAAGTTTTCCTGTATGAATGCTAATTTGTGTTTTTTTTTTTCCATTTTTTTGTGTGTGCTAAGCTTTCTTTCAGTGTCACAGTACTCATTTATTCCCTACTTAATGGTCACAGGTTGATATCAATTCTTTAAGGCATAATTTCTGCGGTAGTGTCATTCGTGAATAAAATTGAGTAAAAAAATTACCTCTAATTACAGATCCATTTCAGCCCTCATATCTCGTTTTATTGAATATAACTTGCTCACTGCATCTCAATTTTCCTTTTATGAATTACACTCTATAGTAAAACTCATATATAATCTTACCAATGAAATTATGAAGCAGTTAAACAAAAAATAAAAATTCTGGTGCTTTATTCTGTGACCTGTAGAAGTCAACACAAAGTCAACACATATCGATTAGTTAATCCAACACTACCCTAAGCTGAATAGGACAGATGAACATACGTGAAGAAAGAGACCACATTGGACCTTACTAAAAAATTAGTCATTCAAATGCAGTCCCTCTAACTGATGTAAAAAATCCACAAAGTTATTAATGTGATGTACGAACCATTCTACAAGTGGGCTCAACAGAGACGTGCAGTGTTTCTCTACATGGCCTTGTGCATTTCTTATGTTGCTGACAGTAGGCCTAAGAGGAAACCCTTCCTTGTGGATCTTTGGAAGGCCATATAACCTAGGAGTGACAGCACAGTAAGAGTTCAGACTCTCGACAGTTTCTTTTGGCAAGGGGGCTGTCTCAATCCTATTTACCAGGTCAGCAGTCTGTGATATGCTGAATTAGGTAATAAACACTGTATCTTTTGAATATAATCCTTCTTGTCCATTACAACTGTAGCATACCCCTTGTCTGTGTGTAAGTTAGCAATGTCAGAATCCAGCCTGACTGAATGCAAAGCACCTCCCTCAGCTGTTGTAACATTACTCTTGGGTAAACATGCCCCAGTCAACGTACAACATGCGTCTCTCATAACCTTCTCAGTAGCACCTGGAGGTAGTTTAAAAACAATCTGTTTGACAGAACTTAGGAAATCAACAACCAGACAATGCTTGGGCATCAATGCAAAGTTCAAAGAAACAAGAAATATGAAGTGTGTGAGACAAGTAATGAGATTGATAACACTGCAAGCAGTCTGGCACTATTGTGTTGTCCTATTTATGTAGACCAGTGTGTTCATCCATTCCAGATGCTCAGTCCAAGTTTCAGATCCAAACAGTGATGACGTGATTTTTGAGAGTGCTGTCAGTGAAGTTGTGTTTTTGTTGTGTGTTATGAAAATGGGTCATTGGAATTTAGAGCAACTTTATGCCATGAAGTTTTGTGTTAAACTTGGGGAATCTGCAAGTGTGACCTTTGAAAAGTTGAAACAGGCCTATGTGGAACATACCTCATCAAGAGCACAAGTTTTTCACTGGTGCTAATCATTTTTGGAAGGCCAAGAACATGTTGAAGATGAAATTTGCTCAGGGAGACCTTCAACTTAAAAAACCATTGAAAATGTTGAACATGTGCATGCTATTGTGATATCAAACCAACGTTTAACAATAAGGATGATGAGAGACCTGTTAAACTTAACACTTTCATCGTACATCAAATTTTTACCAAAGTTTTGCACATGCGAAAGGTTTGTGCCAAAATGGTGCCAAAAAACCTCAAAGCTGAGCAGGAGGGCAATTGAAGAAACATGTGCATTGCTCTCCTTCAGAGGATTGACAATGACCATGAATGGTTCAATCATATCATGCTGGCAAAGAGAGGAGTGACACACTGAGACATCTCAGCTGTAAAAAGCTTGGATGAGTAAATCAAAGATCAAGACAATGCTGATTTGCTTTTTTGACAGCAAGGGTATTGTGCATAAAGAATTTGTCCCTCTACGACAAACTGTCAACCAGGTGTCTTACAAAGATGTCCCTGAAAGGTTTAGAAAAAGGGTGAGTTGTGTAAGACTGGATGTTGCAAACAAGCGGATGCTACATTGTGACAATGGACCATGACACATAGCCATTTCCATCATGAAATTTTTAACCTCAAGATGCATTTCTGTTATCCCACAGCCTCCAACCCCTGTTCATCTGATCTGAGTCCTTGTTACTTTTTTCTTTTCCTGAAATTGAAATATGTCTTAAAAGGATGTCATTTTTGGACTCCAGAGAATCTTCAGAAGAGTCTGACCAACATGTTAAAGGCTCTACCAGTTGAAGCCTTTCAGTGCTGCTACCAAGACTGGGAACAACAACTCTGCCAGTGTGTAGCTGCTGAAGGGAACTACTTTGAAGGGGACACTGTTGTTGTTTGAAAAAAATAAAAACTTACGGTGGATACAAAAAATCTGTCTCATTACTTTTCTCACACACCTTCTATATGGCACAACTTAACTGAAAGAATGATACATTTATAAAATGTATACTGAGGCAACAAGGAATTATCAATCTGCTTTTAGAAGGAAGTGTGTGTCTGTATGGAGGGGAGAGCTAAATATTATAGAGAGAGACTAAGGCTGGAATACAGTAGCAAGTTGAAGAGGATGTCAGTTGCAATAGTTATCCAGAACTGAAGAGACTTATACAGAATAGACTGGCATAGAAAGTTGCATCAAGATAGTCCTCAAGCTGAAGACCACAACAATAACAACAACAACGACAACAACAATCAGTTCGTTTTTATCTAGCATTTTCTATATTAACACATATTGATGATTAACTGTGCTTTATGTACTGTAAGAATGTGATTGTATTTTACCATTTACAATGGCTATCCAGGTATTAACCTCCTTTTTATGTGGTGTAGGAATTAAGTGGCAGAAGAGAACAGTTGTGATACTGGCTTATGCAGCAGATCAGTTCATTTAGAGCTGTGATAGTAAGAAAGCTACATTGCTTCTTGTTTGCATACAGCAGCTGTCAAAATGAATGTTGGAATAAAAAAATCTTGCCAAATGTAAGATCCATTCTGGAATGCAGTGTTCAGAGGCAAAAAATCTGAAAGCAGTTGGCATTCGTCATGAAATTTACATTGTATAAGGAGCATTGGTTTAAGAACAGAAGCATGAATGTAGATGTGACTGTCCATCAATAATCAGAAACAAATTGATACAGAAAACAGATAAAAAAACTGAAAATGGTGTTTCAAGACATCTCAAGTGTCAGATTTCTTGGTGTTGTTTGCATGAGATTGTGACTAAACACTCAGGAAAGCATATCTTCTGTGCTTGTTATGTTCCAAAACTCTTGGACAGCAGGATTCTATGCAGAGGGAGTTTGTCATCTTATTAAGAGAGATGATGAATGCCTAAATCTCAACAGTAATTATTTGGAGAAGTAATACAAAGGTGTGGTTTTAAGATTTTTCTGATAAATTTGCTTTAACTATTCAGATATTTTGTTTGTAATGTACTAGAGGTTATGTTCTAGATATTTCTTGCACAGTATCCTTTAGAGTGTCATAACATATAGAATGCAGAAGCTTTAACCCTGAAAGGTTGCACAGCCCAGGATCAGTCCATGCACTGGATTAACAATTGTTCATCCAATACGACAGCCAAACTGAGTGATTTACAAAGCTGTTTATGTGAATTCAATCTAATATATCAAAATAAAATTAAATATGTTAAAATGAAGGTTCACAGATTTTATGAAGAGGAGACGGATTGTATACATGACATTACACCACTTACATGAAGATGGAGCCAATAAAGACATTAAGCTACAACGTGCTAATGGAGACCTGTCGTCTGAGATTCTCATGCTCCAGTAATTTACAGGAGTGTCTGCTAAATTAATGTTTATGGCACTAGGGACACACACAGTTAAAAGTTTTCTGGTGAATGACTGGAGAAAATCTATTTATATATATAAGACAAGAAATGTTGCTACACTAATACAAAATTGTATAGGAGAAAAGTAAGCTGTATCAGTTTGGGCAGCAGGAAAGTGGACAGATTTTTATTTTCCTGAAAATGCTTTGCACAGTAGAACTATGAGATAGTGAAAAATATTTAACTTCATTTGACAATGCAGTTCAGACAGAAATTGACAGAGTGATGAGTACATATGAGAGGAGCAACTGGTAAATATTATACTGTGATAAAACATCAGCTGCAGTTTCATATGGACCTAATTCCATATGCCTATTTGAAAAGCATTTACAGTCACATCACAAAATAAATTTCTATGAATGGCAAGAGGTTCCTATGTAAAATCACAGCTGCCCCCTACTGGAACCAACATATAATTTCATTTCATGTGATTTAACTGATAACAAAAGGAAGAAAAAAACTTTATAACACTTTATTTTCACAAAGAAAAATGTGCTCGAAATTTATTGCTGTCACATTACTGCAATATCAGTCACTGGCAAAGACATGTAAATTATGAACTTATTAAATAATTTAATTGCTGTTTAGTATTGTAAATATTAAACTCTACAGTGTAATGTAGTCCCTTTTAGTGTGGAAGAGCCAATTCAGTAAATAACTAATGAATTTGTTATTATAGTTTTAATGTAAATAACTGACAATGTATTCTAAAAATGAATTTATGAAGTGCGAGAAGTTATCATTGAATGTAAAGCTCTACATAACTGATAATATTACTGAGTTTTCTCCATAAAAACTTTTCACTTTTAAGAGCTGTTGTAAAGTCGAGTCAATGAGTCTGTCTACTACCACAATTTGTATCTGTAATGTGGATTGTGTAACCCTCTTCATAAACAACAAATCTGGGATGAATCCAGTAGAAAAAATTTTCTAGTTGATTTACAGAGCTTATTTGTTACTGAAAAGCCTTATTCAGAATTCCATTATTTATCTATGTATTTCAAGTATAACAGTTTATAAAGTAAAGTTCCATCAATCCTAGGCCATAGTTCTAGTGGAGGTGTGATCTAGCTCTCCTCTAGGCTGAGAGAGTATGGCCACTCACACAGTTACAGAGTGAACTGTATTTCAATAAAAAAATCCAACTTTATTTTTTTCACACTCTTAAAAGAATGACACACGTAAAATCATGTTACATACCATAAAAATATGCTAAATTCAGAATCACACTGTGTAAATTTGTTTTCTTGTTTAACACTTAACTGCACAGCTAGCATGGTTATCCCTTTCACAATTTAATATTTTGTGTATTTTGCATTATTAGGAGTAATGTATGCTGAAACATTGGGTGCACTATCCTGCCAAATTTATGACTCATGTAAATGTATGGTGAAATAAGATTATTCTCCTTTCTCCCACATTAGCTCTCTAGACAGTTTTATTTTATCTCCCATTCTCATTCCCTTATCTTTATATTTTTGTTCACTTCATTAGGCTCATTTTAGATGATATTGTATGTATGTACATCTTTCATGTTTATACTGTTAGTATTTTATTCTTTCTATCTCTCTTTCCACCCCCCCCCCCCCTGTTGCCCTCTCCCCCTCCCCCCACCCCACCCCCCAAATCTCTTGTGTTTTTACACGACTGTTCATTTTTTAAATTATCATTTGCATACTAATATTTCTTAGTTCTTCACTTGACTTGTTGACTGTTCATGTTTGATTTGTCCTACTTCTGAATTTCGTGTCAAATGTTCTTTTACCTGAATCTTCCCTACATTATTTTCCTTCTTTTCTTGTACTGACTTATCTTTTGAAAGCTAGAATTATATCTGATTGCTTTTTGAATGTCTACTATAACTCTTCTAACAGTACCAGTAACAGTTAAGTGCACACCCAAATTGTGTTTAGAAAATGAGGTATGTGGCATCTGTCAATCAGCAGAATGTGAATGATTGCTTTCTTCAGTTTTGCTCCTTGTGTTTGTACTGGAATTCCAGTAATATTGTAGGTATTAAAATACTGCAGTAATGAAGATGTGTCTGCAGAAAAAGCCCTGAGGACTAGTATTATATAAATGGATATGTCAATTAATGCTGTTAATTCTGTCCAAATGGACATTCTATCATAACACTGTCACCAGATTGTTAGAGTGTCATATTGTTCGTAGTGGAGTTTTTAGATCACATGACTGCTTTCACAGGTAGCCCTGCATTTGATGGGATAGGAAATGCTTGTGACCAGACTAAGTAGGTGGTGGTGGGGAGATGCATGAGACAGCTAATGACTAACAAGCCGCCTTTCCATTGTTTGATTAGTTCATATCACATTTTAAATATAATTATTGATACATCCCCACTATTACTTTCATCGTAGTTACTGTGACGAGATAAAGCTCTGTGCACAGCAGGATTCTGACTGAGGAGCTACTGTAGTAAATTGCTTGTTACTTTGCCAAGAAAACAACTGCCACTAATAAAAATGTGCTGCAAAGTTTTTGATAACAAGTTCATTAAATAATGAGATGCTGTGTTTTTTTTATATTGGTTATGTCACTATTGTTCTCTCTTTATCTTACACAATAGCAGTCATATTTCTGGGAAAAGTGGTTAATTAACAGCAATCCATTATGCATTTCCACAACACTAATTCAGTGATTGAATGGTATCATATTCTAATGCTGAAATAACATTGTGAACCCATGTAAGCACTTCATAATTTTATCTGCAGTTGAACTTGCATTATAATTGAATGTATAATTTTATATTGTATGGATGAAGAGAAGTTTTGCATTTAGAACTAAATCTCATTAATTAGAGATGTCTTAGTAGTGGTGAAGGCAATGAATAAACAGCAGTTTTTTCCTTTATTCTAATTACTTACTTAATGAACCATTACTAGTTTTTAGACATTTAATGGACTATTGGATAGTTCTATTTATCCACTAGATCATACAAGTATCTCTTTCACCAATCATAATCCACTTTCAGCCAACACCATTCCAAGAAATCAGTCTGTCATCAGACCATCATTTTTTGCATAAACAGGAAAATGAAGGTATGGTTCATTAAATTAGCAGTAAATTAATTTAAAACTACAAAAGAAGTAACAGGTTGTTTTTTTTATATTATGGCTATATTTTTGCAATGTTTACTGTACCAGGTACATTCATGACAGTGCCAGGCAGTTACAAAGACTTAAGCAGAGCATTACATTGTATAGAATACTGCAATTGAGTAGGTACTAAATATTTACATCTTATCTAAAACATGTGCGACAAAGTCACAGCCAGTGCCCTGACAGTAATTTTAGAAATTATCATAGTAATACACTACCAGCTTATAGATTGAAAATACTGCTTTCAGAATTTTCTGAGCACAGTTGTGGATTCATCAGAGTGATAACACAAAAATAGCTGTCCCATTCTTCACTCCTACAAAGTTATCAGATTTAAATAATGTCCCACGTAGGCTTCAGCAAAATATGAGTGTATCAACTGAACACTTCCTAATAAAAATATACCTACCACTATTTTATTGCCTCCTAGATGTATTCCATTTCCACAGTTTTAAAAATTCTATTGAGAGCACCATTTCCTGTGGCCACTTACAATGGTACTTCATCATACAGCTATCACTGCTATTTGCCAACATTACACTAAATTCAAATTGTCCATTGTATGAGCCTTGAATCCAAAAAGAAAGTACTGTGCACCACGTATGAGTCCACTCAGATCCACTTATATTGGGTCCTATCCACTGACTGCTGGTCTAGGAGCAGGTGAGCCTGATGAGGTAGAGACGGCAGCTGCAGCAGCGGCAGCTGCTGCTGCTTGCCTCTGCAGTTTGTTGTCAGTGGGTGTTGTAGGGAATCCAGGAGGCAGCTCATACAGGCTCCCAGCCTGAGCCTGAAGCCATGCCACCAGCCGTCGAAGCTCATCAAGGGCATTTGCCTAAACACAAGAGGAGACACTTGATTACTCTACATTTTAGCTACTCTGAGTACTGTCCTTTCACTCTATGTGTGTGTGTGTGTGTGTGTGTGTGTGTGTGAGAGAGAGAGAGAGAGAGGGAGGAATGGATGCAGATGTAAATGTTGTTATCATGTGCAGATGTACAATGTGTGCACTTGTGTAGCTTCAGACTGCACTGTGTATCTTCAGAACAACTATTTACATTTTTTGATGCCAGTTCAGTAGTGAGACATTTGCAAGTAATATGTGCCAAATTTATGATTTCACATCCAACAACAACGTATGCAAAAAGCTATGACATCAGAAGTAAGCTATTAGTTACTGCTGATACAATCCTGACAAATATGGGTAGGATTGTGAAAGTCTTACTCTTCTCTTGAAACTTCATTCACTCATTCATTCATTCAAGCAGAGGTATGCATTAACAAAAGACAAGGAAATCATAGAAACATAATCTTTCACCTTTGTTAACAATAAACTGTCACTGAATTGCTCAATGTTATTTGTGGTTACGCCAGCTAAATGTAAGTAAACGTTATAAATAAATCTGCTACTTTGGGGAAAAAACTGGTGCTTCCCCAGTTACATTACACAGCTGCTGTTTATCCCCAATTGGTAGCTTTTGTATGTACTTGATTACATTGATATTTTTCAAAGAAATACTTACATTCATAAATCCAGTGTCCAGTGGCCTGTTCATAATATGTTACTTTACAATGAGTACTGCTACTTCCCATTTGGCTAACAGAACATTTCAGTCCTTGGATCAAGATAAACAAATAATTTGCAGAAGGGGTGACTAATGAGGTATGTTTCTAGTTTTTAACTACGTGGGATTTCCAGTTTTTTGCTTTATGTTAGATGGAAGCCTGTTGAGTACCTTGCATCAGAGTACACAACACTACTCTGAACCCTCCACAAGGAAGCAAAGTCTACATTAAAATTACTTATGGTGTCTTTTACTGTGTTTGTGCTGATCCAGTTGAGCTGAAACTGATTTTCACTGACAATAACAAAAATTAATAGCACATTTATCTACTTTACTGCTCACTTCTGCTGGATAAAATACTTTATTTACTTTAGATACACTGCCCCAGACTTCCTTGAGATAAGAGGATCTGAAAGTATTATTAATGAGTCAAGAGTTTTATGTTTAGGTCAGTACAATGAGAGATATTTCTACAGGCAATACTTCAGCAAATGAGATTAGTTTATCTATGTATTGGTTCCATTTTAATGTGTTGGCAATTACACCCCAAAAATTTTACTCATAGTATTCCATATTATATGTGATCTTAAATGTCTACTTCTGCTATTAACAGCTCATTATTGCTTATATGAGTCTTTTGGAGATTAAGGCTTAAACCATTATCTTTGAACCACTTGTAGGCCCAGCCAACTACCATATGAGCAATGCCTTCTAAGTTTCAGTTTGGGACTATAATTAATATGTTTGTGTCACCAGCAAGAAAACAAATGTAGTTTTTGAATTGCTCTTTTAAGTTGTTGGAAAACATTTTTGTAAGTCAGGAATAAGAGTGGGTTCAGTACTGACCCTTTTGGCATCCCACACATTATGTTCCCCTTCCTGAGGTTAGTTTCGCACCTATGACATACGCTGTTCACATGATCCTTTACTTTCTTTTATGAAGGTAAGACTCCACCCATACAAGACACTATAAAACATTTTTTTTCCTAAGCAGAATTTTGTGATTCACATACTCAAAGGCTATAGAAAGGACACAAAAAAAAAAAAAAAAAAAAAAAAAAAAAAAAAAAAAAAAAAAAAAAAAAAAAAAGCGAGAGGCAATCAACAAAGTCTTCTCAGATTAATTAATCCATATACAGCATGCTATATAGGTCACTTTCTCAAAATCTTTTGAATAGACTGAGAGACTTGAAGGAATGCAAAGGTTTGTAATTAGAGGTGTTCTATTTATAGGTAATTATTGCTATGGCATGTTGAAATCTTTTGGGATATATTCTTTGACCCATTGATTACAAAAAGAGCAAGTGTGGTCTTATCAAGCCAGCACAATATTTTAATATTGTACTACAAACACAGTCATATGAAGCAGAATTACTACATTTTAGTGACCTTATGAATACTGTAATCTCCTTGAAGGTTATGTTTTTTGAAAATAATATATGTTGATAGTTCATGTAGTGTCTGTGTAAATAAATTTAGTGCAGTTGTATTCTATTTATTAATGGGTTTAATGTTTGCTGCCACTGAATTTGTTTGACAGTGTTTTAAATGTATCAATACATAAAGTAAGGGAAAGGCCTTTTGCCTTTCTCCTATTTTATTTATTCTTCCATTCAGGAATCTCTATTATTGTTGCACATTGTCAATTTGGCTCTCTTCCATCCCATACTCTTTAACTTTTCTTTACCCATCTACAATCAATTTTTGCCTTTCCATTATTTTACATATTCTTCCACCCAGGAATTTCCATTATTTTTAAATGTGTCACCATTTCTGCAAGAGCTATACTGTGAGTGCTCAATTTCATTTGTACTGCTATTATAGGTTGTTTCTTTTTCAGTAGTCTTCTGGTAGGTTTTTGTCTTACTTGTAGTGTTTTAATTTTTGACCGTATTACATGTATTTCACCTTTCTTCAATAACAGATTGGAGGATTTTAGAACAATAAGGTTCTCTGAATTAAACAAAACTTGCTCATCCTAGGATTAGATACTATAATACTAGAAGTTGCGCATCCCTTATAATTGCTTCTATTCAGTTTTACCCTTGTTTGTTTTAGGGGAACACAAGACAGTTCTCTAGAAACATGTCTAAGAAAGAGATAATTTTTCCATATGCACTATCTGCTTTATAAATTTCTTGCCAGCATTATTCTCGTTATTTCTCTCTAAATTCTGTGGTGGCATTATTATTTAGGCACACTTTTGGGACACAACACTTTTCTACTATGACCTGGGGCTAGAAGGTCATTAATTTTTATTGTTAACTTTTGACCATCATTGACTACGATTTGACATTTGAATTACTGAAAATTGTCAGGGGAGAAACAAATTGTCAAAGACTGTTGTACTATGTCTTTCAGTCCTTGTAGTGAATTTTATTGTGGTAAATAATACAAAACTAAATTTAACCAATTTGAAGTGCCCTCAATGAGTACTGTCTGATAGAAAATTGACATTAAAGATTCAACAAACAATGATTTCTCAGTTTGATCTGCTTATGTCATTAAAATTACTTCTAATTCCTTTATGAAGGTTAAGATATTTCATGCTGGTGGCCTTCCAACTGTCTGATCTACAAGCATGTGTGTTTCATGAGCCAGTACTGTGGCACAGCATTCCAAGAGTTTTCAACACAATATTCATTGACCAGAAGGGTGTGGGACTTCACACAATTTTTTTTGCATGTACAACCACTCATCTTTTCTTTTACTGGTACTATAGTAGTCCAATATTAGCTCACGGCCATTAAGTTGGATATGTTCAGTTTCAGTAATTTCCTCATCAAGCTCTGATATTCGCTACGTATATGCTGACTTTACATTTGTCCTTTCATTCTTCTGTGAAGATTATGAGAGTCGAACTTTTATATCAATGAGCCTTCAAAAGTTGTAACTGAAGGCACCAAATATGTTTCCTTTAATATCTATGGTTTTGTCCAGGCAACAATAGTTTGTTTTGCAAGTATCTGTTTCAAGTGTACTGTATTTGTCGTGCAATTCTGTCTTAGGGGTAAATTTACCCACTGCTTTGGTTAGCCTGTTTCCTGCACCCCCTACAATTGTTGCATGATCTTTTTTTCGAAGGACCTTCCCCAAAGACCTAAATCACGGGTGACACTACTAAGCCCTCCACTTGGTTTAAAAATATTAGTTACCTGGTAATCATTTCCTAGAGAGTTTTGTAACAGTTCTGTCATTCCCCTCCAGTGATTCTGGCTACACAATAAGACAATCTTAAGACTTTGGTTCCTAGCCTTAACTTACACTTCGAGTCCTGTACTTGTCAGACTGCTTCTAAATTTTTGAGTGTCTGGATGTTTTTGTCCACAGTATCCAAATCATGGAAGCTATTAGTAATAGTAACCTGTAACTCTCAGACTTCTCAGTCCCCTGGAACACTTCACTGATTTAAAAGATTTTACTGTTATCCACACTTACGGTCTATCATTGACATTACTACTGCAACCTGCAGCTCACAGTCATGCTAATTCAACTTGTGCTACTGTCAAAGCAGTTCAAAGTTGCAAGATAAGATGCTATTTTTCCTGTGTTGCGTAGCAGTAGTGATGGTCTCTGGGTCTCTAGAAGTTGCTAGCGTCATTACTCATATTGATTATAATACAATATCCCATACAAATACTATGCTGCCATTCATCACTCTGATTGTCATTTCTAATGATTCTGTGGTGGTTCCTTAAAGCACAACTATATCCTGCCTGTCAAATGTCTACTCCCAGATATGTAAATTTGCAAGCTCTCTTTACCCTTACCTTTGCACTCCTAATCCCATGATGACCTCGTGCTATTAACATCAAAAGTTTTAAGAGCACATTCTTTTCTTGCTTGGCTGTGACTGGAACATATATCTTCTTCTCAGATATATAAATTGAAGTCACTTGCTCATGTTCATCCTTATATGATGCAGGCTAATTGGAGGAACTGTCACAGGGATTCCAATCCTGTTTTGACTAATAGATATGTTGACTCATGAGAAACATTTATGTGTATAATGTATAAATATTTCACACAATTTGTCTGAATTATGATGGATTAAAGTGAAGTTGTTAAAATGACACCATTGCTACCATGTCGACAACCACCATAACTTGAGAGAGAAGCACTGCATTGAGAGAGCAGCAGGCATGGCCAAATTTTCATCTGGTGTTGTGGTCTAGTGGTGACTGGATCAAATCCCAGCTGGGTCCCTTTTTTTACTCTGTCTTTTAACCTAGCATTTACCTCTCAGTGATATGGAGATATGCATTTCAAAATAAGATGACTATTTCAGACTGCCAATTTCTACTTCTGTCAAATTAGCAATAACAACTTGCACTCTCTTAATGCACTGCAAATTCTTTGTAACAGTGGGCGGTAAGTTACTCAACTTTGAAGTTCAAAAATGGTTCAAATGGCTCTGAGCACTATGGGACTCAACTGCTGTGGTCATAAGTCCCCTAGAACTTAGAACTACTTAAACCTAACTAACCTAAGGACAGCACACAACACCCAGCCATCACGAGGCAGAGAAAATCCCTGACCCCGCCGGGAATCGAACCCGGGAACCCGGGCGTGGGAAGCGAGAACGCTACCGCACGACCACGAGATGCGGGCTCAACTTTGAAGTATCATAATAAAAATAACCAATAACAAAAAGGTAATCACCTCATCATCAGGCTATGATACGAGATTTACAGTTTGAAAGAACAAAATATTTTTAACTAATAGTTTTCCTGCAATCATTTTAGAGCAGTTGCATAGCGAAAACAATATGTGAATCCAAAATATGTGATTTTTGTTTTTTCTGCTATAAGCAAAAACATTTCAGCAACTTTACAAACTTTGCTTCATTTACATACAGTACATTCTTCTGGCAACAGCAGATGACTCAACATTCAGCTTTCTGCCTTCCTTGAATCAAACCTAGGTGTAGATATGGTTTTTTGCATGGCACAGTGAAAACGTTTGCCATAAAGAGTCCTTGACAAAGAATTGTGACAATGAGTTTCAACAGTGCATCACAGTGTGTACTAAGCTTCATAAGTGGAATGGTGTAACATGAGATAAACATGTACATCATGAAACTTCCTGGCAGATTAAAACTGTGTGCCCGACCGAGACTCGAACTCGGGACCTTTGCCTTTCGCGGGCAAGTGCTCTACCAACTGAGCTACCGAAGCACGACTCACGCCCGGTACTCCCGAGTTCGAGTCTCGGTCGGGCACACAGTTTTAATCTGCCAGGAAGTTTCATATCAGCGCACACTCCGCTGCAGAGTGAAAATCTCATTCTGGATGTACATCATGCTTATTTTTTTCTTTTATCTCTGCCAGCTCTTCCAGCCTCTGATACATATCTCCTTCTCTATCTATATAAATTGAAGTCACTTGCTCGCATCTGTCTGTATATGGAGGCTAATCTCAGAAACAGCTGTAGGGATTTTGATCTTGTTTTTACTAAAAGGTAGACTGATTTACAAGGAAGGTTTTGTATGCTGATACACATTCTCTGTATATATAAATTGAAATTGCCTGCTCACTTCTGGCTATAGATCTGGGCTAATCTCAGAAACTAATGAAGGAATTCTAATTTAGTTTTTACTGCTAGATTGATTCATGAGGAAAGTACATGTATATGATTTACAAATACTTCGTGGAAATTTGCTGAACTCTGATGAATAAAGCTCACCACTGCTGTAAAACTTTTGCTATGGCCATCTAGTGGTGAATGGTCAAACTTGGAAGTACAGCTCCATGTGCCTTGATGTAGCCACAGCCAAACAGCACTCATGAATGCTGCAGCTGCTTTGATGTACTGACAATAGGTGGTTCATGTTTGGCATGGTGCAGTACAGTCAGTGTGGATGTGACTTAATTGTTCACATAGTATATCTTTGGATACTTTGAAATTGTACATAAGACTGGTAAATGAATCTTCACAACTACAGGCTTATAAACATTGTGGGATTTGTGAGCTTCTTGAAGAAGGAAATAGACATTGGCCCGATCTTGACACCTTAAATTCATAGGATGAAATGGGATTCAGAAATTCCTTGTAGATGAAAGCAGATGATTTTGAAAGACTTCTATGGATAGTTGGGGATGCATTTTGGAAAAATTTCATAATGTCAGTGTCAATTTACATTGTTGTTGTTGTTGTTGTTGTTGTCTTCAGTCCTGAGACTGGTTTGATGGAGCTCTCCATGCTACTCTATCCTGTACAAGCTTCTTCATCTCCCAGTACTTACTGCAATCTACATCCTTCTGAATCTGCTTAGTGTATTCTGCATGCCCTCGGGAAAAATTATGGCTGTAGTTTCCCCTTGCTTTCAGCCGTTCACAGTACCAGCACATCAAGGCCGTTTTGGTTAGTGTTACAAGGCCAGATCAGTCAATCATCCAGACTGTTGCCCCTGCAACTACTGAAAAGGCTGCTGCTCCTCTTCAGGAACCACATGTTTGTCTGGCCTCTCAACAGATACCCCTCCGTTGTGGTTGTACCTACGGTACGGCCATCTGTATCACTGAGGCACGCAAGCCTCCCCACCAACGGCAAGGTCCATGGTTCATGGGGGTAGGCAATTAGCAATCACAATTCACTCTCATAATTCACTGCACATCCTTCAAACAACATGCAGTACCGTAACTTCGAAATGCTGCAAGCAATTCATCGTGTACAATTGCACAGCGAAAAAACTTGACATTTAGCAGCAGGGCATGGTGAAAAAGTCAGCCACTAAGAAGGAATTGTGACAATGAGTCTCAGAAATGAATCATTGTGCACTAAAGCTTACAAGAGGAATGCTGTCATGGGCTATGTGTCTAGATCAAGTGTGGTTTTTTTCTTTTCATTTTCATTTTTTTCCTTTGTGGCCTTCAGACATGATCACTCAGCCAGCCTCAGATATATGATACACTACAAATTAAAAGATGTATACAATAACACATACACACACATACAGCCATGAGTCACACAGAAAACTTACGTTGCTTGTAATGTATTAATTTCATCACATTATGTGTAAACTGACTGAACTACGATGAACTGAAGTCCCGTGCCATGTATATGAAGTCTGGTCCCTATTGTAGAGATTTTGACATGGTTTCCATTAGCAGATAGACTGAGACATGAGGAATGATTCTGTACATCATTATTACCTCTACAATGGACAAGTCATCTGGCCATAGATACATAGTGTTACATGTGCAAAGCTGAGGTGGGTTGCTAGTATTCCATAAATTGGTGACCTAAATTGAAGCTTCACAGTTTCATATGCCACTGCTGACTTCATTGTAATTAGCACTGGTGAACCAGAAGGAGCAGGAAATTGGTTGTGGTCTTTCCGAAGACACCACTTCTGTATTACCATAACATGACTTCAGAGGACCATGATAATCTTGATCAAGATAGTCACATGAGAATTGGAGCTCAACTCCTCTGAATACCAGTTGGTAAGGAAGATAAAGCAGGGGCAGAAATTTGCAGAGGTCAAAGTTTTGGAGTGGGGTAGGATTGGGCTGATATATACTGTGAAGGAGTCAATGGGCTTTATGGACTAGTGAAGAAAAGTGAAGTGGAGTACTCCAGATTTTTGAAACAGAATTTTAAAAATACAGCATTTTTGAAACAGTTTAAGGAGATTGATTTTAAGCCATCATCATCATAATGTGCCCCCCCCCCTCTCCCCCATCTGCCTGTGCTATTCCCTTTTGGCTGTAGCTCTGTTTCCATTTTTCCACTGGCTTATGAGTATACAAGCATACTCCACTAGAAAAAGTGTGATATATACCACAGTCTACCTGATAAAACTGGCATTTATTATTCTTCCTGCTTCTGATTCTTCAGATGTACTAAGAGAAAAAAGGTTGCTTTTAAAATTATTAATTTGCCTCAATCTCTCAAATTTTAGTGTTTTGATACCTAAATAACAGATAAAACAATGGGGAATAACATATGTTTTGAATATCCTGTGATACAGAATCTCAGACTTTTAGTGTAGTCATTCACATAATCCAAAACACTTTAGTTGCATCAACTGCCAGTACCTTTTGATAAGCATTTCAACAGATTTTTCACCTTGAACAAATGATCATATGAACAGCCATTTCATTTCTTTGAACCTGATTTTGAAGCATCTTTCCAGCCTGTTTTGAATAATAGACCGAAAGCAATGGGTTACACGTATTTTTTGCAGGCAAACTTTTTAATAGATTTATCTGACATTCTATTAACTCCATCAATGAATCAAATAAATGAATGAACTCTGGCATTTGGCTCATTTATTAAGCTCTTTAGAAAATTTGGTCTGTACTCCAACATATACACTGAATGGGCAAAACGAGCTTAATAGTGCATTGGTCGACAAAGAATGCAATACAGCAGCAGTTCTGCATGGCGTGGATTCAAAAAAACTTCGGAAAGTTTCTGGAAGTATATGCCACCATACATCTACGTGCAAAATCAGGCAATCAGTTTAAATTACAGACAAACAGTTTTTGTGCACAGAGGTGGTGCCTACTAACACCATACTAGATGTGTCATGTTGGGTTCAGATCAAGCGAATTTCATGGCCATGACAACCTCATACGTTCACTATCAAGCTCCTCAAACTGGCATTGTGACATGGATAGTTAGTGTTCTGAAAGATGCCACTGCCATCAGGAAAGACATCAATTGTCAAGGGATGCAAGTGGTCTGCAATAATGTTTATGCAGTTCACAACTGTCAGTGTGCCTTCGGTTCCTGTCACGGGTCCCATGAAAGCCTAGGTGAATTGGGCAGTCATTTGCCTTGACAACAGTGTATCTAGGCACAACCACTGATCTTATGTAACAAGAAATGTGATACATTTGTGCATTCAACACATTTGCATTGATTCACCATCCTGTACCCATTGCAATAATTACTGATAATGTCATTAGGAGAACATAGGGATTTTATGCTGTGGACCACCATATTTAACAAGTGCACTGAATGGTGTGCTCTGAAGCACTTATGCTGGCAGCAGCACTATACTCTCTAGTCAGATCTGCCACAGATTGCCACTCTTCCTACTTTATGGAATGGGAAGCCTCTGATCTCAATGTTCTGTGATAAGGCATGGACATCTACTACTACATCACCTACCTGTCCTTAACCACTTTCCCTTGATCCTCAAGACAACATAAAGCGAAAAGAAACTAGTTTCACCTTTTCCCAGACCCCTGTTCCAAGGTGCTGGGCCATAACAATCTGCTCTTTGTCAACGTCACTTATGTCAGTGTATTTCCCCATTTGCTAGAATGATTTCCCATTTGTCTCTGCTCTGTTTGTATACTTTCATTACTAAATCGCATGCCTGCAATGCTGCCAAACAACATTTAAACTCTTGGTGGGCTGTGGTCCTAACATTTTGACTCATCGATATGTGTTGCCTTGATTAGGCAAGTAAAGATACATGGCTAACGAGCAGCCTCAAGTAATTTTTGATTTATGCTTTACTCAGTTAATATTAAGGCTTTTTCCTATTTATGTACATTATGTTGTATTGCATCAGTTTTTGTACTATTTTAGTTACAATGTTTTATTTATGTATGCTTCCTGGATGCATTTTTTAATTACTAATATTTTGTTGTTTATACAACTCTTCTTGCATTGAATTTCACATTTTTAATTATGTTTATCATATCCAAAAATGAGTCAGACAAATCAGTAACCAAAAACTATTCTCATGGAAAGAAAAAACAGTGTAAAGCAGTATGTGAAAATTTGTGAAAGGCTACTAAATATTTCAGTGCACAATGCATTTGAAAAGGCAGAAGAAGATGCACATGTAAAATTGAGGCTGTGTATCATAACAGAAATCCTGGCAACTCATGGACAGAGCAGGACTTTGTTTCAAGATTTTCTCAAGGTATATTACACTGAAAGATAATTTTTACTGATCATTTATGTTTTAAACGTAATAAAGGTCTGTTATGAACAATTTCTAAAAATTCCCTAATTGTTGGCAAATAATTCCTGAACCAGTGCTAATCGAATAAAATGTTGCATTCCTATACCAGTCAGTCACAAGTACCAGCAGTAGACTAAGCATGAACATGGAAACTACCAGTTTGAAGGGTTAAAACAGTGTACCAGACTGAGACTCAAATTCTGAACCTTAGTTTTTGCAGACAAGTTTCTTACCAACTTAGCAGTCCAGTCACAGCTTAACACACACTCTCTTAGTTTAAATTGTCCCATTCCCTCTCTCCTACTTTCAAACTTCTCACAGGCTTTCCTGCATACACTGCTGTACAAGCAATGTCTTCTAGTCAACACACTGATAGGTACTTCAGTCTTTGTGGGACTCTATATTTTATATTCTCCTGTTTCCCTTTTATGAGTGGTTGCATCAACAAGGCATAGCCTTTTGAAGAATTGAATGTGTTTAGTTTTCTCCCATGGTGCAGTTTGTTAATATTGACCATGCTTTATTTTCAGCAGGTAATACTCCATCTATATAATGGAATATGATTAATACTATTAACATTTTCTTTTTCTGAGCAAAATTTTATAGTCCACATAATCAAAGGCAATAGTGAATACAAACAAATATTTTTTGAGGCTTATCTCTGCCAGAACTTCACATGTGAGGCATTTAATGATTTTCTATATGAAATATCAGACTAGGAGATACAATAGTCCTGCTCTGAAAAATAAGATAGCATCATATTGAACCCGAAATTCTCAAGAATTTTTTATATAGCTGGATGGAGTCAGATGAGCCTGTAAGCGAAGATGAATTGCTGTATCTCAATTCTGATATATAATACCATGATAGCATATTCTCTCTCTCAGAAAGTGTGTTCTTAGACACTGACTGGTTACAAAGATTACTTTGTGATTGCCCTTTCAAGCAAGCACAAAGATTTTAAGGTCCTGATACAAACACTGACATAACCAGAAGTATTATCACTAGATAATCTCCTTATCTACAACTTCTGTCCCCTTGTATTCATCAGCAGCAGTGTCAGAAACTTCATCTGCTGATGACTTTCCATCAATGGCTCAAGACCTTTCAGCAGTATTAGACACTCCACAATCTTCAGCACTGCAAGCACCACCCGATGTGTCTTCACCATAATCAGTAGTAACAGAGGTATGCGGAAGAAGCACAAGAACCAGGAGACGCATAGCACTACAGGATTATTGGTACCTAGCCTCAATTGCAGGACTAACTTAAGTCAGAAACCTGCAGGAACACGTCCTATAATCTCTAATTGCAATTTACAACAATACAGTGGCATCAGAACAAAGAGTTTAGGACACGGAAAACTTTGTATTTTTCACCAAAATGTAATGGGCCTAAGAAACAAACTGAACCAGTTGTCTGTCTGCATTAATTACCATGATGCAATAGACAATGCCCATATATTATGTTTTGCTGAACACCATTTGAAGGAAAGGACTGAAATTATATAACGATACAAGTACAGATTAGCAGCTTATTACACTAGGAATACAATCAATAAAGGTAGAGTAATAATGTGTGTTAAAAATAATATTGAAAAAAGTATTGTGTTGGTCAACCCTTTGAGGCTTGCTGCATTTAACTCTATGTTAATACCCTGGCTATTTATGTCATTACTGTTTACAGAGCTCCTTCAGGAAAACTTAGTATATTCATCAAGCAAGTAGAATCACTTATAACTCACGTGTTCTCAAAAACCAAGGAAATAATCATGCTTCATGACTTCAATGTAAATTTTTGTACTTTTAATAATGATAGAGCAGATTTTGAGAATGTAGTGAGCTCTTTTAAAATGAGGATTGTTGTTGACTTTTCCAAAAGAGTGACAAAGGACTGCACAGGTCTGATTGACAAGATTTTTGTAGCCAGTAACAAAACTGATAACATATGTGTTACAAAAATCTGAAATGGCCTTCCTGGCCATGGTGGGCAGCTGTTGAAAATTCAACATCTATGTCCTGCTAACAACAATAGTTTTTATTAATAAATCTTTTAGACTAATCAACAGTGAGAATCTGGAAACCTTCAGCAGACATTTGCATCTGCTACAATGGGGCACAGCATATAAGGCTAAAAATGTCAACAACAAATTTAACCTATTCCTGAATGAATTTATTATCCTTTTTGAAGCTGTATTTCCTAAAAGAAACAATCCCAGCCTAAGTGATTACAGGAGACAATGGTTTACTAAGGGAATCAAAACAGACTGTAAAACAAAGAGAATGCTTTGTTTTTCACTCAGAAATTCTAACAAACCTCAGGATACGGAGCACCGCAAATTATAGTGTCGTATCCTAAAGAATGTAATTTAAAAAAATCAAAGAGCATGTTTGTTAAATCTGAAACCGACAGTTCAAATGATAAATTAAAAACAGTATGGAAGGTGGTCGAAAGGGAGACAGGAAAAATTTCAGAAGATACAGTGTCGTGGTGTGTCATAATGGAAGTATGGTAGATGATGTTGATATAACTGCCAATATCTTCAACAACCATTTTTTGATAGAGTGGATCAAACTGGTTGTAAAGGGTCTATGCTTGAAGCCACTAACCTCCTACAAAAAGCAGTGCAGAATGAAATTAGTCAGATGTGTATACTCTATTTTACAATTAATGAGACTGAGAAGATTGAAAGCCAAATGAAAAATAAAAATTCCATTGGTGTGGATAATATGTCTATGAAATTACTGTAGCACTGCTGCAAATTTATTCTTAATGTTCTCTGTCACATATATAATCAGTCTATAAATCAAAGTACTGATTCAAATATGCAATTGTTAAACCATTGTTCAAACAAGGTGATAAAGCTGAGGTTTCCAACTAACAACCAATTTCAATGCTAACAAGTCTTTCCAAAATCTTAAAGAAATTTGTGTTCAAGAGAATCATAGATCATCTTAATAAACATAAAAACCTCAGTACAAATTAGTTTGAATTCCAAAAGGTCATTTCACCTGAACTTGCCATTTTCTCACTTGTCAAACAACTCCTCAAATCCATAAATGATGAAATTTCAGCAGATGGAATTTTTTGTGATCTGTCTTAAAGTATTAGACACCATAGATCACAAAATTCTACTTACAAGGCTGAGCATTATGGCTTAAATGGTAAAGTAAGGATGTGGCTCAAGTCAAATCTAGAGGTCACAAGGCAGAAGGTAATACTGAATAATTCTGCAGTGCCACCTGTCTGCTCTGATTCAGATACAGTGACATGTGGAGTACCACAGGGCTCAGTGCTTGGTCCTGTATTTTGCTAATCTTCATCAATGATTTGCAATAGTATTTGACACAAAAAGCACACTTCTCCTTATTTGCAGATGACACACCCAGTGTGATTGACAAAGAACCCAACTGCACAAGATAACTCTGTGACCACTACATTCAAAGAAGTTCTTCATTGGTTCATTTCAAATGATCTGTACCTCAATGTTAACAAGACTCAGTTCATTCAGATTCAAACACCAAACAAAAAGTTGGAAAATATTGAAACAAAATGTGGTGACAAAGAAATGTTATGAGCTGATTCTTCCGAACTCCTGGGATACACACTAATATCAATCTAAACTGGTCAGTTCATATCACTGACCTATGTAAAAGACGGAATTCAGCAGCATTTGCCATTTGCTCAGTTTAATCTGTTGGTGACTTGGAAACAATCAAAGTTGCATACTTTGGATATTTCCATTCACTTATTGTGTTCTGGGGAAACCAATCATGAGCAAATAAAGTCTTTATTGCATAAAAGAGAGTCATCAGAGTATGGATGGAGTCACTCTAGATGCTCTTGCAGAAAAACAGTTAGGGACACTCCCCATGCCATGCTAGTACATGTTTTCACTAATGTGCTTTGTGAACAATAATCATACAATTTACAGAACAAATACTGAATACTATGATCATGATATAAGAAGTAAACATGATCTTCACAAAGATATAAAAAATCTCAGCATGTTAAAGAAAGCAGTACATTATTCATGTATAAAAGTATACAATAAACTTCGAGTTTGGTTTAACAGTCACTGGGGGTAAGACTAAATACAAAAACAGCTAAAATTTTATCTTTTGAATAGTTCTTTCTATTCTTTACAGGAATTTTTGACAGTGTGTAATAACTAGTGGAATGTGTTTAACTTTAAGTATTCCTATAAGAAATGACTATTAGAAATTCCTATAAGAAATGTCACACTGGAATATCAATTGTTGAAAGAATGCTTTTTATATGAATACAGTGTAAGCCTATAATTTTTTTGTGTAACCATCTGTGTTCTTATTTGAACACTTGAACCTGATGTATCAATTTACATTTGATTTAGATTGTAAGCCTCATGACCATTTACATATGGTTATTACTGTAATAATGTGACAAAGTCTACATTCCAGTGATACAATCACATCAAGGATCCATGGAACTCATAAATAAATAATGAAATAAAAATAAATCCTTATTCCTCATATTTTTGTAACTAATGTCTGCCTGTGGTGTAAACTGAATTTGTCAAAGTATGTTTGATACACTCCTCCTTGGTTGTTTATTAGCAAGGGCAATGTTTGCTGCTGCTCCTTTTCATGACTAACGACGTCCCCCTCCCCCTCCCCGTCCTTCTCTCTCAATACCTTTATCTTTCTTGTACCGTCCTTTTCCTTTTTCATTTATCACTTATTTCCTCTTTGTGCCAGCAATAAGGAATAAAACTATGAGTGGGTACAACACAAGGGAAGTTCTGGCCAAAACTTGTAGTGGTCTGGTTTGGCTGATGATTATAAACAAGCTGACACCAAATCTACAGAACAACAGCTTCTTCTTCAATATTTTAAATGATAATGGTGAAAAGAAGAGACAAAGCAGAAATTAAAACAGAAAGTGTATTGACACTGGGACAACAGAACCTCAAAGTAGAGGAATCAAATAAAAATCATGCAATGAAACAGAAAGAAAGAGAATGTAACAATGTAAACTCTTAAGTAGGAGGCTACCACTCATTAAAAAAATTAAGCATATAACAGTGGGCTAGATAAACATAATTTGGAACTAGTGACATGAAATGCAAGAATAGTTATTAAAACAACAAATATAAGGAATGAGAAAAAAATAAATCCATGATGAACGCATAAATAAGACGTTAGTAGCTGAAATAGTATCAGTACTCTGTGATTTCCATGGACCTGAATGAATTCATCAAAGATGAGTGTTCATTAAGGTTTTGAGGATATTCATCAAAATATACAAATTTAGGAGGCACTTTAAGAAAATACTGAACAGCATTTCTGGAAGAGCAGGAATTTTTCAGAACATTTACAGTTACTACCTCAAGCACATTGTCTTTGTTATTATTTGTATATCATTGACCATTTCTACCCTTTACAAACTTAATTATGTCCACAATGCATTAACTGTATACAATAACTGTGTGAATATCAGTTCAAGCTGATTTACAACTTTATCAGAACATGTAAGGTTTGTTGTTTCTTGTTTCAAACTAAAGACAATTTTGCAAAACTTTTTTATATTTAATCAGTTTCATTATTGTACATTGGATCCATAATTTTTAATGGTTACAAATAAATAACATGCATCAATATTTTTTGTTTATCTGTGTACTGATTCAGTTAAAAAAAAAAAGAAAAAAAAAAGAAAAAGACTAATTCTTCTTCAGAAAATAAGGCAACTCTCATGAATAACTGGTGTGAAAATGGGTTCTCAACTGCAAGAAGAGAACCAAAGTGTGTGAACAACAACCAGTTTATGGCCAAAAACCAATTTGAGATTCTTTCCCTGAGTGAAGCAAATGGAGTGGAAAGTAAAAACAAACCTTTAAAACAACCATAAAGTAAGATCTCTAATAAACAAAGATTAAAACAACACTGATTAGAAATTATGATGGGCAAGTACTTCATATGTCGAAAGATAGAAACATCATCAAAAACACAAGGCCCCCCCCCCCCCCCCCAACAGCAAAAGCAGTAGCTTCATCAGAGGCAATACCATCAACAACAAACAATACAGACATGGAAGCTTCATTGGCATATTCAGTATCAACATTAGCAGCAGCTTCATAGTCATCAATAGCAGCGCAGCGTCACAAATTAATGGAGTAGCACACATGGGAAAAGAGTGCCCCTTCCCATCTGCTGAATTCCTTAAATGCAGGTGTGAGGAAAAAGAAGCCACCAAGATAAGTAGCAGTGACTACAAGGTCAAGAAGGCAGGACACAAAGTAATACCAAAAATGTACAATCAATCGGGAAGGGGGGGGGGGGGGGGGGGGGGGAAGGGAGGAAAAAAAAGAAAATGAAATAGAATCAGAACTGAAACTAAATTTAATTTTTGGATATTTGATCAAAATGTTCAATACGCTAAAAAAAGCAGAGGATGAAGAAGTCATATGTGCTGCTGAGGTAGAAAATATTTTCATAATGACAGAGCATGGACCGATTGAAAATGAAGTTGTTGTTGTTGTGGTCTTCAGTCCTGAGACTGGTTTGATGCAGCTCTCCATGCTACTCTATCCTGTGCAAGCTTCTTCATCTCCAAGTACCTACTGCAACCTACATCCTTCTTTATCTATTTGGTGTATTCATCTCTTGGTCTCCCTCTATGATTTTTACCCTCCACGCTGCCCTCCAATACCAAATTGGTGATCCCTTGATGCCTCAGAACATGTCCTACCAACCGATCCCTTCTTGCAGTCAAGTTGTGCCACAAACCTCTCTTCTCCCCAATCCTATTCAGTACTTCCTCATTAGTTATGTGATCTACCCATCTAATCTTCAGCATTCTTCTGTAGCACCACATTTCGAAAGCTTCTATTCTCTTCTTGTCCAAACTATTTATCGTCCATGTTTCACTTCCATACATGGCTACACTCCATACAAATACTTTCAGAAACGACTTCCTGACACTTAAATCTATACTCAATGTTAACAAATTTCTCTTCTTCAGAAATGCTTTCCTTGCCATTGTCAGTCTACATTTTATATCCTCTCTACTTCGACCATCATCAGTTATTTTGCTCCCCAAATAGCAAAACTCCTTTACTACTTTAAGTGTCTCATTTCCTAATCTAATTCCCTCAGCATCACCTGACTTAGTTCGACTACATTCCATTATCCTCATTTTGCTTTTGTTGATGTTTATCTTATACCCTCCTTTCAAGACACTGTCCATTCCGTTCAGCTGCTCTTCCAAGTCCTTTGCTGTCTCTGACAGAATTACAATGTCATCGGCGAACCTCAAAGTTTTTATTTCTTCTCCATGGATTTTAATACCTACTCCGAATTTTTCTTTTGATTCCTTCACTGCTTGCTCAATATAGAGATTGAATAACATCTGGGAGAAACTACAAGCCTGTCTCACTCCCTTCCCAACCACTGCTTCCCTTTGATGTCCCTTGATTCTTATAACTGCCATCTGGTTTCTGTACAAATTCTAAATAGCTTTTCGCTCCCTGTATTTTACCCCTGCCACCTTCAGAATTTGAAAGAGAGTATTCCAGTCACCATTGTCAAAAGCTTCCTCTAAGTCTACAAATGCTAGAAACGTAGGTTTGCCTTTCCTTAATCTAGCTTCTAAGATAAATCGTAGGGTCAGTATTGTTGTGGACTGTCAAGGCAGCCAGTCCACAGTGACGGGTAGCCAATAGAAAGGCACGCGTACACACAGAACGGGATAATTAGTGAATGCGATAAAGAAAAGAACGTAGCTACTAGAACACTTAACTTTTATGCATCCTTTGGTATACAGCAATCTTGATGATACAAGTGAGACTCATTAAGATACACGCAATGTTACAAATGGCGCCTTGCTAGGTCGTAGCCATTAACTTAGCTGAAGGCTATTCTAACTGTCTCTCGGCAAATGAGAGGAAGGCTTCGTACGTCTAGTCGCTAGCAATGTCGTCGTACAACTGGGCGAGTGCTAGTCCGCCTCTCTAGACCTGCCATGTGATGGCGCTAGGTCTGCAAGTACTGACAGTGGCGACACGCGGGTGCAACATGTACTAATGGACCGCGGCCGATTTAAGCTACCACCTAGCAAGTGTGGTGTCTGGCGGTGACACCACAAGTATTGCCTCACGTGTTCCGATATTTCTACGGAATCCAAACTGATCTTCCCCAAGGTCAGCTTCTGCTACTTTTTCCATTCGTCTGTAAAGAATTAGCGTTAGTATTTTGCAGCCGTGACTTATTAAACTGATACTTCGTTAATTTTCACATCTGTCAACATCTACTTTCTTTGGGATTGGAATTATTATATTCTTCTTGAAGTCTGAGGGTATTTCGCCTGTTTCATACATCTTGCTCACCAGATGGTAGAGTTTTGTCAGGACTGGCTCTCCCAAGGCTGTCAGTAGTTCTAATGGAATGCTGTCTACTCCCGGGGCCTTGTTTTGACTCAGGTCTTTCAGTGCTCTGTCAAACTCTTCACACAGTATCATATCTCCCATTTCATCTTCATCTACATGCTCTTACATTTCCATAATATTGTCCTGAAGTACATCGCCCTTGTATAGACCCTCTATACACTCCTTCCACCTTTCTGCTTTCCCTTCTTTGCTTAGAACTGGGTTTCCATCTGAGCTCTTGATATTCATACAAGTGGTTCTCTTTTCTCCAAAGGTCTCTTTAATTTTCCTGTAGGCAGTATCTATCTTACCTCTAGTGAGATAAGCCTCTACATCCTTACATTTGTCCTCTAGCCATCCCTGCTTAGCCATTTTGCACTTCCTGTCGATCTCATTTTTGAGACGTTTGTATTCCTTTTTGTCTGCTTCATTTACTGCATTTTTATATTTTCTCCTTTCATCAATTAAATTCAATACTTCTTCTGTTACCCAAGGATTTCTACTAGCCCTCGTCTTTTTACCTACTTGATCCTCTGCTGCCTTCACTACTTCATCCCTCAAAGCTACCCATTCTTCTTCTATTGTATTTCTTTCCCCCATTCTTGTCAATTGTTCCATTATGCTCTCCCTGAAACTCTGTACAACCTCTGGTTTAGTCAGTTTATCCATGTCCCATCTCTTTAAATTACCACCTTTTTGTAGTTTTTTCAGTTTCAATCTACAGTTCATAACCAACAGATTGTGGTCAGAGACCACATCTACCCCTGGAAATGTCTTACAATTCAAAACCTGGTTCCTAAATCTGTGTCTTACCATTATATAATCTATCTGAAACCTGTCAGTATCTCCAGGCTTCTTCCATGTATACAACCTTCTTTCATGATTCTTGAACCAAGTGTTAGCTATGATTAAGTTATGCTCTGTGCAAAATTCTATCAGGCGGCTTCCTCTTTAATTTCTTAGCCCCAATCCATATTCACCTACTACATTTCCTTCTCTCCCTTTTCCTACTGACGAATTCCAGTCCCCATGAGTATTAAATTTTCGTCTCCCTTCACAATCTGAATAATTTCTTTTATTTCATCATACATTTCTTCAATTTCTTCGTCATCTGCAGAGCTAGTTGGCATATAAACTTGTACTACTGTCGTAGGCATGGGCTTCGTATCTACCTTGGCCACAATAATGCGTTCACTATGCTGTTTGTAGTAGCTTACCCGCATTCCTATTTTCCTATTCATTATTAAACCTACTCCTGCTTTACCCCTATTTGATTTTGTGTTTATAGCCCTGTAGTCACCTGACCAGAAGTCATCTGCAGAGCTAGTTGGCATATAAACTTGTACTACTGTCGTAGGCATGGGCTTCGTATCTACCTTGGCCACAATAATGCATTCACTATGCTGTTTGTAGTAGCTTACCCGCATTCCTATTTTCCTATTCGTTATTAAACCTACTCCTGCTTTACCCCTATTTGATTTTGTGTTTATAACCCTGTAGTCACCTGACCAGAAGTCTTGTTCCTCCTGCCACCGAACTTCACTAATTCCCACTATATCTAACTTTAACCTATCCATTTCCCTTTTTAAATTTTCTAACCTACCTGCCCGATTAAGGGATCTGACATTCCACACTCCGATCCGTAGAACACCAGTATTCTTTCTCCTGATAATGACATCCTTTTGAGTAGTCCCCGCCCAGAGATCCGAATGGGGGACTATTTTACCTCCAGAATATTTTACCCAAGAGGACGCCATCATCATTTAACCATACAGTAAAGCTGCATGCCCTCGGAAAAAATTACGGCTGTAGTTTCCCCTTGTTTTCAGCCATTTGCAGTACCAGCACAGCAAGGCTGTTTTGGTTAGTGTTACAAGGCCAGATCAGTCAATCATCTAGACTGTTGCCCCTGCAACTACTGAAAAGGCTGCTGCCCCTCTTCAGGAACCACACGTTTGTCTGGCCTCTCAACAGATACCCCTCCGTTGTGGTTGCACCTACGGTACAGCTATCTGTATCGCTGAAACACGCAAGCCTCCCCACCAATAGCAAGGTCCATGGTTCATGGGGAGGGGGGGAGAGGGGGAATGAAGTAAAGATGTACAATTTACTGGGTTAGAAAAGTGTCATACTTTTGCAGAACTGAACACAAAAGTGGTCCACCACTGTAACTGAGTGATTAGGTTGTCTGACTGTCATGTGGAGGACCCATGCTCAATTCTCGGTACTGCCATGGATTTTTCCATGATGGGAGGACTGGAACAATGGGCCCTCAGCATCATAATGCCAATTGATGAACTATGTGATTCAGAGGTAGTGGTTCCTGTGCCTGGAAGTTGACAGTGACTGAGAGAGCAGTGTGCTGACCTGTGTTCCTCCATACCACATCCATGTGATTCCACATGGCAGAGGGCAACAAGGTGGCCACCAAACATTATGTGGCCTTCAGGATTCGATCGTGGAGTTTAGTCTTTTTAGAACATAAAAGTGGTGAGTTAACATTTCATGGGGGTAGCGGCATTAAGTCAGTGTGTTCAATGGCTAATAAAAATTTGTAAAGAAATGTGTTGTTAAGTAGCAGTAATTCAAACAAATTTTCAGAAGGGAAGAGTCTAGTGTTTGGTATATTTTGCACTTGAAGCTCTAGGATAAAAGATTTTGTTACAGAACTTGAGAGTATTACTTGACAAAACTATTATAGAATGTCCATACTTAATAGTAGTTGATAATGTAAACAAAAATACCTGTACATTGAAAGGGAGCAGTGGTACAATATGTTTTCATCATATTGTAAAAACACATAGTATGAAGCTGCATATAAACAGCTCACAAGGTGCACTGAATCATCAGACACATTAATAGAGTGTGTTTTTTACAAAACTTATTCTTAAATAAATCAAAATGTAATTAACACACTCATTTCAGATCACTATGATCAGTTAATTGAGCTACAGGATAAGAACATAGAAACTGGTGAAGTAGTTGTAGAGTGTAGGCTCACCTATGCTAGGAATCCCAACTTACTGAATATGTTATTCACATCAGAACACTGGAAGATTGTCTACAAAAATAATATAGAAGAAATCAGAAAAACTTTCATTTCACCTTTAAATAACCTTATAATTATAACTTGTACAAAGGTCTAAAGAAACATAAATGTACAACTTAGTAAGATTTGGACAGAGAACATAGATGATAGCTTGGAACGGAAGAGAGACAGCTTGAAGGTGGTTCATTGAACCCTCTGTCAAGCACTTTATTGTGAATAGCAGAGTAATCATTTAGATGTAGATGTAGAACATTTAAAAGATTTCTATGGAATATATCTGGAATTTAACAGTCAAGCAAACTGTGCGAAGTACAAATGTAGGAAGGAAGAAAGTATCAGGATAAGGCAAGTAAAATCCAGACATTATAAACATCAAATTGGAATCACTTCAAATTTGTTTATAAGACAGTTGGGTCATAGATAAATACAAACAATAATTAGTCTCTTGTAATGCCTCCTGACATATCAGTGGATCAATCAATAAAAGTATGCATACGTCCAGTGGGGTCACCAATTGTGGCGGGAAGTGATATATCAACTGGTGCCATGTCTTGTTGGTAAAAAACAGAGACAGATTTAAGGACTTGTCAAGGATCATCTTGGCTTAACTTGTCTTAGATTGCTGATGTGTGCTACATGCTTTCTGGTGGCTTTATTTATGATGATCTTGTGATAATTGGCTATTTTCTGGAGACTGATTTTTCAGTGTCCAAGAGCGATTCCTATTTTCTACCAAACCCTTCTATATACCATGGCTTGATACTTGCCACTCAATTTCTTGCTAGTCTTTGAGGATGACTTTAGTAACTTGCCATTGAACAGTAGAGCTTTGACCTTGTCTGACTTACTTTTGTGATTTGAATTGCTCCCTGGACTGCTGTACTCTAATATGCTTAAGATGACCCTGTCAAGCTTTCCACTTTTAGAAAAATGGAAACAAATACTTTCTCACAATGCATCTATTTCAGTAAAGCATGAATCCTGAGTTTCTAAAATTGTGACAACAGCAACAATAACTGCAGCCATACCAACAGTTACAAAAACAGTGGGAACTCCAGCAACAGCAGCTGTATGAATAGTAGTGGGATTTCCACCAACAAAAGCAGGAATTCCTGTTACAACTGTAAGAAAACCAACAACAGGCTGCAGCTGCAGTTTCCTCACCCATTCATTTGCTTTGACATAGAAAAGGAGAGATGAAAGATATATTTATGTCATTTTGTTCTTCACTGCAAGGCAAGTCAAGTAACTGACTGGAATGCTTGTGTGCGCTCTTACTGTTGTGTGGAAATGAACTGTATGAAGTGGTGCAAAAACTAGACTGACCCTTGAACCCCAGTGATTTGTGCTTTTCTGATGTTTATGGTTTCCTGTTTCTGATGTTTATGGTTTCCTGGCTGACTATTACGGTCACCAAATCCATATAGTTATAACTAGGCTCAAGTTTAATCAATGTGCTAAGCAATGTTTAAGTCATACACAGCATGAGCTGCTTACTTGCAAGGTTTAGTATGCAAGTGTTGTTTTCTCTGTAAACAGTGTGGCACATCATATGTGGAATCCTTAATGCCTGATATAATTATACATCTTGCTCCTGATAAAGAAGTTAGTGTGAAGGCTTTAGCATCATCTGATCCAATCATGAGTGATGTGCCAAAAATTTCCGAAGCTCATGAAGTAACTGCATCAGCACAAGCTATGTCTCATGGTTCCTCTGTGTCAGCATTTTTTGTAGTATTAGTTGCTGTTGTGCTCTATGATCCAGTCAACATCATCATCCAATTTCCTGAGCACATGTTTGTCGGGTAGTCCGATTTAACAGTCATTGCAGTAGTTAACTATCTAACATCCTTGTCATTGGTAAATGCACAAAAAACAGAAGTGCTATGTGCACTGTCAGTGTTCCCCAAAATGAGCAGAAGGTAATACACCAATTTTCTCCCTGTCATTGTTAACGCGTCCCAGGAAAGTTCATGCTGTCAAATTGTGTCCAGATAGTGTCTCACAATATCAGTGGCATCACTGCCTTTCTGTGACACCATCTGTTTTGCTTGTCTCAGACCAGTCCATCTAGCAAGTGTCACCCTCAGCTGGCATGCGTCAATAACATCAGTCAACAGTGGGCTGCACACTGTCTTCCTGGTGCCTATAGCAACAGGAGATGGGATGAAGAAGCCCATGTTGCAACTAGGGTAACAACGGGTTTTCATTTGGACACAGGTGTTGCCGTGTCTCTGATTTATGAGGACACATACCAGAACATTGGCTTACCACAGCTGAGGTTCCCTCAGTACAGAGTGATAACATACAATGACCAGTTGATTCTGCTGTGGGGTCAGATCATAGTCCGTGCTAAGTATAAAAAGGCAGCTTGGCAATTGACCCTGCTAGTAGTCAACTCTTGGATGACAACTAACATATTTGGCTAGACACTTGTGTGCTTTTTGGTTTTCAAATTAAGGGCCAAGTGAATACAGTTTCAATTGCAGTACCTTTCACAGAATTGATGTGTTATGTATGCAACATAACCAACTGTTTGAACCTACATTAGGTTGTACAATAGGGTTCCAGGCCCATGTATCCTTAAAGCAACAGGCAGTCCCTGTGTTTTGTAGGGCTTTTCCAGTGTCTTTCACCATGCATGAGCAAGATAAAACAGAACCAGGTAGGTTGTGAAGTGTGGGAGTTATATTTCTAGTATTATCTAGCCAATAGGCTGTGCAGATAGTCATAGTTAAGAAACAAAGTGGATCATTTAGAATTTGTGGTGATTTTAAGTCTACTGTTAATGCTAAAGCAAATGTCGATCTATGTCCAGTTTCTTGGCTGGAGGAATTGTTGGCAAAATTGGCTGGGGGTCATTATTTTTCAGAGAGAGTTCTCACTGATAGCTCCTTTCAATCAATATGTCAATTGGGATATATTGTTCGAGAAGGTTGGGGTTGCAAGGGCTCCCTTGATATTTCTGAGATATCTTGAGCAACTGATTCAAAGTATCCTAAACTGTGTTAGTTATTTAGATGACTTGCTAATTACTGGGACCTTACAAGAACAGCAACAGTGCAACATTCAGATGATGTTTGTATGGCTCCAGGCCCATGGTCTACATCGTCACCTCAATAATTTAGTTTCTTTGAGCTAAGTGTCAAGTATCTCGGAAACATATTAAGAAAAGACGGCTCTGTCCACATAGGATTAAGTGGACGCAATCAGTAACTTACCAGCTCCTAAGAACCTCAAAGGACTAGTCGTTCCTTGACAAAGTAAATTTTTATGTGAAGTTCATTCCCAACATGGTCCAGATTTCCCAGCCACTTAATCAACTGTGTAAAAAAGGTTTTAAATTTGCTTGATCAGAGGCATGCCAAAGGCTTTTGTTACCTGTTGAATACATATTTCGAGCTGATAAATAAATAAATAAATTTAAAAAATGCCTTAGTTTGGCCCCTTGCTTAGCAACATTTCATCCTGGCAAATGTTTAATGCTTGCCACTGATGTGTCATATTATGACATCAGAGCCATGCTGTCCCACAAATACTCCGACAGCACATAACTGCCCAATATATTTGCAACTAAAACATTAAATTTGGCACAGAGGAATTATTTGTAAACTGAGAAAAAGGCGATGCCTATCATGTCAGGAAGTTTCAGAGGAATTATTTGTAAATTGAGAAAGAGGCAATGCCTATCAATATGCTGTAAGGAAGTTTTGTATGTATTTCTATGGTATCAAGTTCCACCTGGTCACCGATCTCGAGCCCCTTATTTTACTGTTCAGTCCCCATTTGAAACTTCCCAATAAGAAAGTCCAGCAGCTGCAACGGTGGGCATTATTCCTAAGTAACTACCGTATTTACTCGAATCTAAGCCGCACTCGAATCTAAGCCGCACCTGAAAAATGAGACTCGAAATAAAGGAAAAAAAAATTCCCGAATCTAAGCCGCACCAGAAATTTGAGACTCGAAATTCAAGGGGAGAATAAAGTTTTAGGCTGCACCTCCAAATCGAAACAAAGTTGGTCCATTGTAATATGAGACACAATTTAGGTCGAATGAATGACGATACAGCTACAGTAGTTTGGTTCGAGTCGTAAACTTAGCAGTTAAGCTTTACCAGGTAGCCATTGCTATGCGTCAGGCGCTCCGTCCGTATTTATACGGGTACCCTTCCTTTTTCACGTGCTTCGTCTGGTTTGAATCGATTGCTTATTTTGCTTTGATCTGATAAGTGCTGTTTTCTTTGTTATAAGTGTTTGCGTCACTCTAAGCTGAAAATGCATTACTGTACTGTGTCACACATTGTTTGTCGCATTCTGATAGTGTGTGTTTACGGCCTGTCGCCGCTAGCGGCATGGCTTGCTTTTGTGTGCGCTACCGCCGCTTACAATAAAAAAAAAGAGAGAGTAATCGTCTCATTAGTGAAACAATGGCAAGAGACTGCTATTTGTTGTCACTTACACTGTTGCTTTCTTTGATAATGATCAACAAGAACCAAATAATAGACTGCGTATGATAGAACATGTTCTGAACGAGAGTTAGAAAATCTTTGCGGCCGCTTCTTTAGTACATCAAATTCTGCACAGAAATTAGTCATCTTAGAATTAAAAATCTAGTCAGTTGCCGTGCTTCATTTCTGACAGTATCACTATTAGGCATAAGAATAATACAAATATAAACATGACACAATACGCATATTCTTCCGCGTTTGCTGTTGTCTCACTCTAGTTTCGTAGTTTATTAGGCAGGCAGGATTTAAATGAGATAGCAGCAAACACGAAAGAATACATGAGAAAATGTTGATATTCGTATTATTCTTATGGTGAAGAGAATACTGCACGTGATTCACATTTCATCAGGTTCCTTTTAGCAACCATCTCTTCTCACAGGTAGGAAAAAATTCAGAAAGTAGAGTTGGCCATATTGACAAACATCCCAAACAGTCTTGCATGTCGGATTTTCATAGTACATTGAAATTCTGCTACATTCGAAGATGAACAATACGGAATTTGTATTTACTTCATTGGATAATGTATGAAAGTGCAGTGGTCGAAACTCGGGGCGGAGAAAAAAAAAGCTCGTCTTCCACCTTTCTTTTTATTTTTTTTTATTTTTTATTTTTTATTTTTTTAATTTATTTACTGACGCGGACGTTTTGGCACCAGTATTTATCTTTGTGCCTACAAAGCATGCCTGTGTAGCGCTACATATATTCGACGGCAGAAGTTAGTTGTGGCGGCACCTACCAACATTTTTCAGAACTTCCACTTGCTTTGAACTCGATTCTAAGCCGCAGGTGGCTTTTTGGATTACAAAAACCAGAAAAAAAGTGCGGCTTAGATTCGAGTAAATACGGTATATCTAAAACATCCATTATCAGCCCACCATACAGCACGCAAATGTTGATGCACTTTCTGGTATGGTCCGGATGCAGAGTTTGACATCCATGAAGTGCTATGTTTTGCCTTAGATGCAAATCAGTGACACACTGTTGAAGAATTCCTGACTATGGCATGCAAAGCAGCAGCAGCAACATGCTGTGATCTGTTACTCTGCTGTATGGTGGGGTTGGTCAGAACACCAGCATAAGAGCAACAACCGGGAATGGTGTACCTATTTTTCCTTACTGCACAGGCTTAAGGCCACTGAGTGTATTATTTAGTTAGCTAGATATGATTCTGAATGCTGGATGGTAGTTTCTCCTGCCCTTTGGCTGCACATACCGAAACCCCACACTGACATTGGGGAACGTGCAGAATGAAGGCAATGGTGCGGCATCAAGTTTATTGGCATAGCCTTGATGCTGCCATGGAACCCAAAATCCAGAACTACCAGGCCTGCAGCCATAATCAGTCAGCCTCAACACAATGTTTCAACTCTAAGCAGTGCCTTGATTACTGCTGCCAAAAGGCGCATGTTGATTTCACTGGACCATTCCAGGGAGCAATTTGGATAATGTGGCATGGATGGCTATCATTACCACAGAAGCTACCATCTGTGCCCTATCCATCATATTTGCAATAGAGGGTGCACCTTCCAACATGATTTCTGACAATGGCTTTCAATTCACAACATCAGCATTTCAGGATTTTTGTAAATGCAACAACATTGAACATCTGACCACCGCTCCTTTTCATCCTGCAACCAATTTAGAATCCTTGCCTATGGTCAGGCCTTCAAGACACAGACGCACAACATAAAGATGGCATGTAACCATGGGAAAGCATTCACCAGCTTCCTCTTCACCTACTGATCCACTCCTGTAAATTGATGCAGTCCAGTTGAAATGACACATGGATGCAGATCCTGCACATTCTTTGACCTGTTGTACCCAGCTCCATGACCCCACCACTTAAACACACAGCAGTATCATGGCATGGACCTCCATATCTGGCCTTGCACATTCAGTGAGGATCCTGGGTGGACCAAAGGCTTTTTCATCAACACTAAGGGGTGGCCAGTCAGGAGCTCTATCAGTCATCAAAATCTGCAACAAGGCATCCCCCTTCCCCTCAGCCAGTATCTGGGCATGACTTAAATGCAACCACGCCAAGGATAAGCCTGCCACCTACCACTATAATGTTTGCCCTCATGTTCAGTGTCAACAGGGTGTCAATAATGAGCAACAATGAAAGCCAACAGAGGTGGAGCCATGTCCACTCCCTAGGCCACTTTCAGCTCCCACCAATACCACTGACACACTCAGCACATAACCAACAGAGGTGGGTCCTTTTTACCTCAGGTGCCCATGGAGGCTGAATTGTTGTCTCCATCACCTCTGCAGTTGGAACCCATTCCCCTGCAGGCAATCCCAAGCTGCACTCTTGAACCCATTGATCAGTGATCCCACTGATTGCGCCAGCATCTGACGCAGCGAATTATGTCGACCTTTCATGAGAGCCTTTGCCAGGCTTCCAGCATCTCTCTCTCTCTCTCTCTCTCTCTCTCTCTCTCACCCTTCCTTGATGAAGGACTTTAATCTGGTTTAGTGCCCACCAGAGATTTGGATTTCCTGCCCAGTATAAGTATGGATATGGAGAACAGGTCAGAGATACTCGGGCTATGTACTTGAGTCGCAGGTTGCTCGTATGTGAGGTACTGCCATGGCAAGCATGACATGTGGGATCATCCACTGACATGAAATTGCCTGTAAATACCCTGGCCCAACACTTGTCAATTAGTCTCTTGCTAGTCTTTGAAGCCATTATTTATGCACCATTGAACAGTACAGTTTTGACCTTACCAGATTTATTTTTGTGATTTGTATTGGTCCCTGGACTTTTGTATATGCTTAAAATGGCCTTGCTATGCTTATTGAAATGTTTAGAAATGTGGCAATGAGCACTTTCTCACTGCCCAACTATCCCTGTGAAGCATGGATCCTGAGTTTCTAAAATTGTGGCAACAGCAGTTGCAGATGCGACAGCAACAATGACTGCAGCAGCAGTAACAGCTATAAAAACAAAGGGAGCTCCAGCAGCAGCAACAGCAACAGCAGCTGTACGAACACCAGTGGGACTTCCACCAGTAACCTTTCAAAAATTTCTGGAACAAACTATTGCAAATATCCCACAGCACATCAACTACCTATATGATGTAGTGGTGACAAGAAGAACTTAGGGCAAGGATATACTGAATATCTGGCAAGTATTTTCAGTTCTTTTGAAAACCACTTGCTGTTGAACTTGTCAAAAAGCTCCTATTTCATCCTACTATTAAGCATATACAACAGCCAGGATTGTGTTAAACTGGTGTCATAGAATGTGGCAGTCATTTCCCATATACCAGTTCCAAAGAACATAAATGATTTGCAGATTTTTAAGGGAAAGGTTACATATTATGACTGATATGCCTCAATTTGTGACAATAACCCATCCACTGAATTAACTGTGGAGAAAAGGAATCCCTTTCCATTGAGAAAAGGAATTCCTTTCCAGTGGTCTGAGGATTGTCACTATACATTTCTTGTGATGAAGCAATGCCTGCTCCATGCCTAACCTTGTATCGGTCTTATTTACCACTTGTGTTAGCCACAGATATGTCACCGAGATGTCTAGGAATGGCCTATCATGTTTTCCTTTAAGATGCTGACTACGGTACAAGAAAATTATTCACAGTTAGAGAAGGAGGCACTGGAAATTATACTTGGTATCCAGATGTTCTGCAGTTTCCTCTATGACAACAAATTTCAGTGGGTTACATATCATAAGCTGCTGTTGTCCACATTTGGCTTAAGTCAAAGTTGACAGGACAGACATTTCTGAGGTTATGATACTGGGCTCTTTTCTTATCAAATTACTTTTCTGATATTCTCTCTTGATTCCTCATCATATTTATAAGTTTGTCGGTCTCCTTGCGGAGAGTGGTTTCTACTTTTATTAAAGTGATTCCTGTAGGTATTTCATGGGTTCCTAGCACTTTGTAATTTTATTGACACTTGATTAGCATCAATACTCCCAGTTACTTGGATTCTTCCATCTTTTGTCCAGCAGTATAAAAGGGTGGTGTCTCATTCCCAGTGGGATTACGTTCCGAAATTTCATTAAAATATTCTTGCCATCCAGCCAGACTACCTTGTATAACTGTCAGCAAATTTCTCTCTTTAGTCTTACACACTGTTATTTTAGGTCCATATTCATGAGTTTCTGCTTTAATTTTCTTATAAAATTTCCTGTTTCATTCCTACAGTAATGTTCTTCCATCTCTACCTTTCTCTCCTTATTATTCTCCTTTCATTGTGTATTAGTTTGCCTCCATAACTGAGTGGCCAGTGCACTGACTGCCATGCACCGGGCCCACATTTAACTCCCAGCCACGTCAGAGATTTTATATGTTCATGGATTGGGTGTTGTGGCATCTTCATCTTGAACTTGGTGGCCAAACAACCCTAGATTGGGCTCCTGGCCAATAATGCCATATGATCATTTCTGTTGTGTTCTTTTTTTTCCATTGTATATTGCTGTCCCATTGCCTGTCTGCTGTATTCATCATCATACCAGTCTTCATTTCTGAATCTGCTTGATTCCCTCATAATTTCATGTGTCATTACCAGAATATCATTTTAACAGAGTTCCTTCTGTATCTAAAATGTCATGCTGTACTGAGAAACCATTACATAATTTCCGAAACTCAAACCTATCAGAATTAAACAAGAAAAATTACCCTTTTGGAATATTATATAATCCTGACACAAGCCCTTTGATTGTGCAGGCAGTAAAATTCTCCTATGGGAAATAAAATTATATGATTTTAATGCTTTATCCTCGAATGGATGGAGTCTTCTTTTCACAATAGAAAATAGAGAGTCGCACTAGCACATGATATGGCATGAATAAGATTAAATTCAGAATGGGGAGATGTTAAATACTGGACTCTGCAAGCCTACATAAATGATTTATCTGGGACATTAGAGGACTTTTAAAATATGACCATGTTTACTGATGAGACAAGTATGTTGATAAAGTGCTCAAACACACGCATACCAGACACAGCTATGACAATAATAAAACAAGCTTATGACTGGTTAACATCTACCAAATTAACTCATAATCTTATAAAAATCTTACCATGCAATTCCAAACAAATCAAAATGACCTACAGCTACCAGAAGTAGAGATTAGTGAGCATAGAACACTGGTGGTGCAGAAAAAAAGAGGAGAGGCGAAAATGGCCCAGAATTCTTCTGGTAAAGTAGGTTAAGTTTTCAAAATGAAGATTCAATTTATATGAAATGGAAAGTTTACAGCAATGTGTGTTTTCATTTGTGACAATGAGACATTGACTTCACGTGGAATTCATTCAAAACCTGTGGTTTTCTCAATGGATAAAAGAACCTTTTTAGGAACCTTGGCATTATCACTTGAATGTGCTGCAGTCAGCTGCAGTAATGACAGGTCTAGAACAGAAGCCTGTATTAAAGTGATGCTTTACAAATCAGTGAAGAGATCCAGCAGATGTTGCAAGTTCAATCACTTCAGTCTTGCTGACTCCCGTATTTTCACTCCTTTGGAGACTGAGTTATAGAGCATTCAGACAACCCAAGAAGTTCCAACTCAGTCTGACAGTACAGGGAATAAGGTGCAAGCTAAGTGTTTGGAAGAAAAATTTTAAAAACCAAAGAAGTAGCAGTGATAGGAAGAGTATGTCAGCATTGGTTCAGAGCTCTTTGCGAACTGATCACCAGGTAAATATTATTTTTAAGCCAGGTTCAGGACTCAATGACATCACCTTTGACTTAGCCTCCTCGGCCAAGGATCTTGGAAAAAAAGATGATGTAATAATAGTAGGGGGGGTGCAAGTAATGGTGTAACAGTTTAGACTAATTTATTACCCCACACATCACTCTTTTGTTCACAGTTCCGTTCTTATTGCAACATTGCCACTTTGGCTTTCTGTATTCTTGGTACTGAGTGTGCTTCTGCATTGTGCAAGCACATGCTAAGCAGCAACCATTATTTCCATAGGTACAATTCAGTTGAGGTTGAAATCTACCCTATGAAAATATAAAAAATGATACTTTTCTTATTTGTCATCACAAAGTGGTTTTCTTTGTTTTAGACAGAATGGAGCAACATTTGAAGGATGATCAGATTTTGGAGTTATTGTTAGGTAGTGAAGATTCTGATTCACTGGATACACCAGATTCTTTTCAAGTTGTGGCCAAGTCTAGTGACTACAAAACAGAAATATCTGATCATGAAACTGATGATGAAATATAGGACAATGAAGAGGCAGAGGAAGAGAATGTTCATTGAGAAAACCACGAAATAGTAAGATAGTCTGGGTATCTTTATGGAAAAACCATTACAAATAAGAATAGCAAGATAGTGCAATCAAGATGTATAAAAATTTTTGGCATAGCATTGACCAAAGCAAATATCAAAGAGAGGAAAATGAATTCCAAGATTTTTTCTAGGGACACACAGATGAATAAGAATAATGGCCTTTGCAAAAAAATTTGAAAATGACAGCAGAGTTGACATATCTGTGGTGCAAGTTGAGGCTGGACCGAGTCAGCTAAAAAGTCATAAATGTCATATGTATGTGCACACATTAAAGACACAACAGCTACCAGAACATGTTCTAAATGTCAAAAATATGTTTTCCATTGACAAAAATGTATGTCTTAAGGATACAGGGTACTTTTCTGGCTCAATATTATGTAAAAATCAACACTTATTTCTTTCAGGCACTGTTTATAATGTATGTGTTTTACAGGTTTTTTGGTTGATATCAGGTAATGCAGCACACTTTTTAAACAAATAAGAAGTATTTTGAATATTTTGGAACCTGCTTAGGGTTATTACAAAAATTACAAAGAAATTGATGCAATTTTTTTCCCAAAATGCTTCCTCAAATTGAGGTACCATTTAATCAAATGTTATACATTTGAAGGAGACCAAATTTTTATCAGATATGCATGACATGATGGCTGAGGTACTAGTCCTATTTAATTCCACATATTATGTGTATTACAAGAATAAAAAATATTGCATCTTACATGTTAATTTTTATAATTTATTTCCTAATAAAAATGTTATTTTTTCTATAATTTACTTGACTCTGCAGTAAAGATTAGGTCTACTACATAAGTATGGACTATTGCAAGTTACAGAAAAAAATCAGAGCAATGCTTTATAAACTTTAGGAAATATTTGTACCCTGAGGTTAGGTTAGGTTACGTTGGGTTAGGTTATGTTAGATTAGGTTTCGGAAAAATACAACTAGCAGGAAATTGTGAATGAAGATATGAGTCCAATTAAGCTGTGCCTCAGAACATTCCTAAAGCTTAGTCTTCATCTTGAAGCATTTCGTCTTCTTCAAGTTTCCTCTTGGCATTCCTTTTAGCACTTCTTGCTTCTTTTGTAACTTGAAGAGCGAATCTTTCAGCTTCATGCACCCGTTGTCTGTCACAGGCAAGCAATTGATCTTCCATATTAGAGCCACATTTTATGCCTACATTTCTCAGGACTTCCAACCTTCCTATCACTCTGTCACTGAAACATATCACTGTATCTAGTACACAAACTTTAATTGCATTTAGTCCTACAAAAATGTTCTTGGGTAATCTTTCCCATATGCAACGGTTGAAACTTTAATTTGTATTCTGAGAGCCCCCATGAAGACACTTACTAAGAAAATTCATTCATAACAGGCTCACGAAGAGAATGCTTATAATGGTATATTTGACCACTTTCTTTTGCTTTTTGGTAAACACACCAAGAATCTCCGTGAACAGGGTGGTCATCTGTGGACAACATATGAAAGTATGTGGCCCATACAGATTTCTCATTGCTGTAACATCATTCAGAGGTGCAGATCATCTAATGGCCAGTCTGTATTAATGCTGAAGGAGGTCTATTTCAGTTTCTGTCAATCTGCTTCGGCCAGACAGAGATTTTCTATCAGATAGACCAATGTCCCTGGTGCCTCTAATATTTACAGTTCCTTCTACTGCATGTTTCATAGATGCTTTATACACAACCGTCAAGGCACCTAAAAGTATTTTTATGTTCATACTGAACTACTGGGAGGAGGAGGAAGGTCCATCAAACAACAAAACGTTTGAGCAGCCCCTTTTCCTTTTCCTATTGCATGCACTGCATACACTAACTTCAAATTCACATCATATGAATTATGCACAATGTTCAAAGTCACTTTTGAGGTAGATTTATTGCAGGATCTACACAGAACAACTAATTTTGACGCTAAACCCTTCCTGCTACTTTGTTGTTCAGTTATTTCCAGACAGCCTACACCATCCCATTGTTTACATTTCACCACTTCCTTTATCAAAGAAGAAAGGATGCCCACATCATCAACAACAAATCCACTACAAACAGTGTCACTGTTAGCACAAAAATTGAATAATCAGGCGGCGTGCCATGTGGGAGTTTCTTCCCTGAAGAACTGATACATAGGTTACTTTCAACAGTGTGACTTGCTTGATTTGTGAACTGGTGACCATGGAATTTACTTTTATTGAATTTCTTGATGAGTGGCATACTTCATATTTATTGCACACTAAAGGATACGTACTTCCACAAATATATGTAACACTTGGGCAACAAACATTCAGTAACATGTGAACAAACTGCTTCAGTGAAACAAAAGTAAATACAAGCAAAGATAATCATTTACAGACTCTAAAATCCTGCACTGTTACCAACATATACAATGTATAATGTATAATATGTATAATTGCTGGAAACACAAAGTTCACAGTTCTTTTTGAAATAATACTGGTTTTTGTAACAGAAATAAAGGGGACACGGCAGCATATATGACCGTAACTTTAAAATCTGGCATATATAGGTCATTTTTCATTTGAAACCCTATAATATAGTCAGGAAAGACTATAGAATTTAATAAAGTCATAAAAAATTTTCGATTTTTCGACCATTTATAAGTACCCTGTATCCTTAACTGTGATGAATGAAAATAAGTGCTTGGATGATTTGTCATTTTTACTGAAAGTCATTGTTTATTTTTTCTTTATAGTTTACTTAACTGATCACTATCTCAAAACATGCTTCTGAAAATTGTTGAAGAAGATGTTCATACTTAAGTTAGTTCCAAAAACCCCGTTTAAGAAGCCAATGTTAATGTAAGAGCCTTAATTGTTGGTAAGATCATATCTTCTTTTCTTCGTAAAGAGTGATTTTTCATAAATAGAAGCTTTTCTTTTATTGATTCCTTAACAGCAGTTTATGGAAAAGCAGAAGTTAATAAGTTGGTGATACTTTTTTTTTTTTTTTTTTTTTTTTGTCAGAAACTTCACCATGACCTTAATAACGTCAGTCTAAATAGTGAGAGTAGTTAAGGGTTAATTATATAGTTGAGGATTGCATGAGGCACATGAGGCAGACGAAAATACTCCTCACATTAAAATGAACATTGTCAGTTTTGAATGGAATGATAAGATTTGGGTGGTGCATGGGATGTGTTAATTCAGAGCTTGGATTAAGCTTTATTTTTAATTTACTCAATCAAATTTAGACAGCATAAGTGTGAATAGCACCAAGCAATATAGGGATAATGCATTGCTAATACAGTGTATAGATTAGGTTTCTAAGATTTCTTTGTCTTTTGCTAATGTATACCTTGACTTATTCCACACCCCCTAAAGTTCTCATGGTTGATGTGATCTACAGAGCATGATGAATGAATGAATTGGGATTATTACACTTATTACACATTTACTCCCTTGTGATATTTTTAGTTAACAATAAGAGTGAATTTAGGATGAACTGTGAAACTCAAAATCACAGCAATAGAAGTAAAAATAGTTCCCATCTAGATTGCATATGGTTCTGAATGGATTTTTATATTCTGCTACAGAAGTCGATTGCCAGTTGCTGACAGGCATTTGATAGCAAGTTGTTAACCCCCAGATATTAAAAAACAAAGCACAAGAGTACTTTATCGTCCAGTCATTCTATAATTTATCACACTATTTAGGTGTTACAACCATGCGTGGGTCTTAGCCTCTTCAACAAGTTTCCTCCACTCTGCCCCCTCCAGCACAGTTCTCTACCATTCTCAAACTCTGACAGATTTTATATCTTTTTCCACATTGTCTATCCCCTTCTTTCGTGGCCTTCCACTCTGTCTTCTTCGAGTTGGCTTCTATTCAAAAACCTATTTAGTTGTTTATCCAGCATCCATCCTAAGGACTTGTTCAAGCCAAGCTGTTCTCTTATTTCTTATCATTCTTACAATGTCAGCTCCTTGTATGAGGTGATCCACCTCAGTGTTCATTCTCGATCTCCAGAAACCATTGTTATCCAGAACTGTCCCATAGATCTTGTGCAGAACCCTGCATTCAGGTATCTTGAGGTGCTGCTGATCAGCATGTTTCATATCTGTAGGTTACAACTGGCCTGACCATGAGCTCATAAATTTGAAGTTTCTGCTAGCTATTAATATTAGATCCCATGTAGTCAAAGTTCTGCACATGTTCAAGACTGAAACCAGCTGCTTATAGTTTATCCAAGTTATTATTTTCCTTCCTGGTGATATTCACACTTTTAGTCCTCTTCTCATTAATAGCAAGGCCTCTAGGTAGGATGGCTTCTTTCAACTCACCTATTTTCCCTCTAGGGAAACTTTTCTTCTACTACAAGTTACTGCATCATCAGCATATGCACATATCTGGGCTGATTTTGCATGTATGTAACCAGATATTTGAAGCTTTTGATGGCTGCTTCAAGAGTTAGACTAAAAAACATTGTAAAGAGGGCTGTCTTGACTTCTTTACTAATGCTAATTTACTGAGTTCTCCATCCATTTGCACTGCAGCCTTGCAGCCAGCCGATGTTGCTCAGTTAAGTGAAACATACTTAGATGGTATATCAAGCAGTAGCAAATCATCCAGCATTTCTTCCAAATCAAGACTATCTATAGCCTGGTTGAAGTCTACATAGAGGTTATGAAGCTTAATATTATGCTCAAATGCCTTTTCATGTATTTGCCTCAGCACAAATATCTGATCTGTTGTTGACCTATTAGGCCTTTCAGAAGCATGTTTGATAAGGCTACGTGATGAAACAAACGTAATAAAAGTATGAGGGTTGCACAGTTTGCTTCCGTGAATAAGTTAAAAGACAGTAAGCACCTGTTTCCCAAGGAAAATATCTACAAAGGAACTGGAAAAAAGCAGGAACAAATGAAGCAAACCAAACAGACCATATTCTGTTAATGAAGACGTGGGCATCTGGTATGGAAAATGTGCACATTTTTGGTTTGCTCCTTAGAAAAGGAGCTTGCTGCAATTCTGACCATTATCTAGTAGGAGCCAAAATGAGGCAGAAACTTGCTATGGCTGCCAAAGAAAGTAGTACCAGAATAAAGACATGGAATTGTAGAACAACTGAAAGATAGGTCTACTGTTCAAAGCCTGTTAGAACTGATCGTGACTGGAGTTACAAATGAAAGACGGTGAACTATTAAAATTACCATTCTGACAATAGCGTATGAAATACTGGGGAAAACAAGTAGATTAAGATACAAAGGCTAGTATGATGATTAATGCAGACAGGCAGTGGAAAAGAAAAATGGAAGCAAGACTAGAATGCTTAAACTGAAAGACTAGATCAAATCAGGCATTATACAGGATGAGTCACTAACTATTGCCACCAAGAATAACTCCAAAAGTATGATAGGAGCTGAAAAGTTTGTGGGACAAAAGGTGCATGGGACAATGGGGGCCATAGTATGATGTTGGTTTTTTGTTGCTAGGTGGGGTCGCTTCAGACATATGAAGGTCAACTTTTTTTTTTTTTTAATTAATGAGATGCTATAGTTTGGTATTTATTTTCTGATAGCGGGTATCGAGACAAATACAATGATGTGTACCAGTAAGGTCTTTGAAGGTCAACAAAGGTCAAAAAGGTGGCATGAATGTCCATTTACAGAAGGTGTTTGAAGTGATGACCATTGGTATCAAAGCAGTGCTGCAATCTTCTTATAATGGATTGAGTTGTATTCCTTATCACATCGGCACTTATCGAAGCACATGCTCTGACAATTCTCTCTTCATATCTTCAGGGGTAGTTGGAACGCCTTTATAAACAATGTCTTTTACGAATCCCCACAAGAAAAAAATCCAGAAGCATCAAGTCTGGCGAACAAGCCGGCCACGACACATCTCCTCTGTGTCCAATCCAATAATTTGGGAATTGTCTCTACAACTAATTTCTAGCCATCAAGAAAAATGTGCTGGATACTCATCGTGTTGATACCACATTCTGTTCCTTGTTCCTAAAGGTATTTCTTCCAATAACAGACCTAATGCTTCTTGCAGGAATGTGGTGTACTTCCTACCATTAAGATTTCCTTCAATGAAATAGGGGTCTATTATTCTGTCCTCCAGAATCCCACACCATACATTCACCGACCATGGTTTTTGGTGTGCAACTTGCCACAGCCAACATGGATTTTCAGTTGCCCAATACTGCATGCTATGCAAATTAACATTTCCATGGTTCATGAATGTAGCCTCGTCAGTAAATAAAATCAAATTAATAAATGTGTCATTCCTCTGAATCTTAAGTTGAGCCCATCAGCAGAATTCAATGTGATGCATACAATCTGTACCAATTAATTCTTGGTGGAGACTGATATGGTAAGGATGATATTTATGGCGATGCAGAACATGAACAACACTGCTCTGGTTCATGCCAGATGCCCTTGCGATTTGACGTGAACTAACACAAGGAGCTCGAACCACAGTGGCAAGAGTACCAATTTCTATTTCCTCATTAGTAACTTTCCCTTGCCGGATATGTTAAAGCTCCATTTGTTCTCAATTTATCATACACATATTTAAATGTATGACATGTAGAGTGAGTACATTGAGGATATCTTTCAGCATATATGAGAAGCATATTGACTTGTTCTTTGAAAGAATACTTCGTGCACATTTTCTTGATTCAATGATACTAGTCTTACCATTCCTATTAGTGTTGTATTGCAAAACCATTGAATGACATTTACATGTCAATGGCATGTGAGATGGATATGCTGTATTCGGCAAATATTTACTATTTGCACAATATATTTACTATATTTACTATTTGCACTATATACGAGAGAGAACTGTCAGAGCATGTGCTTCGATAAGTGCTGAAGTGATAAGATTGCCACTCAATCCATGAAAGAAGATTGCAGCACTGCATTGATAACAATGGTCATCACTTTGAACACTTTCTGTAAATGGATGTTCATGCCACCTTTTTGACCTTTGTTGACCTTCAAAGACCTTACACATAATTGGATTTGTCTCGATGGCCGCTATCAGAAAATAAGTACCAAACTATAGCATCCCATTTAAAAAACAAAGCCGACCTTCATATCTCTGACATGACCTCACCTAGCAACAAAAAAACCAATGTCATATTATGGCCCCCATTGTCCCACACAACATTTGTCCCACAAACTTTTGAGCAACTATCATACTTCCAGTGTTATTCTAGATAGCAATAGGTAGTGACTCACCTTGTATAATGAAAAGAGTACAGAGGCAGCAAGGATATGCAGGAGAAAAAAAGGGAAGCATAAGGATAAAGATAGAGGAGCTGGCAGATCACTATCAAAGGAATGAGAGCAGAATATTTTATAAGAAAGTTAAAGAAGGAACTCAAGAATACAGACTGAAAATAAAAGCATGTAAGGACAAAGAGTAGAATTTTCTGACAATAAGCAAGATGTTCTGGACAGGTGGAGAGCATAATTCAAGAGGATTCTGGAAGGGAATTCTACCAGGTGTGTGCAGCCACTCTGCTGCACTGCAGATCCAAAGATAGAAGAGTCCATATTAGAGGAGATACAGAAAGTAGTGCGCTGTCTAAAAAACTATAAAGCACCAGAAATGATGGACTAACAGCAGAATTGTTGAAAAATGAGTGAATTGGTCTCCATAAGCGAATACACAAATTTATCAAATTAATATGGGATCAGAGATGAATCCCAGACCTTAGCGGTAATCCAACTGATCCATAAGAAATGAGACAACACTTCTTGCTGAATTACCAAGGAATTAACCTGTTGAATCTAACTTATAAGATTTTCTCTAGTATTATCAATAATAGGCTAGTTCCATATGCAGGAGAGATTCTGGGGGAATATCAGCATGGATTTTGGCCTAGTAGATCAACACTATTTAAAACTCATCAGTGGAAATTCTGGTTAAAACTAATGTTCTAATTAAACAGGTTTCTAGCTTTTCCAGTATTAGCTATAGTTGTCTTTGCAGTCAGTGGTTTCATGAATGCTTTACATGAAAGTGACACATGAAGTAATAGATAAAAATGGCAACTGTGTAGTTTTGGAGGAGGAACAGTGTCTCTTGTCTGAAGTAACTGCTTTACAGAAGTAGACTACAGTGGCAGCTTCTCCCTGTTCTGCATACTTGACTCATTGTACAGCCTTGAATAATCTCTTTCATAATGGAATTAATACAATGTGATGTGAATAAGTGAATGACTGAGATGTAGGTATGGAATTACTAGGCAAGTCAGGAAAACAAACAAGAGAGCAAGAGATAATTGCAATGAAAATGAAGTACAAGCAGGCAGGATAACTAAACAGGAAAGTAGATGGAAGATGGACCTAGAACGTTTGAGAAGGTGACCTAGTGGAAAGAGGAAGATGACATTAAGCAGCATGCAGCAGCAGCATGAATGCATACTGCTGAAAACCTTTATCTAGGGAAAAACCTAGAGGAAGCCTTTGATGTCAAATGGCATATAACCAACATAGAGACAGATTGAGAGGCCAGCACTTACCTCCAGGAGATGAAAATTCTGCTACTAGTGATAAAAATTTTCAAAACAGAAAATAATAATTCTATATGCATGTCTTTGCAGCTATAGTAAGATTTTGTCCTCCCAAGAGTAAGTACCATACAACTCAGCCCCCTTATTATTTTAGCTATACAGCATCACAACCAAGCACATAAATCACACAAAATATATCAGTGAAAGCATGAGAAATTTCTCTAAAATGTGAATAAAAAGCAAATAAGAATAATGTTGTAGAAAGTTGTCAGAAGGGCAATGGCGACTTTTAATCACATTTTGTCTCCTATGTACTGGTAACTTAAGCAAACCCGGAATATGAAAATTACATGATGAGATGAAGAATGAAATACATAACACATGTTGTGCATGAGAATATCCTAGAATTAGCAAGAAGAACAAAATAAAATATCACAGATAAGCAATTCTCGTGACTTAAATACATTATCATGTGAGTGGATCCTTCCAAATTTCAAATAAAATCAGGATGTTTCTAAAAATATATTGGATTAAAATTAGACAAAATGTTTCATAGGGCATATGTCCTGCAGTGTGTCAGTAATTGTGAGGTATGGGTGCCGTAAAAATGTGGCACAGATATTCCTATTGCAACATACTGCAGTGACAGATTTTCTGTAACAACACCTGTACAACCTCATATGAAGTACAAAAAATGTGCCCCTGCAGTGTACCTCATCATTTGGTTCACAGCTGATGAGATCTTAGTCAACTTCAGTTTGAGTGTAATTTGCTTTTTTTAACAAACACCTATCAAAGACAATACTGGTTCCCATGAGCTCACTGAAGTTAAGCACTGGCAGGCTTGGCTAGCACTCGGATGGGTCACCATCTGGGTCTGCTGAGTGCTGTTGGCAAGCAGGGTGTACTCAGCCCTTGTGAAACCAACTGAGGGGCTACTTGATTGAGAACTACTGGCACCAGTCACAAAAACTGACAATGGCTGGGAGAGTGGTGTGCTGACCACATTCCCCTCTGTATCTGCATCTGGTGATGTCTAAGGGTTGAGGGTGACACGGTGGCCATTCAGTATCATTGGGCGTGCAAGGCCTTTTCAGACAGTGTTTGTTTGTTTTTATACAAGACAATGGGATCCAGAACTGAAATCTCATGCATTTATGTGTTTAGTCTCCTTATATTAACCTACAGGATGTCTGGTTATGGAGTCACACAAAAAAATTAATGACATGAATGATCTGAAAAAGTTATGTTAATACCTGTAGAGCTGTTCAAGTGGATATGGGTATCATCAACCTGGACCAATTATAAAAGCATGTTTTAATGCAGAGTGAAGATTTTGTGATTTTGTTTATCAATATGGAATTAAAGCAAAGATCAATATTGAGGTTAACTTTAATGCTATTATTAGTCATAGTTCCGGTCAAAGAAAACCATCATAACAACCGGGAGACTGGTGTGCTGACCACACGTCCCTCCTATCTGCATCCTCATCTGAGGATGATACGGTGATCAGATGGTCCTGTTGGACCACTTGTGGCCTGAAGACGGAGTGAGTGCTATTAGTCATAGTTTCATTGAAGTTGCTTTTGCCCTCCATTATTAAAATAAGCCAGTTCCAAAAGGACTAGTAGTCTTGGCAATACTTCACATACATGAAACATTGCCAACACTCACATCAAGCATAAAAATGTTAGGACTGACTGTGACTTTGAGCAGAACCCTTTGACTCTGTATGCCACATATGAAAATACCAAACAGGTAATTATATTGAAGAGAAAAAACTTCCATGAACACATACATGAGTTGTGTAAATATTTTTCCCAGAAACTAAGGTGTGGGGTTTTGTGTATGTGCTTGTGGGAACCTGTATACCCACACAGATGAAAGTTTCAGATCTACAAATTGCACCAGCCATCCAAAAAATTATGAGACAGATTTTATTCCTTGTGTATAAGTGATGTCACCATAGTAACTGTGGTGGCAGCTCTAACTAACAACTGTAAATAACAGATGTGCATTTGACTATTCAGTTTTTAAGTACATGTTGTGTGGCCATATTATGTCAACATTGCTGTATCACAAATCACAATGGAATAACACATCTAAATCAAGTGTTCAAGGCATTCTCCAGAATGTTTTGAAATAGAAGAAAGTGTGTGTACAAAGTTTGTCCTGCACTCCTTGACTCCTGAACAAAAACAGTGATGCATTGACACATGCTGTGACTGACTGCAATGCAAAAAGCAGACAATTTTTTCTATAAAAAATCATCATGGGTGATGAGTTGTGGTGCTATAAACACGAACGTACCATAAAAACATGAAGTGCAGAAATTCACACAGAGGATCAACACTTTGACAGCTTAAGAGACATTCAAGCCAGTGAGATGTGTAAGTTGAGCAATATGCCAAAGAAAAACTTTTCTCACATTTTCACACTGTACGAATTTCCTACACATTATAGTCACGTAGAGGGAGACTATGTTGAACACTTGAAGCATTAAAGTTACCATCTTAACTTTTCTCTATTTTTTATTAATCCAATCTGAAAACTTTTTAGACTTACAGGGTAGATCATAAATTATCATATTATAAGCACAGTGCTGCCAGCAACATAGAATAACTAGGTACAGATCTTAGGCTATTAGGACTGAGGGCTTTTTTTAATTAAAAATCTGAGAAGAACTTTTTTTGTGATATTTATGGTCTCATCACAACCACTCATTTTATCATGGGAACAAGGGTTTTTAATTTATAGAGTAGGGTGCTTAATGAGACAGAACAAATTCTACTATCAAGAACAAAAAGAAATAACAAAAGTTATCTTGTTAATTTGTTTACACTAAAGCTATTGTTAGCATTGCTTATTGTTCTTCTACATGTGGAATGAATTCAAATCTGTGTGTAAACTGAATTGCTACATGTCTAATTGTTTGCAAGACATCATTTGACCATTCATAAAAAATTTTTTGGTTGACTATGAAAACAGTTTTATTATGTCTGCAAGTCATGAATAATGGCTATGTACCACTAGGTATCTAAAGGCCTTATTTACAAGTCAGTTAAACTTCTAATCACAGACCTGCATTAGTATATAGTTTTTAGCCAATAGTAGAGTGGCTATCTTGGACAGCTTCCGGACTGATGGTGAATGTGCATAGGGGATGACACTACGAAGTTCATCCAAGGCATCATTAAGATCGTGCATCCGCCGTCGCTCACGTGCGTTGATGTTCAGCCGCACCAGCTTTCCCTGGCGGGCTTTGGCTTTGTTGGCAGCCCCAGAGGAGACTCCTACACCATTATTGGGGATCCCTGGAATGTTCCCACGTTGTTGCTGTTGATTTTGGTGTTGCTGATGGTGATGTGACCTACAAACATACAAATTTTAATGAAATAGTATATTACTAAATTATCTTTGTGTTTCTAAACAGTGAACACTAAAATAGCTTAAAACTATGGAAGTGAAGTTTTCATTGTAAGAAAGTCTATACTTCATGGAAACTTTTATTTCATTTATGAGCTCTTTATAACAAGTTCACATGTTTCAAAGATAAAAATTAGTATGATATCCCACAGTTCAAATTTATATGTAAGATGAAATCACCAGAGGTCAGTTCAGAGAAAATTAGCAGATGTCTCCTCAGGTTTAAATATTCACTGAAAACAGTATGATGCAAGAATATATGGCACTTATGCTGATTATATTCTAAGAACTTCTTTAAATAATAAAACAATGGAAATATTGGGGGTAATCACTCATTGTATAGTTCTGGGACTGAATGGCAGACATGCCCACGAATGGGACTGAGCTCACTGCAAAGTTTTCAGGCCAAGTCCTCCCTCAGAGTTAAAAGACCAATAGTCTTAAATACTCAGACACACACACAGACACTGAAGGGAGAAGAGAGTGATTTCTTAATATAGGATACTAGGTATCTCCTAGATGGAGATGTCATAACTCCTGCATTGATTTTTTAAAAATGCAACAGTACACTTTTTTAACAAAATTTGAAAGGTCTTGAAAAGAAGAGTATAGTGATACAAACCTTGTTAATGTTAGCCTTCAAACTTTTTCAAAATATCAGGGAAATTGTAAGGCAAGGTGGCTGGAAGGAACTATTATGGTATAAACATCAACAAGAGGGGCACTCATGCTATAATCTGTCATTTTACCAAGCTTTTTGACTACTATTTCCTTCCACAAAAGCTGCTCCCTAAAACATAAGGATGTACATACATTTGAAAGAGTTTTCCTAAACCCCTTCTAATCCTCAAGAAATTAGTTATAACTCCATTTACAATAATCTTAGCTGAATCTGTATTTAAATTGTATGAAGTAAGGCCAAGAGGAAATATGTGTTACCTTAGTAGTGTAACTCTATCTTGTTGCTGGCAGTAGCTGATGCTAGCTGCTGTGGCTTTTAGTTGTAGAACACTATCTGAGTCTTTTTGCGAAAGGATTAAATCCCAGATATAACAAGCACTGTAATGCTGTACCCATATTTTAAACAGCGTTTGAATGCCATTAAAAAGTATACCATTCCATTAAAAAAAACCCTACTTGTATAAATATTTCTGTTGCTAAGAAAATTACATAACCTGTGTGTACTATCATTTCTGAAAAACCTCATTTTGTTATCTGGCAATGGTCATGAAATAAAGAGTTGCTGCACCTGTTTCAACAACATGTGTTATTTCATATGTTGCACTGCCTTTCATGTTGCAGAATTTACCACCGGAGGAGCTGGAGTGAGCGGCAAAAAGACAAAAACCAAGAACAATGGAGGAAAAAATCAAAATTTCATGAACAAAGCAAGGATTATTTGGAAAATTATTAGGTATTGAAGCAATAAGCTCAATAATGTACATGATATTCATTTCCATGATGACAATAGCTGCAAGAGAGATTGTGTGTAATAAAAATCATTGGCTGCTAAATTCAGTGAATTATTCCTAACAGTACTTGAAAACCCAGGAACAAGAAAGCACCTATCAAAGGCACATCCGCTAAACTTGCTTTGTCAAGCATGCATACTCCACTACAGCAGATGCCAAATCCTCTGTCAGAGAGATGACAAAAATCAAGTCACTACAAAATAGTAGCTCTCTGGCAGACAAGATATTAAGATCATCTGATGACTTGGTAGTGCCATTAGCAAGTTATTTATGAAAAATGACGAGTGAAGACTGTAAGACTGAAATATGAAGTAGTAACACCAATTTATAAATGTGGAGCTAAGCAACTGATCTCTGATTATAAACCCATCTCCTTCCTCCCCTGTTCTCAAAAAGTGTCAATAAGGAAATTTACAGAAGAATACTGAACCATCTTTCTGAAAATAGTTTTCAACAATAGCTCAGGTTGGCTACCATAAAGATTTCTCTACTGAGAAAAACAATATACAGTGTGAATCATCTAAAACCTGCACCACAAATATTGTGGAAACTAGAAGTGCTATTGATGTACAGTTTTCACAGAATGAATTGGTAGCCAGGGGCTCATATTGTCAGCCAATAAACAGGTAGCAATTATACTTTGAAAGTATTTTTTGTCCAGACATATACTTTTTTAAATGGAACTATGCCTATTGATTTAAAAAACTAAAAATTAGGCAAATTAAAATGTCAGTGGTGTTTGTCACAGGATTCTAGTACAATTCATTTTTTAGATATCATAGTTTGAAAAGTTTCCACAATGATACTTGTTTGTGCCATTCAACTGGCATAGCTGCTAGGTACGATGTTGTTATGTTTGCTTACAGCGTTCTTATGTGTTCCTTGAGAGCACTGCAACTTGCCAGTCAGTTAGGGTGTGGTAGTCCAACCAGTACTTCATGAGTGGACGATGGGATTTACCAACGCAGAGAAAGCTGACAGGCTCATGGTGTATGGGGAATGTAGGAAGAATACAGTTCATTTTTGTACAGTGTATGCGGCAAGATATCCAAGTACATGTCAGCCATCTTGGCAATTATTTATCAGCCTCTTAAACAAGTTATGTGAAAGTGATAGTGTAACACCTAGACAACATAACAGAAGGAAAAAAAAAAGTCGTGTGACTAGGGCCTCCCGTCGGGTAGACCGTTTGCCGGGTGCAAGTCTTTCGATTTGATGGCACTTCAGTGACTTGCGTGTTGATGGGGATGAAATGAATAACAGAAGGAAACAAGTGACAACAGAAGAAGGAGGCAATGAATGTTCTTGCTGCTGTAGCAGTTGATCCAGATGTTATCTCCTGTGCAATCGCACAAGGAAGTGGCATGAGTCAGGCAAGCGTCCTGTGCATTCTCCATTGACAAAGGTTGCATCTCTGTCACATCTCTCTCTATCAAGAGCTGCATGCAAATGACTGTGAGAATCATGGTAACTTCTGTGTATTGGCTTTAAGACAGGATACTTGAGATATATCATGTATCTAGTTTAGCGATGAAGCCACATTTGTCAGTCATGAACAGGTAAACCATAGAAACATGCATTATTGGCCCGTTAAACTTCATGAAGTGGAATGTCAGTGTCCATGGAATGTAAATGTGTGGTGTGGGATAGTGAACCATCAACTTATAGGCCCATTTTTCATACACACAACACTGAACGCACATAAGTTTCGCAGCCTCCTAACAGACCATCTTCTACAGTTACTAGAAGACATTTCTCTGCAGACTAGGAGGAACCTCTGGTTCAAACATGATCGCTGTGCACCCCATAGTGCACAAAGTACTGCAGAATGTCTTCACAGATTGTTTCCAAATTATTAGATTGGATGCAGAGGACCTGTAACTTGACTGGTACGTTCCCCAAATTTGACACCTGTAGACTTTTTTCTGTGGCAAAAGCTGAAAGACATTGTTTACAAGGACATATATACTACACCCTATGATATACAATGACATATTACTGCAGCCTGCTTGGACATGACCACTGAAATGCTAGCAAGTGTGCAACAATCGTTCCATACCAGAATGTTCAAATGTTCAAATGTGTGTGAATTCCTAAGGGACCAAACTGCTCAGGTCATCGGGCCCTAGACTTACACACTACTTAAACTAACATATACTAAGAACAACATACACACACCCATGCCTGAGGGAGGACTCGAACCTCCAGCGGGAGGGGCCGCATACCAGAATGGAAGCGTGTATTGCTGCTGCTGGTGGTCAGTTTGAAAACAACCTGTAATGGTCAATTGACTCATTATTGGTCAGAATCCACATAACATTCTATGCACTTGTGGTTTTCTTTAGTGTGAGCTACCATGGGTATTGTACAAGTGTTGGTGTGACAATTTTTCAAAATAGTATATCTTCTAAATTACTTGCACTTGGGTCCTGCAACCCACACCTCTGACGTTCTAATTTACCCTACATTCAGTTTGTTAATGTCAATAGGTATTGTTCCATTTAAAAAGTGTATGTTTTCTCAAAAAATGCACTTCCTAAGTGTTATTACAATCTGTTGATTGGTTAACAATATGAGCCCCTGACTACCAATCCGTTCCGTGAAAACCGCACATTAACAGCACTTTCCATTTCCGCACTATTTTTGGTGGAAGTTTTACATGATTCACCCTGTACAATCTCATGAAGTAAATTCTAGCAAAACTAAAATAAACTGTTGGCATTTTCTGAGGCCATACCAAGGCCTTTGATTGGGCAGGTATGGCTAAAATGGTATGGCTAATGTGGTATTCTTTTGTTTTGTTTTTGAATATTTTTGGATTTTCAGTTTCCTGCAAAATGTCTCCTGGCAACCTGTTATAATATTTTGCAGCAGAGTATAAAATTCTTATCTTATTAATAGAAAACAGAGGGTCACATTAACAAATGACACAACATGAATAAGATTAAATTCAGAGTGGAGCAATGCAACATGACTTCGAAGGGGTGACAAACTGTTCCTGCATTGAACAGCAGATTGACATCATAGAGAGGGAAGTGGTTGTCAGCCTGAAGTTCAGGTACCGTAGAGCAAGAAGACATATTCCAAGTTCAAAACCACTTATTTAACATGCTGGCAAAGAGGATCATTCCAGCCAGCACTCCTGAAACCCAAAGTTGTCAAATCAGGGCTTCTGAAGAACCTTGTTAAACAAGAAAATTGGGACAAATGAAGTCTTTATCGCTCATTGGTGACACCCTGCCATTCCATTCTGCTGTGAGTTCTGGGATGAGAGTGCTGCTTTTGGAGAAATACTAACCAGCCAGCTCACATATATACCCCCCTCTCCACCCCCTCCCCAAGTCAGATTCTCATTTTCAGATGTTAACTGTATACAACAGTATTTAGGTGCAGTCTGTGCCAGCTGATGACCATGAGATAAAGACCACTTGCAGTACAATATGATGCAACTATTCGCCATCCTCAGACTTTGCTGCCAGTAGCTACAGGCCCCCACCTGAGCTGAAGTCTGGTGTCAGATTGGTGCCTCTGCATCACTGGATCACATGCTGGGTGACTACCTTCTGTTGTCAGCCCCCTTTCTTGTGGACAGTGCATTCAAGCCTAGGCCAACTTGCTACTCAGCTACATGGTTGCTATCATCCAACCTGTAGGGGCCTCTGTTGGTGCAGATCATCACCTGGACGGACACACACCATCATATTCTGTCATGCTGGGCACCAAGGTTTAAACACTGTCTATCTTGCTGTGTTGTTGCTGTGGCCATGGAGCAGCCAAGCTATAAGAAACTGCCATTGTCATCCCTCACTGATGGCACGGTGCTTCTGTCAAGCCTCTATGAATGTGCAGATGTCAGGAGATGCAGCTTCCCATACATGTCACCTGACAGGTAGGCAAATCACTGATGCTGGCATGCTGCACACCTGTGGCCTCCTATGTCATGAGGTGAACTACCTTCTCTTCAGCTGTGGCTCCATCCTTGTAATTGACACGAATAATAAACTATTATAAACAGGGATGTTTTGCTGGTGGTTCACCATATGATTCCAGTCACCACCATACCCACAGCCAACATCCGGGCAGGGAATGGCACTCTATCCTGATTTGCCATAAGCTGATTAACTTTTTACTTCAGGGTCATGTCCCAACCCCTGCATTTTGGCATCAGAAGTGGCTACCAACTGTGGAGGGAAAATTGGGTTCTGAGAGCTCTACATTTGGATGTCAGAAGTATTTCGATGTCGGCAGCTGCCATTCATTGTGAGAATTCTCCAGCTATGACATCACCTCAGCTCTGAGTTGCATCTTTGACAGTACTAATATGTTGACGGAACTTGTTATTTTTATTGCCTCTTATATTCCTGTGCTAAGACGTAGGAATCTGGAGGTACAGTTTTGAAAGCAGAAGGATGTGCGGATTTGCCTCAGTTCAAGAGTAACACTAGAGAAGACTATTTATGGCCAGTGGGATGCAAGCAGTGTAATTTGTCAGGCCAATAGTTGCCATATTCTCGGTCAGTACCTGTGACATGTAGTATGTGCTGCTGTTATGGGCTTGAGACACACCAGTGTTCAGAGGTGAAATGGTTGCTCATTCATCATTTGAATTATTTCTATTCTTTTGTGTGTTCTTTGTTGTATCTTTTTTTTATGGATAAAGTTTTCACTGATGGCATGTGTCTAATTGTATTCGTATATGCAGTGTGAAGAAAGATAGTGTTCTGAAAAGCATAAAAATGTGGGTTAGTTTAGAATGGGCAATGTATAACATGGTGAACAAGGAGTATGGCTCATCATTGTGAAGCTTGTAAAGTAGTAAGTATGAGCAGCCATTAAGGTGGAAAGATACCACAGGGGGCTACTCTGGACGAAATGTTACAAATTTTAGTGGCCCAAGTACAATGGTTACAAGCAGAAAGTGCAAGTATGTCTAGGAAAGTAAAGGCTGTGGGAGCAGACCAGGCAGCTATAAAAGAGAAAGTAAAAGTTGAGGAAAGGAATATAGTTTGCACAGTAGAATTACTCCAGAGTATGGGGAGAAAAAGCAGCAGGAGTGGGACAATTGGTTGGTTGAAAACAGGCACATGTATGGTTTAAGATGGCTTAGGGCCAATGCCTACTGCGCAGTTTCTCTTAACTCAAGTGTCATTAAAATGTCAAGAAGTGTGTATGCCCTGACTAGTATCAATAATGCAGATAATAAGATTAAAACTATATGGGATGTTGTCAAATGGGAGACAGGACAGGTAGCTGCTGTAGAAGATACCACATCAATTCAACTAAATGACTAATGTTGTGACTGATAATTCACAAGTTGTGAGCACTTTTAACCATCACTTTCTAAATGTAGCAGCAAAAATATGATTAAATAGTTCAGTTGAAGAAGCAAGGGAATATATTTAATAAGTCATTCTACAAAACTTTAAGCAACTACAAGTAGTGATAAAAATTCTAAAAAAACAAAAGCTCATATGATGTTGATGGAATTTCAAATGAATTATTAAAAGTTGTTCTAACTTAATAAGTAACGTCCTTAGTGACAGGGTCAGTAATAGAACGTTTTTGCACACAAGCAAGTTATCATTTGGCACCCCACCCTCCTTCCCTATTTTCCCTTGTACACTTTCACTCATGTCAGTTTCCACCACCAATTGTGATATGCAGTGTATACAAATCTTGCATTTCAGCACTGCTGATGCTCCTCTCAACTGGATGCCCCAAATGGCTGTTACTAATTGTGATACATCCTGTACAGAAATCTTACAGTAACAGCACATCTGGCACTCCTCTTGGCTTGGCACCCCAAGCAGTGGCTTGTGTCACATGTGCCTTAAAACAGCCCTGCTTAGTGATATACACAATGAATCACTGGCATAGGGACATTTTTCACACCGGTTAAAATATGCAATTGTTAAATCTCTTCATAAGAAAGGTGGCAAGAAAGACATAAATAATTGTCATTCAATCTCCTTATTTACATACTTTTCCAAAATCTTCAGAAAAGTAATGTACACAAGAGAAGTTGCATATTCAGGTTGAAACAATTTACTTAGAATATCACACTTCGATTCTAAAAGGTTTGCTCATCTGAGAATGCTATTTATACATTCACTCATCAAAAATTACACGCATTATATAATAAAATATCAACATTTGGAATTTTTTTGTTATCTTTTCAAGGGATCTAATTGGGTAGATCATGTTACACTCCTATAAAAACTCAAGTTTTATGGAATTGATGGCTGTATGCACAGGTGGTTTTGAATCATACTTAACAAATGGAAAGCAAAATGTTGTGCTTAATAATTCAAATGAAGTTGGAAGTGTAAAAATGTTTAGTGTGAGGGGAGAAACTACAAAGGGAGTTCCTTAGAATTCAATTTTAAGTCCACTCCTATTTCTTATATAGTGTGTGGAAAAACAATGTAACCAAAAGTGTAGGGCAGAAATGCAGCATCAAATGAAGGGATTTGAGTGTAGGAACTAGAGGTCACAGCTGCATATTTGCAGCACTACATGCATCAACATCAGTTTCAGCTTTGTGACAGTCTTCAAGTCAGAAACTTGTTTGTTTGCCAGATGTAAACAAACTGCACTCTACACACTGTCGCCAGGTGGAACTGATGTACAATGCAGAACACTGGTTTTAAGTACCCTTTCAACATATTCATTTCATACAGTGGACCAAGTAGAGTAAGTGTTGTGAAGCAGGAACATGAAATATGGTTTCACATGGAATAGCTAAGTGACATGCACTAAGCATATGGCACTGCTTAATGCAATGCAATGGCGGCTCATAGGATTTACCAGGAATGTTATCCGTATCACAGAGTGCCTCAGAATCATAATTGTTTGTCAGTTGACAGATGTATGAGAGAGATCTTTGTGGGCTAATAAGTATGATACAGGCAGGAGATGCACTATTTGTACAACTGAGTTTGACAAAGCTGTGTTACATTGCATACAGCAAGACCAAATGGCAAGAACCAGATGAATCGCTCATGAACTTGACATGGACTATCGTCATGTATGGCATGTCTTTCATGAGACTGGTCTACATCCTTTCCAGTGACAAAAGGTACAAGCCGTAGGTCCAGGTGACTTCCATAGGTGTCTGGAATTTGTTGATTTGTCCCTACAATGAGTAGCACGACAGTCACATGTGATGTTTACTGACAAGGCCTGTTTCACCCGTGACAATTCACAACAGCCACATCTGAGCACTGCAGAATCCTTATGCAACATATATCCTTGGTCACCAAGAGCAATTAACTGTAAAAATGCATGTGGGAATTGCGGATGACTTGCTCATTAGCTCCCACATGCTACCTCAAAGACTGAATGCTCACACACATGTAGAGTCTGCTTCTTTGAGAAAAAATGGTACTGTGTAGTACAGCCTTTAAACACAAAGATGTACATAAAATGGCATGGACATCTCCAGATGGAAATACTTTTAAGCAAACTGATCATTCCTTAATACATAAAAGACATACATCCAACATAACTGATGTTAGAAGCTATAGGGTCACTAATGTTCTCTCTGATCATTGCCTTGTTATAACAGCAATAAGAAGCTGAATATCTAATGCAAGGAAGATCTCTTTCAAGAAAATTTCAAGTTTATAAGCTCAAGGAGTTCAAGATCATTCAAATATTTTCTGACCTTCTCAAGGAGAACATGGCATACATTCCTGACAGTGAGAGAATTGAGAAAATATGGAAGAACATAGAAGACACTCTTACAAAATCTGCTGATGAGGGTATAGAGGAATAGATCAAGCCATACACAATGGCTGGTCTGATGAAAACTAGACACAAGTAACAGCAATTAAAAATGAGATCTACAGGAGAATGCAAATGGTAAACCAAACCTGAAGATATGTAGAAGATTATAGAACTGCAAGAAGAGAAGAAAAGAGGTTACTCAAAAACAGAAAGAGAGAGAATGACAGGAAAGAACTGAAAGAAATGCAACAGCTATAAAGGATGACTGAGATGAGAGCTTTTTATCAAAAGTCATATAAGAGCTGATAGGATTTCCAGTCTAGGACAAATTTATGTAGCACTTTAGGTGTGCAGTGAAGAAGAAATATTTATATAGCACTTCAGGTGTGTAGTGATGAAGAAATATATGAAAGATGAACTCATCGTTTTGATGAACGGCTGAATGAGGGTTTAGCTGAGAACCAAGGAACCTTACCCTGTGTAAATACAAGGAACTCAGAAACAGAGAAACCAGCACAAACTGCTGAGAAAGTGGAGGCTGCCATCAGCAAGATACAGATAGTAAGACCCCAGGAATGGACCTAATACAAGCAGAACTCCTAAAAAATGCTGTAAAGGAATTTTTTAAACTTTTCCATGAGCTTGTAATTAAAATTTAGATAGATGAAAGTATTGCTGATAAATGGAACAAGAGTATCATATTCACAAGTCATAAGAAAGGCCACACCATGGAGTGTTCTGACAATAGGGAATTTGCTATTATCTATTGCATATAAAATATTCTCGAGCATTCTCTTTTGTAGGCTTGCACCCTATGTTGAAAATAATGTTAGCGACTGTCAAGGAAGATCTACTGTTGATCACGTTTCACGATATGGCTGATACTAGAAAAGTGCAAAGAATTTGGGACAGATACACATCAACTCTTTATAGACTACAGATTAGCCAATGGCAGTATTGACAGAAAGGAGCTGTATATAACAATGGAAGAGCGAGAGATTTCTAATAAATTTATTTCCTTCATAAAAAGCAACTATGGAAAACACTTGGTGGACTCAGATTTAAATACAGAATATGTTACAAAGTCCTGTCATCACAAAAAATGGAGCAAAGCAAAGAGGTACATTACCCTAGTTTCTATTATTATTATTATTATTATTATTATTATTATTATTATTATTATTATTATGTGCGATTGGACCCATACGGATCTCGCAAAGCTTTTCTGATTCAATTTTTTAATTCTCCAAACTTCTCTCATTCTTTCCCCATGAATTCTCTTTCTTTCATCTGTCCATTTTGTCCCCTGTCTCTTGCAAACTTCATTCTCGGGTTGTACTTTCCAACTACTGATTTTTTGCCTGTATACATTTCTGTTTATAACTTCTGAAGAATTTATTTGTGCATTTGCTAGATCTGTTTTGGTTTCTTTTATCCAGGGTATGGTTTTCAATTTTTCAATGTATATTAAAATTTTGTGGGAGAGTCTGGGTGTTGGGAGCCTGTGGATATGACCGTAAAATTTTAGTCTTCTTTTCCGGATGTCTGCGGCGAGGTTAGATAATTTTTCTGTAGTTTTCCGAGACTGTAACCTGTATCCATCTTCAGTTCTTTTTGGGCCAAGAATCTTTCTGATAATTTTGCGTTCCTCTTTCAGGATGCCTTCCAGGTCGCCTTTTCTATGGAGTGTGAGTGTTTCGCTGGCATATAGTGCTTCGGGCTTCATTACTGTATTGTAGTGTCGTATTTTTGAGTGAATGGAGAGACACTTTTTATTGTAGATGTTGTGGGTTTTCCAGTATGCTCTTTTCAGTTTTTGCAGTCGAACTTTTTGTGCAGTTTTCTCTCCCCCTGTGGATTCTAGGACCTCGCCTAAGTATTTAAAGAATGGAACTCTCTCAATTTGTCCATATTTTGTAGTCATTTTTGAGTTTCAAATTTTGAGCAGATGAATTTGGTTTTTTGGAAGGAAATTTGTAGCCCAACTTTTTCGGCGCATTCTTTGAGAATGTCTATCTGTTTAATTGCTGTGGTCTCGTTTTCTGCTAGAATGGCCACGTCATCTGCAAATGCCAAGCATGAAATTTTAATACCATCTTTCGATCTTCCTAGTTGTATAGGCTTCCAGTAATTTTGATTCTTCAGTTCTTTTTCCCATTCTCGGATGACTTTGTCTAAGAAGTTGTGTTTGTGAGCGTTTTGTTTGATAAGGTTTAGGGTTTTCGGATCGAGTCCTAGCTCCTCAAGGATAATAAAGAGAGATTGCCTATCGATTGAATCATAAGCCTTTGCGAAATCAACAAAGGAACAAATGATCGGACTGTTTCTGACTGCTTTGTATTTTAGTGTTGTCTTCAAATTGAAAATTTGTTCTGCACAGGATCGGTGAGGGCGAAAGCCAGCTTGGTATTCACCAATACTGTGTTCGAGTTGTTCTTGTGTTCGTTGAAGAAGACAAGCTGAGAGGATTTTATAAGTGACTTGGAGAAGGGAGATTCCTTGATAGTTGTTTATATCTGCCATATCTCCCTTTTTATGCAGTGGATGAATTAGGGCGCATTTCCAATCTTCTGGTAGTTTTTCTGTCTGCCAAATGTCTGTGATGATTTGAGTGAGTTCTTTGAGGGAATTTGGTCCAAGATTTTTAAGTAGTTCTGCAGTGATATTATCTTCTCCGGATGCCTTGTTGTTTTTCAGTCTATGAATATGTCTTTGGATCTCCTCTAGTGTAGGTGGTGGGGATTCTGGATTTGTGTAGACAGCAGTTTCTTGAAGGAATCTTGAAGAAGGTTCAGGGCAATTGAGGAGTCCGGAAAAGTATCTCGCCAGCTCCTCACAGTTTTCCCGATTTTTGAGCGCTAGTTTTCCATCTGGTTTTCTGAAACATAGATTTCGTGAGCTGTATCCATTGATTCTCCCAGCAAAGGTCTTATAGAAGTCTCGTACATTATAGTTACGTAAATTTTCTTCAAAGGCTCACACTGTTCCTTGAGGTACTTCCTCTTGACTTGTCTGATTGTTTTTGCCACTTGTCTTCTGGTGTTGTGGAAGTGATCTAGATTTTCTGGGGATTTTTTACTGTTATACTTCAGAAAGGCTTTCTTTCTTTCTTCCAGCAGAGTCCCACCAGGGGTGTTTTGTGTTCTTTTTCAATGGATCAGTTCTTTTGCCTTCTTTGTAATTTTTGTTCGAAATTTTTCCCAAGAGTCAGCTGGTTCCTTTTCCCACTCCTCCTTCAGATTGGTTTCTTTGATTGTTCGTGTGTCAAATTTCATCATGTGTGTTTTCTTCGGATAGAATTTTTTTGGGGTGAATTTCACTTTAATGCGTGTTAAGTAGTGGTCTGAGTCAATGTTCGCCCCTCTGCGGACTTGGACATCATGGATCTCTTTCTGTACGAAATAGGAGATGGCAATGTGGTCAATCTGATATTCGCCGATCTCTTGCATGGGGGACCTCCAGGTCTTTTGTTTTCTAGGTTTTTTTCTCAGAGATGTAGACATTATTTTTAGATTATTTTGTTGGCATAGTTCAATAAATCTCAGTCCGTTTCTGTTGGTGAATCTGTGTGCTGGATATTTTCCTACAGTTTTTTGGTGTTCTTTCTCTCTGCCAATTTGTGCATTGAAATCTCCCATTAAGATTTTGATATCATCCCGGGGAATTTTGGCCATGACATCTTCAAGTTTAGTCGAGAATTTTTCAGTTTGTAGTTGGCATTTTTTGTTGGCTATGTTTGTGGGTGCATGAACATTTATCAATGTGTATTTCTTGTTGGCGCACTGGATACACATGGTCATGAGGTGATTATTTATGGAAGAGACCTCTCTAATTGAGCCTAATATATTTCTGTGCACCGCAAATGCCATGCCCAGGAGTGGCGTACCATTGGCAATTCGTTTGTCAGTCTTGCTCTTGAAGATGCGATAGTTTCTATTTAATATAGCTTAAAAATGTTGCAAGAGATGCAGGCATCAGTACAAGACAGAGTGTTCTCTATAAATCCAATCAGGTGGTGGCATATGCAACTGATATTGATATAATTGTACGAATGCATAGGACAGTGAAAGAAGACTTAACAAGCCTACTGGGATGATAAATCTACAGGCACATGAAGTGAAAACTAAGTATAAGGCCGTAACTAAGAAAGATTATCATAATGAACATCTTTCATAAAACTGGTTCATGTAAGTTTAATGATGTGTGTGGTAAACTATAAAAATGATATCAGCTGCAAAATCCAAAAATTAATATTGTCCATTGACAAGCACTACCATGCCATCATAAATAAAAAAAACAACTAAAGTTATAATGTATTAAGCTTTATTGTTAGTGAGGCCAGTGGTAACGTACAGTGCTCAAGTATGGACATTAACAGAATTTGATGAAAAGCAACTTCACATATCTGAAAGAAAGATCTTGAGAAAAATTCATGGGCTGGTGGAAGAAAACGATTTCTGGAGTAGGAGATTCAGTTATGAATTATATAAGGTATTTAATGATACAGACATTTTCAGCTATGTTAAGATTAAAAGGCTGGAAAGGGCAGGGTATGTACTAGGAGCTAATGACAGACTGATTAAAAAGATACTCAACCCAGAGCCTGAAGGAAATGGGAGAGTTGATAGACCAAAGCTAAGGTGGGAGGAATGTGTCAGAGATGAGATAAGTAAAACTGGGATTCACAATTGGAAGTATTTGGCACTGAATAGGAAAGAATGTAATAATCTTCTACAGAAGGCCAAGGCTCACAAATGGTTGTCATGCCAATGATGATGATGATGATGATGATGATGATGATGATGATGATGGTGGTGGTGGTGGTGGTGGTGGTGGTGGTGGCGGTTGTGATGATGATGCTGGTTATGAACTAGACCACATGCTCATTTTCATTTTGTAGCTTTTAGAGTTGTGACATTAGAAGACCTAAAAGACTGTATATCAGGTCAGTAGGAAGGCAGTGGGGTTTCAAAACCAAAAAAATATGCATACCGACCATTCATTGGACTGTGGCAGATGGAGGTCTAGAATGTGAAAATGAGGGCCATGTCCCCTCACATCCTCTTCCCTTGTCTATACTGCTTTTATGTTTCCTATATTTAATTTCATGTCACACAAAAGAGAAAGTTATTAGCTAATAGGCAATAAAGAGTACAAATTTTCTGAAGAGTTCTTACTTTCCCGGTCCCAAATAATTGCACACACTGTTAATTGTGAGCTCTTTTAAAAGGGGTTGGATGTCAAACTGGCCGAATGGGTGCAGAAGAGGCACCACAGAATATTTTAATTCCCACTGTCCTGAATATAGGTTTGATGGCTTCCCCTACAAAATATACATGTCTGAATTGTGAAATACAGTGTCGTGCGATAGAAGAATGCTGTGTGAAGAGGCATGGCACTGCACTTTGGCACACTTAAGACCAAATAACATGACTTACTGTCCTCGAACATATATTTCTTATAGGCCTATATCAAACTCTTCAGAAAAATATACGCTACAAAATGAACACATTTTTGAAAAATCGATGTTTTTAAAATGTTTGACATCCTATCTCAAGCACTTGAGGGGGAAGGGCGGGACGCCACTATCAAGTTTTTGTCCTGGTTTGGAAACATCGTAGATGTCGGACTGCTTAAGGGTAGGCCCTACTCACCCATAAAAGTCTCACGGAGGAGTCTGGGAATTAATTACATTAACATACTTTAATGGACTTGTGAAAATTATCAGTATTGAGGTAGGAGTTTATAATAAATAAATGAAGGAAAATCCTCCACAAAAATTCCCTCTTATCACTTTGAAACTGCAGATCACATGTGTGTTTTTTTCTCTCTGTGTACAAATTGGAACAAAATCACTGGTTGGACTGCACACGTTTTACGTTTGTCACCAGAAGAATAATGTGTGGTGGCATAGGTATGGCATGAAAGGAAGGAAGAGGAGGGAGTGTCAGAATACTGCCTCTTCTCATATTAAGTTTATCACACTGTCTTTACATTCTTTAAATGTTGGATTTTTGTTACTATGGGGCAGAACGAAAGTTCGTCCATTGCTGTAGTGCCAAGCGAGATCAGTCATGTCAGCAACTGTTGGGCATTGTGGGCCAGTGTGGGTGTATGTCATTGTCCAATGGACCGCATGTAGCTTGTGCTTACATAGCCACGAGACTAAACTGCTCGCAGAAAGATTTGCATCACATGCTTATTGTGAACATATTTGGGCTCAGATTCAAGAGAAGCAGGAAAGAAAAAACAAAAAGGGAGCGATTTACTGCTGTGCGCAAAGGAGTACCAGTACTGAGAAAGACATCACCGCTCAAAAGAAACCCAAACTATGTAACACTTAACCGTAGAGAGACATTTGTTCTTAACAGTGTATTGTTACGCATGTCAGGAGGATAACTTAACAACGGAAAGGGACAGAAAAAACATTTGTAGCCGCACGTAGTGGCTGCGTGGTTTGAGGCACCGTTTCACCGATTGCGTGGCCCCTTCCGACGGAGGTTCGTATCCTCTTTCGGGTAGTGTGTGTGTGTGTGTGTGTGTGTGTTTGTGTGTGTATGTGTATGTGTTGTTATTAGCATATGTTAATTTAAGTAGTGTGTAAGCCTACGGACCGATGACCTCAGCAGTTTGGTTCCTTAGAAATACAAACACATTTGAATATTTGTTGAAAGTTGTAGGATTTTTGCTTTTTGCTTCAAGTTTGGCACTCCCCCCCCCCCCCCCCCCACCCACCCCCCACCCAAGCAACACAAGTCGCCTCTCAGGGCACCAAGATGAGAGGAGCACCCAAGTGCGAGACTTGTACACAGTGCGTACCACAATTAGCAGCAAAAAATGACACGGATGAAAGCGGACAAGGGAAAAGGGGGCGCCAAATGAAAAGTCACTTGCGTGCAAAAATATTCTCAAAGCTCCGCTCCTCCTCCAAAATCTGCCCGCTAGGCGACCATTTCACCGATATGATACGGCTGGCCCTGCCGGCTCCACCAGTCTCATTCACCGTTCTCATGTTTACACAAAAGTGTATACTGACAGAGCTCATCTCCCATTAGCACTTTTCCTCATAAGGGGTTAACATACATGGACTTTAAACTGTGACAAAGGGAGACAGGAGGAACACAGGACAGAACGTAGTTGGAGTTATTAGACGTTTAACGTTTCTGATGATAGTGGCTTGAAGGATGCGACAATCTGATTCAGTCATAAGCAAAACTTGCTGTCAAACAAAATACTAATCACAGTGGCGTGCATTCGGGGAAAGCAACTAAAGCACTGCTTCAATAAGAACAACTGTAACAATATACTTATTACCTATATTTCTATATAAAAGCAAGTTGTCGTTTATCATCATTACCAAAAATCTCGAAAAGTTCTTCACTGATTTACTTTAAATTTTTGTATGATACTCTAATAAACATTTGGACAGAGAAAGGCTGTAAATTTTTAATATATATATAATATATAAATATATACACGATATATGATAGGGAAAATTCTAAGTAAAACTATTGAAAAGTTCTTGACCGACTTACTTCAGCTTTGACCTGATACTAACTGGCATTCGACAGATCATAGTGTGGATTGTTAGATTCCTTAACTGAACAAGTAGGTTAGAAAATTTAGAAAGGGAAATGGATAGGTTTAAGTTAGATATAGTGGGAATTAGTGAAGTTCGATGGTAGGAGGAACAGGACTTCCGGTTAGGTGAATAAAGGGCTATAAATACAAAGTCAAATATTGGTAATGCAGGAGTGGCTTTAATAATGAATAAGAAAATTGGAATGTGGGTAAGCTACTATTAACAGCACAGTGAACTCATTATTGTAGCCAAAATAGACATGAAGCCGGTGCCTACCACTGTACTAGAAGTACATATGCTAATTAGCTCAGCATATGATGAAGACATTGAAAAAATATGATGAGATAAAAAAAATTATTCAGATAGTTAAAGGAGATGAAACTTAATTTTGATGATGGACTGGAACTTGATAGTAGGAAAAGGAAGAGAAGGAAAAATAGTAGGTGAATATGGACTGGGGGAAAGGAATGAAAGAGGAAGCTGTCTGGTAGAATTTTGCACAGAGCATAACATTTAATCATCGCTAACACTTGATTTAAGAACCATAAAAGAAGGCTGTATATGTAGAAGAGACCTGGAGGTAGTGGAAGGTTCCATATTAATTATTTAATGGTTAGAAAGAGATTTAGGAAACATATTTTAAGTTGTAAGACATTTGCTGGGGCAGATGTGGACTCTGACCCCAATTTATTGGTTATGAACTGTAGATTAAAACTGAAGAAATTACAAAAAGGTAGGAAATTAAGGAGATGGGACCTGGATAATTTGAAAGGACCAGAGATTGCTCATAGTTTTAGAGGGGATTAAAACTGAAGAAATTGCAAAAAGGTAGGAAATTAAGGAGATGGGACCTGGATAATTTGAAAGGAACAGAGGTTGCTAAGAGTTTCAGAGGGACCAGGTTGACCAGAACAGTGGAAAGGAATACAGTAGAAGAATAATGGGTAGCTTTAAGAGATGAAATAGGGAAGGCAGCAGAGGATTACATAGGTAAAAAGAAAAGAACTGGGACCTTATGTTTCCAGAGATTATATGTATGATACATTATAAATGTTGGTAACAGTGCAGGTTTCAAGTGTCTGTAAATGATTATCTTTGCTAGTATTTACTTTAGTTTCACTGATGCACTTTTTCCACGTGTTAGTAAATGTTTGTTGCCCAAGGGCTACATACATTTGTGGATGTGTATATCCTTTAGTGTGCAATAAATATGAACTTTGCCACGCATCTAGAAATTCAGTAAAAGGAAATTCCATGGTAACCAGTTCACAAACAAAGCAAGCTACACAGTTGAAAGTAACCTATGGCATGCTGCCTGGTGATTCAAATTTTTGTGTTAACAATAACGCTGTTTGTGGTGGATTTGTTATTGCTGATGTGGGCATCGTATCTTATTTGATAAAGGAAGTGGTGAAACGTAATCAATGTGACGGTGTAGGCTGTCTGTAAATAACTGAACAACAAAGTAGCAGAAAGGGTTTAGTGTCAAAATTAATTGTTCTGTTCAGATCCTGCAATAAATCTACCTTGAAATTGACTTTGAACATTGTGCATAATTGATATGATGTGAATTTGAATTTAGTGTATGCAGTGAGTGCAATAAGAAAAGGATAAAAGGCTGTTCAAACATTTTGTGGTTTGATGGACCTTCCTCCTCCTCCCAGTAGGTACAGCAAGTACATAAAAATAGTTTTAGGTGGCTTGACGGTTGTGTCTAAATCATCTATGAAACGTGCATTAGAAGAAACTGTAAATATTAGTGGAACCAGGGGCATTGCTGTTGCACTTGATGGGACATGGCAACGTCGAGGACATTGTTTGTTGAATGGTGTTGTACGTGCTACTTCTCTGAAGAATGGAAAAGTTGTTGATGTTGAGTGCTTATCTAAGTATTGCCACATCTGCCATGGTAACACTGAAGGAAATATTGAACATCAGTGTTCTAAGAATTATGATGGTTACAGTGGAGGTATGTAGTGTGATGGAGCTCTAAAAATATTTCAGAGGTCGGTGCCCGTTTATAACATTAGATATACAAAGTACCTAGGTGATGGGGACTCTAAGGCTTTCAATAAAATTAATGAGTTCAATGTTTATGGTGATACCTTGGTAACAAAACTGGAGTGTTGTGGACATGTGCAAAAGAGGATGGGTGCTAGACTGAGGAAGCTATGAAGAGAAATGAAGGAAAAGTTGTTATCTGATGGAAAATCTCTGTCTGACTGAGGCAGATTGACAGAAATTGAAATAGACATTTGTCAGACTTATTACGGGCTGGCCATTAGACGAACTGCACCTCTGAATGATGTTACAGCAATGAGAAAAGCTGTATGGGCCACCTACTTTCATAAGTTGTCCACAGATGACCACCCTGTTCACAGACTTTCCCCTAAAGGAGCAGCTTCTTGGCGTGGTTACCAAAAGCAAAAAAAAAGTGGTCAAATTTACCATCATAAGCATTATCTTCCTGAGATGTTATGAATGAAATTTTTAGAGACCTGAGTGACCCTGTTTTGCTTAGTAAATGTCTTCATGGGGGCACTCAGAATACAAATGAAAGTTTCAACCACTTCATATGGGAAAGATTACCTAAGAATGTTTTTGTTGGACTAAATACATTAAAAGTTGGTGTACTAGATACAGTGACATGTGTTCAATGATGGAGTGACAGGAAGGTTGTAAGTCCTGACAAATTTAGGCATAGAATGTGGCTCTAATATGGGTAATCAATTGCATGCGTGTGACAGACAACGGGTGCATGAAGCTGAAAGATTCGCTCTTCAAGTTACCAAAGGAGCAAGAAGTGCTAAAAGGAATGCCAAGAGAAAGCTTGAAGATGAAGAAATGCTGCAGGATGAAAATTATACTACAGGGATGTTCTGAGGTGCAGTTTAATTGGACTCATATCTTCATTCGCAATTTCCCGCAAGTTTTACTTTCCAGAAGTCAGGTACAAGTATTTCCTAAAGTTTATAAATCATTGCTCTAATTTTTTTCTATAACTTGCAATAGTCCATACTTAAATAGTAGACCTAAGCTTAATTGCAGAATCAACTAAATTATAGAAAAATAACATTTTATTAGGAAAAAAATTATAAAAATTAAAATGTAAATTGTGATTATTTTTATCCTTGTAACATACATAATAGGTGGAATTAAATAGGTCTAGTACCTCAGCCATCAAGTCATGCATATCTGGTAAAAATTTGGTCTCCTTCTAATGTATAACATTGGATTAAATGGTACCTCAATGTGAGGAACCATTTTGGGGAAAAAATGCATCAATTTCTTTGTAATTTTTTTAAATAACCCTAAGCAGTTTCAGAAATATTCAAAATACTTCTAATTTGTTTAGAAAGTGTTCTGCTTTATCTGATATCAACAAAACATCTGTAAGACATATATAAACATATTACAAACAGTTCCTGAAAGAAATAGGTGTTGATTTTTACGTAATATTGAACTGGAAAAGTACCCTGTATCCTTAAGCAAAGAAGGGAAAGCTGAAAAGTGGAAGGAGTACATCAAGGGTATATACAAGGGATATGAACTTAAAGCCAATATGATACAAAAGAAAGTGGATGTAGACGACATGAGATTGGAGCTATGATACTGCGACAAAAATTTGACACAGCTGTGAAAGATCTAAGTCAAAACAAGTCCCCGTCAGTAGATGATATTCCATCAGAATTACTGATAGCCATGACAAAACTCTTCTTCCATCTGGTGTGCAATATGTATAGGACAAGCGAAATACCCTCGTACTTCAAGAAGAATATAGTAATTCCAGTTCCAAAGAAATCAACTGCTGATAGTTGTGAAAATTATCAAACTATTAGTTTAATAAGTCATGGTTGCAAAATACTACAACAAATTCTTCATAGAAGAATGGAGAAAATGGCAGAAGCCAATCTCGGGGAAGATTAGATTGGTTTCCAGAGAAATGTAGGGACATGCGAGGCAACACCGACATTACGAGTTATCTTAGAAAATATGTTAAGGAAAGACAAAACTACATTTATATCATTTGTAGTCTTAGAGAAAGGTGTTGACAATGTTGACTGGAACACTCTCTTTGAAATTCTGAAGGTAACAGGGTTAAAATACAGGGAGCGAAGGGCTATTTACAACTTGTACAGAAACCAGACGGCAGTTGTAGAGTTGAGGGGCATGAAAGGGGAACACTGACTAAGAAGGCAGTGAGACAGGGTTGTGGCCTATCCCCGATGGTACTCAATCTGTACATTGAAAAAGCAGTAAAGGAAACCAAAGAAAAATGGGGAGTAGGACTTAAGTTCAGGGAAAATAAATAAAAACTTTTGAGATTTGCCAATGACATTGTAATTCTGTTAGAGGCTGTCAAGGACTTGGAAAAGCAGTTGAACAGAATGGGCAGTGTCTTGAAAGGAGGATAAAGGATGAACATCAACAAAAGCAAAACAAGGATAATGGAATGTAGTCGAATTAAATCAGGTGATGCTAAGGGAGTTAGATTAGTAAACAAGACACTTAAAGCAGTAGATGAATTTTGCTATTTAGGCAGCAAAATAACATGATGGGTGAAATAGAGAGAATATAAAATGTAGATTGGCAACTGCAAGGAAAACGTTTCTGAAGAAGAGACATTTGTTAACATAGAATATAGATCTAAATGTTAGGAAGTGTTTTCTGAAGGTATTTGTCTGGATTGTAGTAGTCATGTATGGAAGTGAAACATGGACGATAAACAGTTTAGACAAAAAGACAATAGAAGCTTTTGAAACGTGGTGCTACAGAATAATATTGAAGATTAGGTGAGTCGATCAGATAACTAATGAGAAGGTACTGAACAGGACGGGCGGTATTGGTCGATAGGACACAGACTTCAATGGACCACAATTTAGTGGCTACTGAAGGGAAGTGTGGGAGTTAAAAATCGTATATGGGACCAAGAGATGAATATAGTAAGCAGACGGAGAAGGTGCTGCATCAAACCAGTCTTCAACAACTGTAATAAACATGCCGACGGACATAGATTTTTTTTTTTTTTTTTTTTTTTTTAACTGCAATGTGTAGGTTTTCTGCTAAAACTGACTGCTGCGAAAAAGAAAATGCTACGCTACACTGTGAAAATGTGTGGTTTCATTTTCTGTGTCGCTGCCACTTTTAATTACTAGGTAAATTGTTTCTCCTACACATACTGTTTCTCCTTATACATATATATTTTTTTAATGTATACACAACTATATGCTATTCTGTTTACTTCCTCAACAGTTGCTTTTAACATAAAACAGGAAAGTTGCATTTATGGCTTACCGGCTTATGATTATAATACTACTATGAAATCTGAATTGTCTGAAACTTTGTAATCCTACCCCTTCTTAGATTAAAACTATGCAAAATACTGTCCTCAAAGAACCAGCAGTAAGAAGGGTCTCTCTCATATCCAGTACACCAATGATCCCATCCGATGTACACATTCATGTTAAGCGACTTCAGTTCCGAATAAAAGTTCATTTGTAATAACAATAAGCAAGGCTGAAGCTCGGAGGGAGAAAGGTGAAAAGCAGATTGACAAAGAGGGGCGAGAGAGGAAATGGGCTTAGAGAGGGGGAGGAGGGGAGTATCAGAGGAAGGGGGAGGAGGAGGAGGTGGTGAGAGATTGAGGGGGTGGAGAGGAAGGAGATGGACAGAGAAATGGAGGAGGGGGATGTGGACAAAAAGAGAGGAGGGTGGAGGAGATGTGCAGAGGGAGGAGAGAGAAGGAGATTAGCATGTATGTCCAATTCCCATAAATATTCAGCAATTGTTAAGTATTGCCGGGTTCGCTAGTGTAATTATAATCACACGGTTATTCAACAACACCTAGACAAAACCGTTACACTTCTTCGAAACACTAGAACTAATGCGTTTATTTCGTTACAGTACTGATTGCACATTGTGAGCCGAGCCGCTGCAATGTCGGTGTAGCTTAGCTGAACACATAGAAATAATAAGCGCATTATGTTCATCTACATCTACCTGATTATGAACCACCTTCAAGCTGTCTCTCTACCGTCCCATTCTCGAACGGCGCGCGGGAAGAACGAGCACTTAAATTTTTCTGTGCGAGCCCTGATTTCTCTTAGTTTATCGTGATGATCATGTCTCCCTATGTAGGTGGGTGCCAACAGAATGTTTCCGCAATCGGAGGAGAAAATTGGTGATAGAAATTTTATGAGAAGATCCCGTCGCAACGAAAATCGCCTTTGTTTTAATGATTGCCACTTCAATTCACGTATCATGTCTGTGGCACTATCTTCCCTATTTCGCGACAATACAAAACGGGCTGGCCTTCTTTGAACTTTTTCGATGTCATCCGTCAGTCCCACTTGATGCGGATCCCAACCGCACAGCAATATTCCAGAATATGGCGGGCAAGCATGGTGTAAGCAGTCTCTTTAGTAGACCTGTTGCACCTTCTAAGTGTTCTTACAATGAATCGCAGTCTTTGGTTTGCTCTATCCACAACATTATCTATGTGATCGTTCCAATTTAGGTTATTTGTAATTGTAATACTTAAATATTTAGTTGAATTAACGGCCTTCAGATTTGTGTGACATCGCTTAATCGAAATTTAGCGGATTTCTTTTAGTACTCATGTGAATAACTTCACACTTTTCTTTCTTTCAGGTTCATTGCCACTTTTCGCACCATACAGATATCTTATCTAAGTCATTTTGCAATTCGTTTTGGTCGTCTGACGACTTTACAAGACGGTAAACGACAGTATCATCTGCAAACAATCTAAGAGGGCTACTCAGATTGTCTCCTATGTCGTTAATATAGATCAGGAACAAAAGAGGACCTATAACACTTCCTTGGGGATGCGCCGGATATTACTTCTCTTTTACTCGATGACTATCCGTCTATTACAACGAACTGTGAGCTTCATGACAGCAAAGCACGAATCCAGTTGCATAACTGAGACGATATTCCATAGGCATGCGGTTTGATTAGGCTTGTGAGGAAGAGTGTCGAAAGTCTTCCAGAAATCTAAAAATATGGTATCAATTTGGCATCCCCTGTCGATAGCACTCATTACTTCATGAGCATAAAGAGCTAATTGTGTTTCACAACAACGATATTTTCTGAATACGTGCTATGTGTCAATAAATCGTTTTCTCCGAGGTAATTTATTAATAATGTTCGAACACAGTTTATGTTCCAAAACACCACTACAAATCGACGTTAGTGATATGGGACTGTAATTCAGCGAATTACTCCTATTTCCCTTTATTGGGTACTGGTGTGACATGAGCAATTTTCCAGTCTTTAGATACGGAACTTTCTATGAGCGAGCGGTTGTATGTAATTGCTAAATATGGAGATATTGTATCAGCATACTCCAAAAGAAACCTGACTGGTATACAATCTGGACCGGAGGCCTTGCCTTATTTAAGTGATTTAAGCTGCTTTGGTATACCGAGGATATCTTCTTCTATGTTTCTCATCTTGGCTGTTGTTTTTGATTGAAATTTAGGAATATTTACGTCGTCTTCTTTGGTGCAGGAGTTTCGGAAAACCGTGTTTAATAACTCTGCTTTAGTGGCACTGTCATCAGTGTCTTCACCGTTGTTATCGCGCAGTGAAGATATTTATTGCGTCTTGCCACTATTGTGCTTTATGTTTCACAAGAATCTCTTTGGGTTTCTGCCAGATTCTGAGACTCAGTTTAGTTGTGGAAATTATTAAAGCATCTCGCATTGAAGTACGCGCTATATTTCGAACTTATGCTAAACTTTGCCAATCTTGGGGATTTTGCGTTCTGTTAAATTTGGGATGCTTCTGTCGTTGCTTCTGCAACAGCGATCTGACCCGTTTTGCGCACCATGGGGGATCAGTACCATCACTTATTAATTTATGTGGTATATATCTCTCGATTGCCGACAATACTGTCTCTCTGAAATTTAATCGGGCATTGTGAGCCTATCCGAACCAATGTGCGTGTAGCTTAGCTGAGCATAGAGGGACTTGAGCGTGCGCGGCTGTTGGTAACGGGTCGTGTGCGTGTTTTTCTGCCACAACAGATATAAAGTAGCTTCGGAGGGGTATGTAATAACAGAGAGTAATGGGGTGTATCAATAATAGTACGTTATTGTTTTACTCACTCTACGGGAGTAGAAAGTGCGTGAAGTTTCCAGGTAGTATCTAAGTATAGTAATATAATATAGAGCTTTGTCTAGGTGTTCCATAAAAGAGCTACTGTCCAAGCCGTTTTCTGCGAGTTATTTCTTAGAAAAAAAAGGAGATAATGAAAAATGGACGGCCAACTTGAGAACTACCGTCATGGTTCCCGCGCGGGGTAGGCGTGCAGTCTCGGGCGCCTTGTCACGGTTCGCGCGGCTCCCGCCGTCGGAGGTTCGAGTCCTCCCTCGGGCATAGGTATGTGTGTTGTCCTTAGCTTAAGTTAGTTTAAGTTAGATTACTTAGTGCGTAAGCCTAGGGACCAATGACCTCAACAGTTTGGTCCCATAGTCCTTACCACAAATTTCCAAATTTTTTCTGCCATAGTTGACGAAACGTCAACTGCGGCAAATGAACACAGTTTTCTGTTGTCCGGCGTTATATATATGAAGGAGGGATAAACAAAAGATTCTTTGACTTCTGTGATGTAAGTACTGAGGAACACACTAACCCTTCTGGAGAACTTACCCGGCACTTCTTATCAGAATTCGGATGTAATGAAAAACTGACTGCACAAACGTTTGACAGCGCGGCGTCTTTGGTGGGAAATCTAAAGGGGGTGAAGCAACAATCCACCACACATGCTGAAGCCATACTTTTTCATTGTTACGCCCACGTACTAAACCTCGTTTCGTCTCAAACCGTCAGCCAAAAACCGGAGTGTGAAATATTTTCTAGTTCGCTTAATGAATATGCAGCTTGCTTTTCATGATAAAATTTTGGAAATTCCTTCGACGCCATTTGATTGAAAAATTAGCTGACTAGCGTACAGTACAGAAGAGTTCAGAAATAAAACCATGAGCGTACAGTACAGAAGAGTTCAGAAATAAAACCATGAGCGAACTTGCAAAACTACTGAGCACTAATTGCATGCTAAACAAGTTTTCAGCATCTTAATATGTTATAACCGCTGTGAGTACGTCTTCAGTAGAAAGGTCGTTTCAGCGCTGAAGGGAATCAAAAGCTGCTGTAGAAATTCTGTTGATGATGCGAGATTGTCCCATTTTGGAATTATTTCAGTCGAAGCTCGCCTACTAGGAGAACTCAGAAGGTTCAAATGGCTCTGAGCACTATGGGACTTAACATCTGAGGTCATCAGTCACCTAGAACTAAGAACTACTTAAACCTAACTAACCTAAGGACATCACACACATCCATGCCCGAGGTAGGATTCGAACCGTAGCGGTCGCGCGGTTCCAGACTGTAGCGCCTAGAACCCCTCGGCCACTCCGGCCGGCTATGTCTAATAATTTATATATATATATATATATATATATATAATGTAATTATATAATATGTAATATAACATTACATACACTGCTTCGGCTATCTGATGGTCACCGCACGCCACTGACTAATCGCACACTTGCTGACGTGAAGCATAACTTTTATCGCTCTCTAACTGTAGATCATGTACATTCTGAATTTGGGGGCAAGGGGAAGGCACTTTTTTTTTCTCCAAGTGCAATTTTAAATTTACAGAGCACGAAGCACACCACTTTTTTTTTTAAACAACACCCATACTACCCCAAAATTTATCTAACCTACAAACAAAAACAGTATCTAACGACCGAGCGTGATAGAGCAGTGGTTAAGAAATGGTTCAAATGGCTCTGAGCACTATGGGACTTAACTTCTTAGGTCATCAGTCCCCTAGAACTTAGAACTACTTAAACCTAACCAACCTAGGGACATCACACACATCCATGCCCGAGGTAGGATTCGAACCTGCGACCGTAGCAGTCCCGCGGTTCCGGTCTGCAGCGCCTAGAACCGCACGGCCACTGCGGCCGGCAGTGGTTAACACACTGGACCCGCATTCAGGACGGCGGTTCAAACCCGCGTCCGACCATCCTGATTTAGGTTTTCCATGATTTCCCCAATCGCTTCAGGCAAATGCCGGGGGAAACTTTGAAGCACGACCGACTTCCTTCCCCATCCTTACCTAATTCGATGGAACCGATGACCTCTCTTTTTGGTCCCCTCCCACGAATCAACCAATCATCAACCAGCCAGTATCTAATGCCACTGCCACTTTCAGCCTAAAAGCTGTAACGGTCAAATTGGTGTCTGTTCCTTCAGACATGCAAGCATATAACGCGAAGATACAGACACTGTATAAACACAGACGGTGTAACCATCAATGACGTATCCATGCCTCGACCTGCTAAAATGACGATAAAATATTTGTCTCCCCCTATGCGGGAGTCATGAAATGTGCGAGAGTAATAGTTGTGAACTCCGCGAAATACGGCAGTTTGGATCTATGCTGGAGGCGTGCTCGGGTAGCCGTAGTTGTTAAAGCGACCGCTTGTGATAAATGGAAAATGTGGGTTCAAGTTCTGGGCCGATATAGACGTGCATGTGTCGCAGACATCTGACGTCAATCCAGATTCGCAAAATGTGAATCCATTTCGTTAGATGATGTGAACGGGGGATGTTGCACTGTTAGTATTATTGACAATTCATGTGCGTGCGCGACGCGTACCGATACGCTACAATGGTATAAATCTTGAGGCGAAAGCAACATAGATTCCTGAATGTACATTACAGGAACGGTCATCGTCAAATATAGTGCACATTTGTTGCAAGGAATATGAAATTTAATTAAGTCTGTTGTAAATCAACGTAATGTGTAGAACAAATGATCTTCAAAACATTTAGTAAAAGTTCCTGATCGTGTCTCATTTTCGATTTAAGTACAAATGCAAATACTGTTCTTAATCAAATAATCACACTTCGTCGGGTAATTACAGTGTTATACTATTGAGGTTGCTGAGGGTGGCAGCACTTTGAAACAGAGAACGGCAGACAAGGAATATTCTGAATGGTGCCAACTTTTAACTATCAGTACTTGGGGGTAGTCAGTCAACTTACACGCCCTTGCTATAGCTACTAGCCTACTGGGGGGCTCGTAACACCATGCTTGATGTAGGTTACCAATTAATAATAAGATCGGTACGTATGTGGCTCGAGGTGCCGCCACACAGCGTAAGTATTGGCTCTGGAGCAAAAAGGTTGGACGACCACTAACCTGTAACCTTAAATTATTTACTCCGCCAAGAGACCGTAGACCATAGTATGTGACATAAATTCCACTTGATACCTATACCAGTTCCTGAGAAAAAGGGTCTTAACAGACGGACGACAAAGTGATCCTATATGGGGTTTGTTTAAACCCTAATAAACTGTAATCTATGTAATCAGCAGCGCAGTCTCGTGATGCAGTGATAATAGCAATGGTACTTCAAAAATAATTTGGTTTCGTGGCCGAAACACAATCGAACACTTTCATTGTTATCGTTTATAAAATTTCATTCTATCCCTCAGGGAGTAAATTAACCGTGGGTTTGGAACCACTGATTTAGTAAGTGTTAGGTGAACTGATGATGTCAGCTAGCCTTGCACGAGTGGGAGCACGATCCACCATTTGCAGCATTATACACAGAACTGATCGCAGCCCTATGGTCTGGAGACAGGGGCGGATACATATGGCGGGGGGGGGGGGGGGGGCGCACGCCTCCCCCTTGCGGGGCCGGCCGCATTGCCACCCACGCCGGGTTGAGCTACATGATGCTGTTATTCAATTCGCAGCTGATATCGGAACAGTTTGCAAAGTTCTTAAAGAAATACAGTGTTGGAGGGATAGAACAACGGCTGCCAGAGCCAATATTCTCCTCCTTCGAGCTGTCTCTAATTGAGAGTTTATTATCACTCTGTTTACACTGAGTGACATTATGAGCATAACATATCCAGTCAGCAAAATCTTACAAGACACTAGCTAGGACGTCGCGATGGCAAAAACAAAATTAGATTCGACGCTGAAGGTGTACGACGGCATGAGAGCTAATGCTGATAGCCACTTTGCTCGTATTGTTGAAGAGGCGAAGGCAGTTATGGAAGAGTTGGACGTGGAGATGAGTGTTCTTCGTCTTACAGGCAAAGACACAAGGAAATCTGCGATCATAATGGTGATGCTATGACATATTGGGAAAGAATTATTTTTATTCCAACACTGGACCATGTTACGACTGGCATGAGAGAACGTTTTGCTGAAGAAAATATTTATCATTTAAAATTCAACATACTTTTGCCGTCACAACTACTGAAACATGACGGTAATGATCTGGCACTTGAAGAAGAATCAATCTTTGTGATTAAAAAGAGACTAATGGGAGAGATTCTTCAATACAAGCAAACGAGCATAGACGCCCAAGATCGTGGTTCTGTTATGCAAGCGTTGTCTGTTTGTCCTACATCTGACTGTCCTACTTTACACACGCTGTACAAAATATTTGCTTGTCTACCTGCGTCTGTTGCTACAGTAGAAAGAAGTTTTCCCAACATTGCGGCGTTCAAAGACATGGCTGGGGTCGACAATGAAGGAGGATCGACTTAATGGTTTAGCTCCGTTGAACGCTCACCCTGACACTGATTGCCCTATTGATGATGCAATTAACCAATTTACCAGGAAGGATAGGCGCATATAATTCATCATTTACGGAAGAGAACCACAATTGTAACTTTTTTATATCATAAGATGGCATTTTCTTGTATATGTGTATAACCAGTTTAAATAAAACTTTCTTAAACTTTGCACGTGACTAGATTATTTTTTTTATTACGGTAAAAGTAAAGGTAGCTCAACATATCTTTAGCGCCCCCCTTGAGGTTTCTCTGTATCCGCCACTGTCTTGAGATGAGTGGAAGGCCTAAACCACAGGCCCAAGAGATTTGTAAGCTGCTACACGGGTAGCAAAGTACATGTTGCGTGAATTGTTTTAAAAACTTCTTCATACTGTTAATGGTGTATCACCTGCCGTAATCGGAGAAATTCATCCGCGCGTTACTCTAAAAAGAGAACTTTCGTCCTTGTAGATAGGAGTGAGATCGCTTATTAAAACTGATAACGCCACAATAAATTACGAACAGACAGCCGACTCTAGCGGGAAGCGAACACCAGCGAAAGCCAAAGATAAGCTACACGCCAATGGTGGCGGCACATTTTTTTGCTGTAAATTACCCGAGTATGTCCAAGGAGGTTCCTAATCTGAAATAACGTAGGTGAAGGTAAGCTCAAATGTGGGTCAAATATGGTAAGTGGACAGATACTTTTACAGATTATCTGGCTATGGAACCTTAGGGAACAGAGCTTCAGAGAAAAAAGTCGCGAATAAGTTTTCTGATCCTGCTATTGTAACTGGAAGAGATTTCAATCATGCAATTAAAACTGGTTGCAGAGACAGGGCTTTTGTGAGATTGTCGAAAATGTCTTATCTGAAAATTACTTCGAGTAGTTAGAAAAACGACTCGGGAGGACAACGTGTTCGATTTCCGAGTAACAGATCTGAACCTAAGGAAAAATTTAACACAGAGGTGGGCTTCAGCTATATAAGACTCTTACAGCATCAATTGGTTAAGTGTTGCAATAAATTTTAGGAAAGGTAAAAAAAAAAAACACAGTAATCAATTTCAAGATTATGAGAGGTCAGTACCAAATATTCAGCTATGGGGACAGCGACTTGGAACATAAATTGATTAAAAAACATTGTACAACAAATCGTAGACTTGTTATACCTAGTAAGGTTTGGTGGCTCCGAAAGACCCGTCTTGGTTCAACAGCTAAGTTACACTCCTGGAAATGGAAAAAAGAACACATTGACACCGGTGTGTCAGACCCACCATACTTGCTCCGGACACTGCGAGAGGGCTGTACAAGCAATGATCACACGCACGGCACAGCGGACACACCAGGAACTGCGGTGTTGGCCGTCGAATGGCGCTAGCTGCGCAGCATTTGTGCACCGCCGCCGTCAGTGTCAGCCAGTTTGCCGTGGCATACGGAGCTCCATCGCAGTCTTTAACACTGGTAGCATGCCGCGACAGCGTGGACGTGAACCGTATGTGCGGTTGACGGACTTTGAGCGAGGGCGTATAGTGGGCATGCGGGAGGCCGGGTGGACGTACCGCCGAATTGCTCAACACGTGGGGCGTGAGGTCTCCACAGTACATCGATGTTGTCGCCAGTGGTCGGCGGAAGGTGCACGTGCCCGTCGACCTGGGACCGGACCGCAGCGACGCACGGATGCACGCCAAGACCGTAGGATCCTACGCAGTGCCGTAGGGGACCGCACCGCCACTTCCCAGCAAATTAGGGACACTGTTGCTCCTGGGGTATCGGCGAGGACCATTCGCAACCGTCTCCATGAAGCTGGGCTACGGTCCCGCACACCGTTAGGCCGTCTTCCGCTCACGCCCCAACATCGTGCAGCCCGCCTCCAGTGGTGTCGCGACAGGCGTGAATGGAGGGACGAATGGAGACGTGTCGTCTTCAGCGATGAGAGTCGCTTCTGCCTTGGTGCCAATGATGGTCGTATGCGTGTTTGGCGCCGTGCAGGTGAGCGCCACAATCAGGACTGCATACGACCGAGGCACACAGGGCCAACACCCGGCATCATGGTGTGGGGAGCGATCTCCTACACTGGCCGTACACCACTGGTGATCGTCGAGGGGACACTGAATAGTGCACGGTACATCCAAACCGTCATCGAACCCATCGTTCTACCATTCCTAGACCGGCAAGGGAACTTGCTGTTCCAACAGGACAATGCACGTCCGCATGTATCCCGTGCCACCCAACGTGCTCTAGAAGGTGTAAGTCAACTACCCTGGCCAGCAAGATCTCCGGATCTGTCCCCCATTGAGCATGTTTGGGACTGGATGAAGCGTCGTCTCACGCGGTCTGCACGTCCAGCACGAACGCTGGTCCAACTGAGGCGCCAGGTGGAAATGGCATGGCAAGCCGTTCCACAGGACTACATCCAGCATCTCTACGATCGTCTCCATGGGAGAATAGCAGCCTGCATTGCTGCGAAAGGTGGATATATACTGTACTAGTGCCGACATTGTGCATGCTCTGTTGCCTGTGTCTATGTGTCTGTGGTTCTGACAGAACCACAGACACATAGACACAGGCAACAGAGCATGTGTCAATAAAGTTTCCCCTTCCTGGGACAATGAATTCACGGTGTTCTTATTTCAATTTCCAGGAGTGTATTAAGTTGCTGCGAAAGTTAACAGACCTCGATCACAGCTTTAACCGAAATCAGAACTTTGTTGACGAACAAAGGTTTAACGAAGCAAAAATGAGCGTACGGAGAGCAATGCGAGAAGAGTTCAATGAAATAGAAAGTAAATTTTGGTATTGCGTAAAATCAGTCAAATATTGTCAGTTCAGTCACTCAATGACCGCAATGACACTGAAACGGAAGATCTACATCTACAACTACATGGATACTCTGAAAATCACATTTAAGTGCCTGGCAGAGAGCTTATCGAACCACTTTCACAATTCTCTATTATTCCAATCCCCTATAGCGCGCGGAAAGAAAGAAAACGTACATCTTTCCGTACGAGCTCTGATTTCCATTATTTTATCGTGATGATTGTTTCTCCCTATGTAGGTCGGCGTCAAAAAAAATTTTCACATTCAGAGGAGAAAGGAGAGAATTTAGTGATAAGATTCCTCCGCAACAAAATATGCCTTTGTTTCAGTAATGTCCGTCCCAAATCCTGTACCATTTCAGTGACACTCTCTCTGCTGTTTCTCGATAATACAAAACGTGCTGCTCTTCTCTGGACTTTCTCGATGTGCTCCGTCAATCCTATCTGGTAGGGATCCCACACTGCGCAGCAGTATTCTGAAAGAGGACAGACAAGCGTGGTGTAGGCAGTCTCCTTAGTAGACCTGTTACATTTTCTAAGAGTCCTGCCAATAAAACGCAATCTTTGGTTAGCCTTCTCAGAATTTTCAATGTGTTCTTTCCAGTTAACATTGTTCATAATTGTAATTCCTAGGTATTTAATTGAATTTACGGCCTTTAGATTTGACTGATTTATCGTCTAACCGAAGTTAACGGATTCCTTTTAGCACTCATGTGGATGACCTCGCACTTTTCGTTATTTAGAGTCAATTGCCAATCTTCGCACCATACAGATATCTTTTCTAAATTGTTTTGCAATTTGTTTTGATCTTCTGATGACTTTATTAGTCGATAAACGAGAGCGTCATCTGTAAACAACCTAAGACGGCTGCTCAGATTGTTTCCCAAATAGTTTATATAGATACGGAGCAGAAAAAGGGCCTATAACACTACCCTGGGGGAACGCTAGAAATCACTTCTGTTTTACTCGATGACTTTCCGTCAATTACTACTATCTGTGACCTCTCTGACAAGAAATCACGAATCCAGTCACATAACTGAGACGATATTCCATAAGCACGCAATTTCACTACAAACCGCTTGTGTGGCACAGTGTCAAAAGCCTTCCAGAAAACCAGAAATACGGAATCAATCTGAAATCCCTTGTCAATAGGACCACATCGTGCGAGTAAAGAGCTAGCTAGTTGTGCTTCACAAGAACGATGTTTTCTAAATCCGTGTTGACAGTTGGTCAATAGACCGTTTTCTTCGAGGTAATTCACAATGTTCGAAAACTATATACGTTCCAAAATCCTGCTGCATATCGACGATAATGATATGGGCCTGTAACTAGTGACCTTTCTTGAATATTGGTGTGACCTGTGCAACTTTTCAGTCGTTGGGTACGAATCTTTCGTCGAGCGAATGGTTGTATATGATTGTTAAGTATGGAGCTATTGCATCAGCATACACTCAAAAGAACCTACAGTCTGGTCAAGAAGACTTGCTTGTGTTAAGTGATTTAAGTTGCGTCACTACACCCAGAATATCTCTGCTTCTACGTTACTCATGTTGGCAGCTGTTGTTGATTCATATTCTGGAATATTTACTTCGTCTTCTTTGGTGAAGGGATTTCGGAAGGCTGTGTTTAGTGACTACGCTTTGGCAGCACTGTCTTCATAGTATCTCCGCTGCTATCGCACAGGGAAGGCATTGATTGTGTCTTACTGCTAGGATACTTCGCATACGAGCAGAATCTCTTTGGATTTTTTACCAGGTTTCGTTGTGAAAACTGTTATAAGCGTCTCGCCTTGAAGTCCGCGCTAAATTTCGAGCTTCTGTAAAAGATCGCCAATCTTGGAGATTTTGCGTCTGTTCAAATTTGACTTGTTTTTTTCGTTGTTTCTGACAAAGAGGAGGTCGAAATATTGAATTCAGTTTTCAGAAATTGTTTAGTTGCGGAACATCTCAATAGTGTTCCTATGTTCAGTCACCGGATAAATGCAGCAATAGCATATACTGAGATGAGCGATCGCGCAACAGAACATGAACTAAAATCGCTGAACAAAAGGAAGGAATATTGGTGTTTAACGTCATGTCTACATCGAGGTCATTAGAGACGGAGCACAAGCTCGAAGTGAGAAAGGGTTGGGAAGGAAATTGGCTATGCCCTTTCAAGGCTTTTGCCGTAAGCCGTAAGCAATTTAGGAAAATAATGGAAAACCTTAATATGGATGGCCAGACGGGGATATGAACTATGGTCTCCTCGAATGCGAGTCCAGAAATCGCTGTACAGTGAAAACGCATGACTAGGCATCACTATTTCCAGTTCAGAACGGAGCTTTATATTCTGATACAAAAATCTATAAAAGGTTAACAGTAGGTATCAGACATTAATCTAAAAACCTAGAGATTTCAAACAACAACGTTAGACAATATTAGTACCTCATTACCTACTCTTACAATTTATCTAACGATTTGGATTGAGGTACAGTCTTTGTCTTCTAGGGGTGTACTATAGCTCCCGTAGGGACAGCAAAGCACAGATTACACTAATTACAGTGCAGACAGAAGGATTTACTCAGTCGTTTCTCCCCTGTTCCTCTTTGCGAAAGGAACGGAAAAAATCCTAATACGTGGTTCAATGGAAATTATTCTCTGCCATGCAGTTCAAAATGGTTAGCAGAATATGGATGTAGAACTAATTGACCGTGTTATTGACAATGCTCTCATGATTAGGGAACGGTAAGGACTATAACGCACTAGGGAGCCTTGCTGCAGTAGCCTGGCTAAGGCAGCCAAAATGTTGAGCAACCGGGTTAGTCAGCCAGCTTTAGCAGCCAGCTGACGGTCAGTCGTGAAAAGGCATGACTGTGTATCACTATTCCGAGTCCAAACTAGAGCTTTATATTCTGTTGCAAAAATGCTTTATATTCTGATACAAAAATCTGCCTTGGTTGATGGTGTGCGGGCAAGCTTTGAGAGACTGCGAGAAACTTTAAGATAATATAAATTGAACTGTTGGAAATTAAACTTTCGTGTGAAATGCAAATAATTGGTTGCATTCTAAATTCCCGTAGCGCTTGGAGCATTAAAAGTTTTCACCTTTAGGAGAGCAAACTGTCTTTTGAGTTATCCGAGCAGTGTGTGTGACAGCCGAGCCTGCAGGTTGCGTTGTTGTATTCGACCACGAGCGGCACCTGTGCAGTGCCCTCAGTACTTTGTATCAGTCGTGATTCTAACAGCATTCTGTGTAGCTGTGGGTGCATTATGTCAGCATGAAGTGAATTAAAACGTGGGCAAATTGTTGGGGTTCGTATGGTGGGTGTTCCCGTAACCAAGGTTGCCGAAGTGTTTGGTGCTTCAAAAGGCACCACACTGAAGATTTATACCGCATGCAGGGAAATCGAGAAAACATCATCTGGTAATTCACAAAGCGGACTAAAGTGTGTGTTGAGTGATTGTGATAGACGGCCATTGAGGACGATTGAGACAGAAAATAAAGGACGAAAGCGCTCGCAGACCCTCTTAGCACCAAAACAGCACGAAAGGAGCTCCATAAGCAGAAAATTGCAGGGCCAGCTGGAAATCCAAAACAACTGATCAGTGATGCAAATTCCAATAACAGGATAAGGTAGTGCCGAAGCCATAAAACCTGGACTATGAAGCAATGGAAGAAAGTCATTTGGTCGGATGAGTCTTGTTTCGCACTTTTCCAACTTCTGGCCGAGTTCACGTCCCAAGAGTGAAACGTAGTGTGGTTTTGGTGATGATTTTGGCAGCCATATCGTGGTATTCGATGGGACCCATGGGTTCTATGCAGGGTAGCAATACTGTCAAGGATTATGTAACCATTTTGGCTGGCTGATCACGCCCATCACATTACAAACCTTTGTTCCCTAACGGTGATGCTGTGTTTCAAGGTGACAGCGCACATGTTCAGACAGCTAGCATTGTCGCATTTTCTCTGGTCACGAGTCACCAGATCTCAGTATTATTGAGTCTTTGTGATCTACTTCGGAAAGAAGGGTGATTGTTGCTATCCACTTCCATCATCGTGACATTATGCCATTATTTTGTAGGAAAAATGAGATAAGATTCCCTTGAAAATAATACAGAACCTGTCTTTATCAATTCCGAGACGTCTGTAAGGTGCTTTGACAGCCAACGGTTTTCCTATACCGTATTAGGCATAATGATGTGTTTCTGGTGTTTCGATATTTCTGTTCACCCCAGGGTGACTTGCACAAACGTTCAAACATCCCCGAAGCGACATTTATGATGCTGAGACAACTAATTTAATACGGTATATGATACCGTATGAGGAAGTATTGAATAGAATTGGGGAGAAGAGGAGTTTGTGGCACAACTTGACAAAAAGAAGGGACCGGTTGGAAGAACATGTTCTGAGGCATCAAGGGATCACAAATTTAGCATTGGAGGGCAGCGTGGAGGGTAAAAATCGTAGAGGGAGACCAAGAGATGAATACACTAAGCAGATTCAGAAGGATGTAGGCTGCAGTAGGTACTGGGAGATGAAGAAGCTTGCACAGGATAGAGTAGCATGGAGAGCTGCATCAAACCAGTCTCAGGACTGAAGACCACAACAACAACAATCATACATAGGGGCGGAAATGTGAAGTACCCCAAAAATTGATGACACGTGTTGAACATGTGACATCACCAGATGAAGTCAATCGCGGCACGTGATGCGATTGGTCTTGTCGATCCTGCCATTGTTGAGAGGAGGCAGTGCTACACATCACTCCACTACGCTACTCTGTTTTTCGAGCACGTTTTGTAAATGTTGGCTGTTGTAAACGTAGAAGTTACAATATTACTACCCTCGCTGTAACCAAGTAAAAACTGTTATTATTTTGTATTTCTCTCCTTTTGTCCCTTCTTTTTTATTTACAGACTTTATTTCGTAAAGAAAACGTAGGTCATTTATTGGTGGCGGTGTAGTTCGGAAGCTTATACTTGTTTACTTACGACGCAATACAGTATGTTTTTGTTGTACTGTACTCTGCAATTAACCAGCGGGGACCGGGAGACAGGTACGCAAAATAATAAATCTTACATCAATATAAACACTTAATTGTGTAACACTATACAAAAGAACACTGCCTGACAGACGCAAGTTTCGAAACCTGAGCCGGCGGTGTCCCGGAGACACACCAACTTGAATATTTGACATCAGTTGGGGTGATCAGGTGCGACAGACCGATAGGTTGCACCGCTTCACCTTCGGGGAGGTACGTCATCTGGTGACATGAGGTCTCGAACATTTGGCATCCACTTTTGCGGTATTTCCCGACATTTGCGGCCTCACGTCTCTATGGTAATTACTTGTCTCAGTGTCACCTACGTCGCTTCGGGGGTCTTCAAACATTAATATAAAAATTGCTAGGTAAAAACTGAATACACCCTTTTAGAGGTTTACGATTAGCTCAAAATTTATTGCTGCAACAGTGCTCATGAAGTTCATTAGATAGTTACATTTACAGATCAACAGCACAAGTGGTTCTGAGGTACCGGGTATCGACCCATGCTGAAACACCCATATTAGTACGTGGTGTAGCCTCCACGGACGGCAGTGCAAGTGCTGACTCTGGCGTCCAGTCGATCGTACAGATGGCGAATACTGCCCTGGGTTACGTTGTGCCACGCCTGCTACAACTGCTCACGTATGTCTTTGTTGGTTGATGAGTCACAGGAGTAGCTTCTCGTGCCATCTTATCCCACACTTGCTCCATTTGAGACAAGTCCGGAGATCGTGTTGGCCAGGGAAGTTGTTGCAAGTTTTGCAGTGCATGTTGTTACCGAGCAGTATGTGGGCGAACATTATCCTGTTGGAACAACACATCACCTTTCTGTTGCAAGAACAGAAAAAGAACAGGCCTAACAAAATTATGCACGTTCTTAGCGCTGGTTAGCGTCCCTTCCAGAAACACCAAAGGTGAACGAGCGTTGTAAATTACCGCACCCCAGACCACAAGGCCTGGGATAGGGCTAGTGTATTTTGGACGAATGCAGTCTATGAGACAGCACTGACCAGGTACACGTCGTATGCGCTAACGACCGTCACTTGCGTTAGGCAGAAGCTGCTTTCTTCGCTGAAGATCACGGCGCGGCATTCCACATCTTCCAAGTGTTCCTCTGACGGCACCAGTCGAAGCGTGCACGTCGGTGCTGTGGCGTACTGGAAGACGGGCTAGAGGTGTTTGTGACCTAGTCCTGCTGCTAATAACCGGTTCGCCACAGTTCGTGTTGACACGTCTGGGCTCACAAGCTCTCTTATCTGTGCTGTGGTAGCTGTACGATCTGCCATTACTGTACTTACAATACCACGATCCTGGCGGGCGTCTGTGCTGCGTGGACGTCCAGAACCTTGTCTACGGGTGTGAGAATGTTCACGTGACCACTGATACCAGCATCATTACACAACTGACGCAGCATGTCCAACTCGTGTGACAATTCTTCGGAAAGATCATCCCGACACGACGAAGGCCACAGTCTGGCCCTTTCGTGGCTGTAGGAATCGCGAGTGCGTCTCTGTGGCATGGTTGTCTGCTTGCTTCGCACATTTGCACAACGCTGAGCCTTCTGGCTGTGAGAGCATTGGTTATCAAAGGGTAGACACAGATGGCGATCTGGTACGTAATCATTACATCTACTGTCCCACAGATGGCATATGCCGTCATCGGCTCAAAATCGACGTCATTTTTCCAGACGTATTATTCTTTCCGGCAGTGTATATGTAATAAACAGTGGATTATCAGTACACATACTACCCCCAGGTGGCATATGCCGTTATCGGCTCGCAGTCGATGTAGTCTTTCCAGATATACTATTTTTTCCGGCCGCGTATATACTCGTATAATAAACAGTGAAATTTTAATTTTCGCCGTACTCATTCGCTTCCTTAAAGTAGAAAGAGTTTAATTTTCAGCGACCACAAGTTGAAAGAGAACTGCAAATTGGTATGTCGGTTAAAACTACTTCCAGGTGGCTCATGTCGTAATTTATAGGCTTGACAACACCACTGTAAGACCAATAAACCCCTGCCACCCCACAAGCAAATGATTTCTAAATTAATATTATCCTTCACGACAATTGCGCGACGCCAAATTACGAATCGAACGAAGGAAAACTCAGTGTTTTCGGCTGGGAGATATTTCAACATCCAAACTGCCTACAGTCCGGACTTTGCACCAAGCAACTCTCGTCTCTTCTCCAAGGTGAAGGCCTGGCTGCCTACTCAGCATTCCATGACTGACGATGAGCTCAAGGATGCTGTTAACAACTGGCTGGAGCACTAGGTGATACTATTCTTTGATGAAGAGATAAGGAAGCTGACGTCACGTATGACAAATATTTGTACTTGGGTGACGATTATGTGGAGAGCTAATGTCAATATGTAGGCACGAACTCTATATAAAAATTATCTTTTTTAAAATAGCCAATTGGAAGTTAATTTATGAATAGCTCTGGTAATATTCCTCCCGCAACACCCTGTACAGTGATGGCTAGCTGTTGGGTACTTCCCCGCTCCTGTCTGGCTGTATCGTACCTGCGCGCCGCGGCGGGGCTGTTCTCGTCGGGCGCGCCGTGGTGAGAGGCGAGCAGCCCGTGCGCCAGCGGGTGCTGCTGTGCTGGCGGCGGGTGGTGGGGCGGCACCGCCGACGGCTGCGGCTGCGGGGGTGGCGGGGGCGGGAAGTAGAATCCGGGCACCGCGCCCAGCGGCGTGCGCCGGCCCGCCACCGTCCCCGCCACCGACACCGCGTCGCCGCCCTCGCCGCCGAAGCCGAACACGCCCGTCGCCTCCATGGACGCCTCGGCTCCCCTGGCCTGTCTGAAACAAGACGCCTTCTGTAACTGGCAGCCTGCCCGTAAAGCGCAACCCTGCTGCGAGTCACATCTCTACACCTATATTCTCTGTATAAACTTTGTCCCAAGGGTATTTTTTTTTGTATCTCATACATGCAGGTTTTTTTCACGTAACGGTTCACGAATGGAGCCCGGGAACCGTGACTGCTTATACGCCTATATGGGTGCATCAGTATGTGATTACAGATGCAGTATTCTTTGGTTTCCGAAAGATGTTTTACTTAGTACCGAAAATAGTCATCTTATTATTACCGAAAATAGTCATATGAGGTATCAAGCGAAATTTGTAACTGAACTGAGGATTGCTTGGTACGGAGGACGCAGTATGTTCGATGAAGAGACATCGACAAATGAAGTAACTTCAGGTGTGCATTGGAACCCTTGCTATTCATGTTGTATATTAACGAACTCGCAGACAACATTGATAGTAACCTCAGATTTTCCTCAGGTGATGTAGTTATCTATGAGGGCGTCCTGAAAAGTAACGCCTCAGAATTTTTAATGTGAAAACACTTTAGGGTTTTTAAATAAAACAAACGCTATTAACATTCTACATCTTTATTCTTCATGTCCATATATCTGCAGCCCTCTGCCGCGTGAGGCTTCGACTTGCATCGTGCAACATGCCGATGTGTAACGCAACTGCGTCGTTGTGTGAGAAACAGCCTCCTGTAAAAGAGTTCCGAATTCGAAGATTTCGTCCGCATATGGAGCACCCTCTCCTTCAGCATAACAATGGCAGACCATATACGAGCGCTGCTACATCTGCAACAATCCGACACCTTGGGTTCGCTGTCATCGAACATCCTCCATAAAGTCCCGACTTGGCCCCATCCGATTTTCATGTTTCCAAAATTTCTAGAGCACCTCAGAGGGCTTCACAATGTGATGAACAGGCGCAAGTAGACGTGAGGCTGTGGCTCCGCCAACAAAGTCAAACATTCCACAGTGACGGTATCAACAAACTGGTCTCAAGATTGGAGAAATGTCTTCGTCGACAGGGTGAATATGTTAAGAAATAAATATGTAGGCACGAAGGATAAAGATATAGAATTATAATACCGTTGTTGTATTTAAAAAGCTTTAATAGTTTACACACAAAAATTAGGAGTCATTACTTTTCAGCACGCTCAAATGTAATGGGCATTGTATGAAAAAACTGCACAGATATTCAGTCGAATCTTGATAAGATTTCAAAGTGGTGTAAAGATTAGCAACTCACTTTCAATGTTCAGAAACTTAAAATCGCGCACTTCACGAAAATGTAAATTATAATAAAAAAAGCGGACAAATGCGAGTAGGAATCGCGCTTTGGGGGTTCCATAAAAACTTATGTTTATAGAAAGTTCATCTACAGGTTCTGATGAGTGAGTTTGCGAGTATCAAAACCTGTCACATAAATGGCCTTTTCTTTTGATTGCGCAGGCATAGAAGCTTGAATCTTTTACACTGGCAGGGACCGTAGACCTTACCATTTGACATAAATTTCAACTTGATATCTCTACTAGTTTCTGAGAAAAAGCTCTTAACAGACGGACAGAGAGACGAACAACAAAGTGGTCATATAAGACTTGTGTTTTTACCAACTAATGTACGCAATCCAAAAAACGTAATACTCTATGATTACAATATCAACGAGTAACAATAAATTGGAATCGGTCAACTCATACAAATACCTGGGTGTTAACAATTTGTAGGGATATGGAATGGAACTATAACAAAGACTCAGTCGTAGTTAAGCAGGTGATACTCTTCGGTTCATCGGTAGAATTCTAGGGACATGCAGTAAAGCTACAAAGGAAACTACTAATAAAACACTCCTGCGCCCCACCGTCGCATATTGCTTTACTGCATGAGACTCGTACCAGATAGAACTAACAGGGGGTAATGAACGTATACGAAGAAGGTCAGCACGAATGGTCACAGGTTTGTTTGGACCATGGGACAGCGTCACGGAGAAGCTGAAGAAACTGGCAGGTGCTTGAAAATCAGCGCAAATTATCCTGAGAAGGCTTACTAACAAAATTTTCTGTGATCAGTTTAGCTGATGAATACCCTACTTCAAGCGCGCACAGAGGCGTTTAAAGAACAGCTTTTTCCGAGGTGTTTAAACAACAGCTTTTGCCGCGCTCCATTCTTGAATGGAACGGGAAGAAATCCTGCTAACTGGAACAATGTGGAGTAACCTCTTCCATGCGCTTCACAGTGATTTACATGGCTTGGTATTTGGTCCTATACTCTTTTCATTGTATGTCAATAATGTGTCACCTAGTGAAGAAATCTCATGCAGGCTGATTAACTTCAGTTGTATGTAAGTGCAAAACCAATAAACCTGAAGACAGCTACCGAGAATTTCTGTACCGACCTGTTTGCACTATCAAAATGGGTGCAGGATAGCCATACCAAACCCATTCTCGTCATTCTAGGCTCATTAGCCCGAAATATAGGGAATCCTTACCATCTTTAACCATAAATGGGACAAATATCAACTTCTCTCCCTCAGTAAAGAGTGTAGGAGTAATAATAGATGAAAATCTGAATTGAACCGAAAACGTGACTGAAATGTGCAAGAAGATAGCACCTCACCATGCTGCAGAGTAAAAGCTCTTCCCTCTTGACCTGAAAAAAAAAAAACCTTGCTCAAATACTTATACTTCCAATTATCGATTACAGCGATGTTATCGTGCAAGGTCTTTCTGAGGAAAGCTCAAGGTGCCCGGAACTGGTTATGAATGCCTGTATCCGTAATATCTGTGATGTTCAATCTCTGATTATGTTTCACCGTCATATGCACAGCTATCCTGGCTGGGTGCATACAGTAGCACAGATTCCGGTACCGTCTGTGTCCTCTACTGTCTTATCAAATTCCATCATGTCTCTCCTCGACCTTCACGTCCTTGTCTGAACAACACGGCAGGAACACCCGTTCCCATCAGAGCAAAATCCTTTCTATCCCACTGCATCGCACAGCCACTTCCTTGAAGTCATTCTATCGACAAGGAACCCGACTCTGCTATAACCACCGCATTATACTGGAGAACTCAATAATATTTCAAGCTTCAGAAGACGATGTAAGACGCAGAATTCTAGAAGCGATACAAAAAAGGAGACTCACTTAAAATGAGCGAAGATGTATGGAAGACTTAACAGATTCTTCTAAGAAGGCTGTGCGGCGAGTATGCATCCACCATCGTATGTCTCGCGGTGAGATCATGAGAGTAAGGTGGGGAGATTGGGGCAAGTACAGAGTCATTTTCTTCTCACTCAATACGCAAATGGAATAGGGAAGAAAATCGATAACATGTACCGTGCGCTACGCACTGTTTGATGACTTGTGGAGTACATTTATACATTGCCGAAAAAAAAAATACAACACACTTTGTCAGTAACAGTTTTCTGTTGCACCAGGATAGAATGTGTGCATACTGAGGAGTTGTAGCTGCAGTGGGTATGGATGTATTACCCAGTTGTGACGTATGAAAATTTGGCTGAAATGGTTAGGGTGACTGCTCGTAATAAACGGGCAATCCGGATTGGAGTCCGGTCTGGCACAAATTTTCATATGCCAGTTGCGTAATACATCTATATCCAGTGCAGCTGACATCATCGAATTCGCATGGATAATTTGGAGTATTATTTCATACAGCTGCTGATCGTCAGATGCTATGTATGTTGTAGGGTTAGTAATTCATTTGTCACGATCAAAGACGATCAGATGGCGCTCAGTAGACCTGTCTGTCCATCCTCTGTTTTGACTCTTCAGGCAATAACCGTGCAGAGTTTAGATGTGAACAGTGTCTGCAATATTCATTTTAGGGTGCAGTCATGCCACACGGAGGAGTACGTACTACTGTTGAATAGCTTCAGCCGTTTGAACGGAGTCGGATTGTGGGCTTGCAGGACGTATTGACGAATTGCTTCTCATGTTGACTACAATGTATCGGCGTGTGTCGCTGCCTTCAACAGCGGTCTGTGGAGCATGCCTACACCTGTAGACCGGGTTCTGCCACGACCGAATAGTACAGACGCACGTCAAGATAGACGCATTGAGCAGTAGTGGCCGACCGAACATCATCCGGGGACGAAGTCCGTACACACGTTGTACCAGCTGTGCCATCATCTCTGTGTCATCAGTGGTTTTTGTATATTGAACAACCAAGCGTTTCGTTTGCAGATGACGAACTATCAGTGCAGACACCATACAGATGGTTCTGCGAAACTACAATGGAGAGAAGTCTTCCGAAGTAAGAGTGATTTCAGGTGTGCCGCAGGGGAGTGTCGTAGGACCGTTGCTATTCACAATATACATAAATGACCTTGTGGATGACATCGGAAGTTCACTGAGACTTTTTGCTGATGATGCTGTGGTATATCGAGAGGTTGTAACAATGGAAAATTGTACTGAAATGCAGGAGGATCTGCAGCGAATTGACGCATGGTGCAGGGTATGGCAATTGAATCTCAATGTACACAAGTGTAATGTGCTGCGAATACATAGAAAGATAGATCCCTTATCATTTAGCTACAATATAGCAGGTCAGCAACTGGAAGCAGTTAATTCCATAAATTATCTGGGAGTACGCATTAGGAGTGATTTAAAATGGAATGATCATATAAAGTTGATCGTTGGTAAAGCAGATGCCAGACTGAGATTCATTGGAAGAATCCTAAGGAAATGCAATCCGAAAACAAAGAAAGTAGGTTACAGTACGCTTGTTCGCCCACTGCTTGAATACTGCTCAGCAGTGTGGGATCCGTAACAGATAGGGTTGATAGAAGATATAGAGAAGATCCAACGGAGAGCAGCGCGCTTCGTTACAGGATCATTTAGTTATCGCGAAAGCGTTACGGAGATGATGGATAAACTCCAGTGGAAGACTCTGCAGGAGAGACGCTCAGTAGCTCGGTACGGGCTTTTGTTGAAGTTTCGAGAACACACGTTCACCGAAGAGTCAAGCAGTATATTGCTCCCTCCTACGTATATCTCGCGAAGAGACCATGCGGATAAAATCAGAGAGATTAGAGCCCACACAGAAACATACCGACAATCCTTCTTTCCACGAACAATACGAGACTGGAATAGAAGGGAGAACCGATAGAGGTACTCAAAGTACCCTCCTTGCGGAGTATGGATGTAGATGTAGAGGTAGATGTAGCTAAAATGTGTTCTTTTTTACAGTTTCAATTAAAAGCCTACTGGTGATGTACAGAGGTGCCGAAACATGTTTGAGTAACAAGAAAATGTTTTGCATAAAAGGCGGAACCTATATCCAACAGTTTAAACTGCAAACACGGAAAAACATACAAGAGCTGTAAATTCAAAAGATGAATAGTGCTATGCTCGATAATACTCGTAGATTCCACGCTGAAACCCTCGTTTGAAAATTCCTAAGCAGAGCAGGTTTTTAAGAAATGTGATGTCTTTCTTAAAGGGTCTGTTTTTTGAAGATTACACTCTCTTTCAATCAAATAAAGCTGCGACCAACTATGCCGCTCTTTCCTGTGGACCATGTCCCCTGCTATATAGCCCACGCAGTTGAGCACTATTCCAGCATCGGGCCAACACGTATTCTATTCTGCAAGCAGTCTCTTTTGCAGGCCAACTACGATTTCCTGAAATCACACCAATCAACTGAGACCCACAATTTCCCTTCCTACAGCTGAACTTATGTGATCGTCGCGCTTCTTATCTATCCACATTTTACTTCCACATATTCGTAAAATATTATTGACTTATGACTCACTAGATTAATAATCAAAGGGCTGTTGCATTTTGAGAAGTTCAAATGGTTCAAATGGCTCTGAGCACTATGGGACTTATCTTCTGAGGTCATCAGTCCCCTAGAACTTAGAACTACTTAAACCTAACTAACCTAAGGACATCACACACATCCATACCCGAGGCAGGATTCGAACCTGCGACCGTAGCGGTCGCGCGGTTCCAGACTGTAGCGCCTAGAACCGCTCGGCAACTCTGGCCGGCTTTTGAGAAGTGCACAATGTTACATTTCTCTGTATCGTAGCTGGCTGATGTCTTGGTAAGATCTCACTCGATATTACTACAAATTCTATCACGTGAACCTTCCTCACAAAATAACACAGTTCCTATCTGCGATAAAACTGTATTTACAAGTAACAGTCCTACCATCTGTTGCTAGAGGAGTAAAACTTTATGTTATATTGTGCTATGATCTCAGTTGCTTTGGACGTGTTTCTATCTAGCAGTCAGTATCATCAGAGACCATGTTTCCACCCGAGCGGCAAAAGGAAGTGTTGAAAAAGAAAAGAAAAAAAAAAAGACGTAGCCGAGCGCTTGCGTCAAAATATGTGTGCAGAGTTATGTCGTATACATTAGAATTCACTGTAAAATTTAGGCTGTTGTTTTAGGTTCCTGCCTAACCAGCATGTCGGAAATCGGGTCCTTTTGAGAAAATAGAAAAATATTTTTGAAACCGTCATTTTAAAAGGCATTGCCGTGAGTGAACGAGCGCTCGGCTACGTCAGTTTTTTCATCACTTCCTTTGGCCGTTCGGGTGGAAACAAGGTCTTCCCACCATTTCCCCAGCAGCATAAACATACGAGCTATAAATGTCGTACACATACTAGTGATATGGGTAGAATCAACGAAAAAACCGGAAGAAAGCTTCTGCTACATAACATGAAATAATCACTATTACAACATACATCAATTTCTTCTATAACCGGTCTTACTGTTAGTGCAGGTTCAGCTGTGCGACTGCATTTTTGCTACATGTTATATTACAAAAATAAATATGTCAAGTCAATCAATTCTCTCTACGGAGTACATCCTTCTCTTCGTTAAGTAAAAAAGACGAAAGTCGCTAAAAATAATGTCTTTTTGGAGGCGATATCTGTTTTTCTGTCCGAGGTGTGCAACCCGCATACATAACATCAGAGAAGAGAGGAGATTCTAATCAACCGTTATTATCGTACTGCAACCAAAAGAATACTAACATAACACAGTAAAGAGTTTTTTTTTTTAAAGACAGCTGGTGCCAGCGGAAGCAGGCTGCCATTTGAACAAATATGGAAATAAGACATAAAACTGCCTGATAACGGTACACTATCGAAACATGTGTACTGAGAAGGGAAAAAAATGCGAAGAACCTGTTTTTCTCAAGACAGTAACCTCAAATAAAAATACCACATAAGTTCGTCATTAAGAGAATTATGACAAAAAATACTGAACTTTATAGTCTTCCAAAAGGATCGTCAAAGAAAAAAATTTAATTATCTTAGTTATATGTTGGAATCTGTATAAAAATATTATCTTTAATTGTCCTATGATTCGTCCAGTCCTGCTCAAGCAAGTACCAGTTAGGAAAAAGACCTTCACGAGAAACTGAATAGTATCTCAGCATAAAATTCGGCATTTGTTGCAGACTGTACAAGATGTTCATATAATTAACAGAACACAGGCAACTGCTTGTTTTGAAAATGACACGCATTATTTCAGATGAAAACAAACAGCGAAACGTTTCATAACGTATTAAAAAGCGTGCAAATCTCAATATCTCAGGATCTGTCACATGCCTACTTTACAGCAATAAAAAGAAAGAAACAGAGCCCAATATAGACGGAAAGCGGAACCTACAGATACCTCTTGCATCACATGAATGAATATATCATCAGCAAATTGCTAACTTTACCAATATGCGTTCCACAGCACATAATAGCACATTTTCATTAACGCTACGTTTTACCTAAAGACAAAACTGCCGTATACGCACAGCTACGTTTTTAGCTCTTACCAAAAAACAAAGAGTCGTGACAGTTGTGCTGAAGAGGTTGTAGAAGCACGACAGCCCTCAGAAAGCTCTGGCGCCGGTGAGTCACGTGCGTCCCCCAAAAGCAGCCAGCTGCGCTTCTCGTTCGAGATCGATGGATGCCGAACTCTTTGTTTGCATCATATGTTTTTCGTTCATCTCTCTTTGCTTAGATGGTGTCCTAACCCAAGGCGCACTTCCAAAAAAACTAACTTATTGATAGTGCCCAAGCATTTTTCAGCAAGACAAAAAAAAATCATATTAAACAGCAGGGCTAATTTACCACATAGTTTTTTTATTATTATTTTGCATATAACTTAATGACAGTACTCACTTCGTATGTAGACTGATGCGTCACGTAGTCTGCTGTTTATTGACGTTAAGAGATAGCAGTGGTCGTTATTCACTGCATCATATCAACAATGATACAACAATAACAACTATGGCTGACAGCACTAACTGATGTTATGCTCAGAAGTTGTCACGCTGAATTTTCAACTCACAGACAGCACACCTTCCACCCGATACAGCGCAGTCAGTAGCATTTGCCAAAACAGGATGAGAAATAGCGCAAAATTCCGTATTTACAAAAATCGCGCACTTTCGACTTGTTGTCGGAACAGAATTTTTGTCACTCACCGATGCGGACGCGTCGAAGCGATCCTGCTAGACGCGTGCTGCAGCGTCACCTTCTTTGGTCCAAGCGCCCTCCGCGAGATTGTTCGTGCACCCTCCGCCAGATGTCATGCAAGTGGCATTAGGAACTGGTCGCAGGATACCAAAGGCTTTTACGGTAATTTGTCGCTTTATAATTTTCACGTACTACATACTATCTAGGAAGGTGTGTGAGAAATTGTTTTGGCTGCTCGCTGTTTGAAAAAAATATGACTCTGTTCGGAAATAGGCTGTTGCGTTACAGTGTATACGATAGATGGCAGCACCGTCGTTAATAGCGAGAACTCCCGAGAGATGGCGACTGTCGCGGACGCCGCGGCGCTTGCGGAGGAAGAGAGGTCAAGGGTCGGGTTCTGGTAGCTGGGCGACACAATACCAGCATTATCACTGGCACGGCGTCGGCGCGGCCGCACAAAAGAGAGCGACGGGGAACAAAGAACCACCGACGGGATGGCGGGGAGGGCGGTTGCCACGGTGACGCAGCTTCCCGCACCGTGCTGCCCTCTGCTAGTAGGGTGGTGGCTCCAGCGCTCTTCCAGTATTTATGCGCCTTATCTGTCTACTTCGTTCTGCGTCGCCAGACGAGACCGAAGCACAGAACGCAGGTTACGGAGAAAAATGTGTGTTGGGGGAATACTAAAGCGACCCCAGCAGGCTCGTAGGAGAGAAGTCCTAACATGTCATCCCGTAAACAGACGCCTCTTCTTCCACCATTTGTATGCTGAATGGGCAATCTGTCATGTTCTCTTTCCCTCGTAGAGAAAGCGCGGCGCGCCGCATCCTCAATGATTCGTCCCCTCTTTTTCTTGTTTTAGCAAGGTACTTTGGTACTGACATGCAGTCTAGCTTATGAATTTATGAAAGGAAATTGGTTCAATTTTTTTCTTTTTCGACGTGTGTTTTCGGACATAAGATTCTTCCGTCGTAGCAATGAATCCAGCAAGAAGCAGCATCCTACTCCATAAAATACCATTCAGAAAGGTGCAACAAAGAAAATCGATACCAATCTATAGATCCTACCATGTCTCGATCGCAACTGGTAGTTTTATAAAATAGCTAATCTGCATTCAGTTAGTTCTTTTTTACGTGACCACTAATAACTGTAACACAGAATAGATACGTGAACAACAGCTGTGAATATTAATTTCAGAAGCTTTTCTATTGCGCAAGAAATGAAAATACACATGTCAAAAAAAGTTATGCGTTACCTCGGTTCCGAGAGTTCCGGAACCTGTAAAGACAATTGGAATAGAGATTAACATAAACGGCCGGCCGAAGTGGCCGTGCGGTTAAAGGCGCTGCAGTCTGGAACCGCAAGACCGCTACGGTCGCAGGTTCGAATCCTGCCTCGGGCATGGATGTTTGTGATGTCCTTAGGTTAGTTAGGTTTAACTAGTTCTAAGTTCTAGGGGACTAATGACCTCAGCAGTTGAGTCCCATAGTGCTCAGAGCCATTTGAACCATTTGAACCATTAACATAAACAACATTTCCGCCCTTTCTATTGCTTATGAAAACCACACACTGTTTTACCACCAGACAGCGAGACCTTCAGAGGTGGTGGTCCATATTGCTATACACACCGGTTCCTCAGATACCCAGTTACACGTCCTCTTGCATTGATGCATGCCTGTATTCGTCGTGGCATACTATCCGCATGTTCATCAAGGCACTGTTGATCCAGATTGTCCCACTCCTCAACGGTAATTCGGCGTAGATCCCTCAGAGAGATTGGTGGGTCCCGTCGTTTATAAACCGCCCTTTTCAATCTATCCCAGGCATGTTCGATAGGGTTCATTTCTGGGAAATTGCTGGCCACTCTAGTCTAGCGATGTCGTTATCCTGAAGGAAGTCATTCACAAGATGTGCACGATGGGAGCGCAAATTGTCGTCCATGAAGACGATTGCCTCGCCAATATGCTGTCGATATGGTTGCACTACCGGTCGGAGGATGGCATTCATGTATCGTACAGCCGTTACGGCGCCTTCCATGACCACCAGCGGCGTACGTCGGCACCACATAATGCCACTCCAAAACAGCAGGGAACCTCCACTGCTGCAACCGCTGGACAGTGTGTCTATGGCGTTCAGTCTGACCGGGTTGCCTCGAAACACGCCCTCGACGATTGTCTGGTTGAGGCATATGCGACACTCATCGGTGAAGAAAACGTGATGCCAATCCTGAGCGGTCCATTTGGCATGCTGTTGGGCCCAACTGTACCTCGCTGTCCGGTGTCGAGATTGCAAAGATGGGCCTCGCCATGGGAGTCGGGAGTGGAGTTGCGCATCATGCAGCCTATTGCGCACTGTTTCAGTCGTAACACGACGTCCTGTGGCTGCACGAAAAGCATTATTCAACATGGTGGTGCTGCTGTCAGCGTTCCTCCGACCCATAATCCGTAGGTAGCAGTCATCCCCTGCAGTAGTAGCCCTTGTGCGGCCTGAGAGAGGCATGTCATCCACAGTTCCTGTCTCTCTGTATCTTCTCCATGTCCGAACAACGTCGCTTTGGTTCTCTCCGAGACGCCTGGACACTTCCCTTTTTGAGAGCCCTTCCTGGCAGAAAGTAACAGTGCGGACGCGATCGAACCGCGGTATTGACCGTCTAGGCATTTCTGAACTACAGAAAACGCGAGCCGTGTACCTCCTTCCTGGTGGAATGACTGGAACTGATCGGCTGTCGGACCCCCTCCGTCTAGTAGGCGCTGCACGTGCATGGTTGTTTACATCTTTGGACGGGTTTAGTGACATCTCTGAACTGTCAAAGGGACTGTGTCTGTGATACAATATCCACAGTCAACGTCTATCTTCAGGAGTTCTGGGAAGCGGGGAGAGTCAAAACCTTTTTTGATCTGTGTAAATATGATGTCATGAATAGCAGTACAGTTAATCCCTTGTAAGAGACATCGAAGTACCCCATTGTTAAGCGCATTGGACCAGCAGCTCATGATCACAGCGATTTTCGTGGATACAGTTTTTGTATCATCTCTATCTCAAGTTCACCCACTTGTGCTAAGGTCTTTCGTACATGTTTTTGCACTTTTGTACCCTTAATCAGCGGCTAGAATCGTATTAATGCAATTATCAATTAATTGAATAGTTATAATGACATTTAGTTTCATTTAATATTTTGATGGAAACCTTTATCAGTACACCTATGTGAGTTCCGGTATCCATATTTCATCCTTCATTGGGTCACTCCTGTCTAAGTCAGATATTTGATTAGTTATCCGTTGCGCGACTTTGCTCCCCGTGGCATCATATGAAATGGAAAACAATCTATTCACTGTACACATCATGCTGAACAGACACCTCACAAAATGTCAATAAAAGTACTTAAAAGCTTGGTTTGGACAACATGTTCAATGAGGAGCTGCAAGTATATTTACGTAAAGAGTTGGAAAGTCATCGCAATTTGAAATAATATCGATGCATGGGAATACGGATTGATTAGTACGTTTGATTAAGGAGTCGAATACGCGCAAGTACCCAGGTCAAAACTGTAGGGCAATGCCCTTAATCAGTAGTGATGAAAATGTTTGTGGATAATGTGGTAATCGCTAATGTTTCTAAAAGGACAAACTACAGCTTCAAGGTGTGTACTGGTAAGCTATTCTTCTGCTCTGTAAAAGTCATTTTTTTCACACTCCAATTTAGCCACTGTCACGAATGATGAGGATGATGATGAAATGATGAGGACAACACAAACAACCAGTCCCCGGGCGTGCTTGTGTGTAGGGCCCACACTGAAGCACGGAAGAGCTGGTATTAGAGTATGGCGGTGATTTTTGTGGTTACAGTGTGATTCTCTTATTGCGCTTAAGCAAAGGTTAAATGCGGAAGGATATGGACAGATTTTACAGCATTATGTACTGCGTACAGTAGCGGAACAGTTCAGAGATGATGAATGTTTGTATCAGCATTACACGGCACCATGAATACGGTCTGCTTGAAGTAGGCGTACATACTTTACAACAATTATGAAAAGCTGGGAATAGCACTAATTAGAATTCAAGAAGCTTGCGAGACCGAAACTAATTCCGATTGACAAGTCCATTACGCCCTACCGAATTAGCTAATCGCACATACAACGACAGTCACTACGCTGCTCTCCCATGCAGGATTAGACAGGAACCGCCAGGATAGTTTAGGATCTGCCGGGAATAAGTCACACGATTTCTGTAAGACAAATATAAGGCTAATATCACAGTCACGACCAGCTGACCATAAGCGACAATTTATCGCAACACTGAGACAGTACACAACTATATAATCAACATCATCAACTTACCGACGTTTGGTTGAATGATGGCGTATGACGCCCCATAAGCTTTGTGCAACTCACTCATCTTTGTCTAAGTCTGTAGACATTATCACCATGAAAATATGCTTTGAAGTATCAATTAAAAGCACTGCTTACGCGACTGTACGTATTCAGAATGAGTCAACATCAAATGAACAAATACACTGCTTATGATGTAACTAAGATGGACATACATTCTACCACGGTCAAGACCCGATGCGTTCTCTTCTACACAATGGTCTATCGGCCCTGTTTATAACTTTCTGGACTTCTGTGACGTCATAGAACCAACTTTACTAATAATTTTCCTATAAAAATTGTAGTGTCCTACATCGATTTCTCCAGAGAAAACTCGACCGGAACACTATCTGAAATATATCTTCCTTAATTCATACTATTTTGTGTTTTTCGGGTGAACTAACTTTATTTTCTCAGCTACCCATACCTTGAACTCATCCATGTGTTTGTTCCCGGGTTCGATTCCCGGCGGGGTCAGGGATTTTCTCTGCCTCGTGATGGCTGGGTGTTGTGTGCTGTTCTTAGGTTAGTTAGGTTTAAGTAGTTCTAAGTTCTAGGGGACTGATGACCATAGATGTTAAGTCCCATAGTGCTCCGAGCCATTGAACCATCCATGTGTTTGTTGCCAAGAGGTTTCCGCTCCCGCAAATTGCGTCAACCATTTAGCTTTTCCCCTTCGTATTCTTACGCCGGTTCCCCTAAAACTTTCCGAAGCTGCGCTCTAAATCCACCATGATGACTTGGCGTCCTTGGGCGCTCATTCGGCTCGCCACGCGACAATGGATGTCTCCGGTCTCCACGCACTACCACCAATTCTGATTTCAGTATGTAAAACTGAAATATCTCGTGATCCACAAATCTGTTCACCGTGCGGTTTTCACCAACCGCTCTTAAATAATCGACCGCATCCATTACGCCTCCTGTTATAACCTCTACTCCTATTGCTAAATTCTTATGCTTCCAGAACCAAGTACGTTGGGAATGAGGTCAGTAATTGCACCCATCACTGCCACACCTCAACCTTGTCATAAAGTATGATCTGTGAGGCAATGGTTGTGGAGAATAACATTCCTGAAATGGACTGGCCTGCGCAGATTTCTGACCTGATTCCAATGGAACGAACACCTTTGGGATGAATTAAAACGTCCATTTCGCTCCAGACCCCACGGTACTAAATCAATACTTTCCCTGCTTTCGGATCTTGAGAAAGAGTACGCTGCAATTCCTTCACAGACATTCAGAGGTCTCATTGATAGTGTACCCAGTAGAGCTCAAGCTGTCATAAAGGTGAAGCATGTACATGCCTCATATTAATGTCTGTTAATAAGTTCCAGATAATTGTCGTCAGACTGTGTACGTCATTGTCATATGCTTCAATATTGTCACATCTGGTGCTGTTCGCTGTTTCTGAGTACTCATTCCTAGCCAGTTTCATTCCTTTATCTTTGCTGCTGTATCAGCAGTTCCCCCTATTAGCAGCTCCTGGTGTCATGTGTTTCATTCCATTCACCTCGCATGGGCAGGGAGAGACCTTCATTCAGCGAGGTTTAAAATACGTACAGTTATTAAAAAAAATTAAAAGGAATCAACCTGGGATGAGTCGTTGTCGCTCAGAGCTATTTGGAGTGTAATGGGACATTGCTAACCATCTGCAACATTAGTATATTTGTTTCGGGAAGAGAATCTAACCAGCCTCATTCACTTCAACTTCAGAAGGTAGTCTACAAAAGGTACCCCTTTCAAGCCACGCAACTCAGTGGAAGGCAGGGTAACCAATCCCAGTGGAAGTTGGGTCAATCTGTGCCGGGGGCTCTAAGGATTACGAGCTTGGCGATATCTTTGTCAGTGTGAAACATCACGGACCCAATACAGCAAAGTTTCAACTTGGGGGACATGGAGGAAAGTTCAGCAAATGCTATTACTGCAGGAGGTAATTAAACTACCACCACTTTCAACGATGCAAGGAGGATCTTGGATTCTGGGGACTCCGAACAAACATGCTTGGAGATATTGGAGACTCCCAGATAAAAGATCGACCACAAACAGGAGTACTTTCAACGTGAACGGCTCGTAAAAGCTGCCATACTGACACGCCTCACCGAAATACTTTCAGAACATCTGATCACATTATCAGCTGTTCGGGAAAGAAGATTAACTGATGGATACGCTTGTGAGTCTCAGAATTACAGGATCGTCAAAGGTAAACTTGGCAAGCGTGTAGTGAGAACTACCCATTATCTTGCTACTAGGTTTGTTGTCGACAAAATATTTCTAGATTACGTCATAAAATTTTCCTCCCCTAACTGCCGAATCTCAACCCTCGCTTTCCGAAGTATGAACCAAATTTACACCATCGTAAATTTGCGTGTTCCAGTCAATGAGACATACAAGAAAGACCCAGACGGAACAAATGAATTCTGGGAGGAGCTGGAAAACCTCATACGTAAGATTCCTGAGAAGCATACTGTCATCTTGCTCGGTGATTTCGGGGCACAAAACTCTACAGAAAGAAAATTCAAAAACATTGTTGGGGGATAGAAAGACTCATAGAACTTTTCAAGGCATTCAATACAGACCTGAAACCAACGGCCTTCAAGCACTTGCTCAGTAAATAAAAAAAAGTGGGCGTCCCCAAACCACAACACTTTGTTGAGTACAAAATAGATAATGTGTCTGTCGCAAAGAAAGCACAAAGGGAGATTCAGAACATCAAAGTTTTGAGACGTGCAAACCTCGAATCAGATCATTAACTCTCAAAGACCAAGGTTATACTTCACCCAACTAACACTACGAGAGCCAGAGAAATTCAGAGAAATTCAGATATAACAACGAGGTCGCTCAAAAGCTGCAGTTCCAAGAGCCAGATAACGCAGCAATACCAAGAAGCACCAGTGAAGACAACTAACAGAACAGCTCCACGAACAATACCGAAGAAACATCCGGGGGTGGACCTGCACATGTGATGTGGTTTTGAGACAAATGCAGCTTGCATGGCAAAAATAGGAGTCACAGAAGAACGAAGAACGAAGAAAAATGGACGAAATTCCTGGATGCGAGAAAACACGCTGCTAAAACTGTCCGCAGGGTAAAACGTATTTTCGACAAGAAGCACCTAGTGCAGATTGAGGATGACTTTTAGAAGGCAACATCTGAGGCTCGTACAAGACTTCCAAACGACATCTCAGTGAATGCAACAGCCTAAGTCTATGCCTCAAAGGCCCGGTTGGTGAAGTTGCCTCCAGAATCAAGTTTCAAGTACGAAAAAAGCACACACATCTATCCTGATTCATCACCTTCTACGAGAGAAAAATTAAACCGACCATATTTTCATTCGAGAACAACAAGGCATTAAGCGAAGACTCGATAATTGCCGAAACGAGGAAGAACGCATGAAACAAGACTATAGATAAACCAGCTGAGAGAATCCGCAACATCTGGGACACTGAGGGACTTCCATGTGGTTCATCCATTTCGCGTAGATAATTACCATGGCATCGCTCTTGTCTTAATAACTTACAAGATTCTTGACAAGGGCAGAAAAAAGTTGGGCAGAAAAAAGTTGCACTTACAACTTGGTGAATACCAAGGAGAGTAGCAAGGAAGATTCACGAAAGGACGTTCGTGTACGGAACAGATCATGTATTTTAAATGTGTTCTTCTTAATGAAAATATTTTAATGCCATTCTTGTAACTACAAGAAAGTGCGTGTCTTTGTCACCAAACGCGTTTCGTTGCAAAGACGGTATTAAAGTACCTTCAATAATTAAAAATCCACTACGGACAATATAGTCTCATAAATGAAATGTTCTTTATTATTTGAAACGTAGAAGTAAGAGCTTCGTAATTATCTACTTATATTTCAGAAAGGCATTGGATTCGACTGATCGAATAACTTCTCGAAGTCGTCAAAGAATTTGGCTTAGATGACAAAACAAGGGCTGTCATCCAAAGTCCCTTATTGTCACCATCTCCAATGTCTATAGTTGAAGTTTCAGATACTTTTGAAGTCAGATCGAGAATGAAGAGCAAGAGGTGAAATATACCTCTAATTTTCAACTGAGTACCTGAAAAAGTGATTCGTGAGTGCAGAAAACGATTGAGTGGCAAAGGTGTTGAAAACGAAGTCAATCTAGGCTATAGAAACTTGAATTTTACAGTTGACTTTCTGCCTTTCTAGATGACCTAGTAATTTCTTTCTGATTTTCTGGACACAGCTGCAGAACAGACCAATGAACCGAAGACACAAGTAGCAAAGGCGGGACTCCAGATCCTCTTAGAGCAAAGTGAATTTATTACAAATCACAAATTACCACCTGGAGTACTAGGTGTAGAAAAATGGGGAAATTTAAACATCTCGGACAGTGGACGGAGCCAAACACCTCTGAGAAAGAAGCCTTTGTATCACGGATGAGAGCAATGGAAATAACGCATCAACTAATCAAATATGTCTACAAGAAAAACTAATATCGACTGACGCCAATATAAGACATTACAGTAAAATAGTAAGACCGAAGGCCCTATTTGTCGCAGATTCCATGTTATGAGCAGAAAGGGTCTGATAGAGAAATTGCAAATAAGAGAATGGTAGATCTTGAGGAAAATCCTAAGCTCGATCAAAGGAAGTGTTGATTTCAGGAGATGGCGCAACCAAGAACTCTACAGACATGTAAAAAAGATCACAGACCCATTCGCAGGAGGAGGATTGTTTTCAATGACGACGTTGCACTTATAAGTCCTACGAGGTTGAGCAGCCAGATATTCCATTACTTCCTCAACAAGAAAACCAAGGAGCCGAGGTTAACCGAGATGGAAGAAGACTTGGGGATAAGACTGGAGGATATCCATAAACGCATTCCGAACGAGAGTAAAATCCAAGAGCACTTTGCTTTCCAAGAAAAGCCAAAACTAAAACTTAGTATCATCACCGAATGCGCACGTCGATATCGGGATGAACGCTCCAGTTTTGGCTGTTCAGAGCTGTTTGGTTTTACGGCCGAGCAGTGAGCGACGAGGACTCCGCATCAGTTGGCAAGACCGTCTGGTGGCCCAAGCTAGGAGGACATTGCATGCGGTTTCCCTGTCCAGTTGTGGTGACGTAGACGAAGCTGTCCGGTGGCCTGCGTTACTATTCGCACGTAGTTACACGCTTTCTCTTGGTTCTTTCCATCGATTTACTATTGTGGTGTTGTTTGTACGTTGTTGACGATTTTTACCTTTCAAGTTTGGATTCTTCTACATTTGTCATTTCGGGTTTGTGTACGGTTGGCTGTCGTCCACTCGGCCCGATCGGCCACTCGCCGTTTTCTCAGAAACCACCTCGTGGCCCTCTTACACCAGGCCAGTGCGTTACAAAGTAAAAATTGGCAAGAAATGGATTGAGGCGAGGAATGAATACTGGGCTAAATTCGAAGCCCAGGTGCAAGTAAAAGGAAAAGTGCAGTTGAAATAGCATGGTCCTGAGAGAGCCAATACCAAAAGAAAAAGAAAAAGTGTTAAATACATATGATTTGTAAGCTAAGTTAATCCTGAATTTCTTGGGGTTTTTCTTAAAGTATGAGAATCATTTTTTTATTAATGCATAAATAAAATTGCTATAGCATCTCCCACTGGTCATTGGCGTTATTGATGGTACTAGCACGCCACGGGGCTCTTAGAAAGTAGAAACGGATTAGCAACGGGATGTGCTGATTTGAGAAAGAAATGAGTAATAAGTGATTAGTATTACAGTGGGAGATTGTTTTCGGCAAGATGTGAAGGACAGAGGGGAAATGATAGATACGAGGATAAGAGAACCCCTAACCAAGCTCTTGGAAAGGGAGGGAGCAGAGTGTCGAGAAGAGGAGCACTGTCATGGAGACGACAACAAGTATTCTCCTCAATCTGGAAGAAAGGATGGATCTCTGGCCGGATTACATGGTCAGGTACGGGATGGTAATTAAAATTTTATTGGGATAAGATGCAGGGAGCATATAAGGCTAAGGTTGAGAGGGAACTGCTTTTACACGGGGCTCGCAAGAATGGATTTCGTAAACCAATTTCCCAGTGCCGCTTCAGGGTGGTGATATAAATACTTCAAAATCGATTCCGGAAACCCGCTTCTAGTTGCCGGTTTCCCAATTCCGCAATCGATTTTCGCTTCCACATAAACGCAGCCTGTTTTGGAGTACGCTTGGGTTGTTAAGTAACCTCTTTTTTTTCAGAATATTCAGTTAATATGTACAGTGACAGAGAAGCAGAAATATCAGACTAAGCTTGAAGCTGTCTACCTGCAATATTTAAGCGATGAGAAATAACGGTTGTGTTGACTGAATCAGGATCTGGATGAGCTGTGTTTCAACTGGGCTAACAAATCCGCTCCAAACTTTAACATGTAGGCACGACAGTGAAAAACGGTTTCCGAAATTCGATTTTCGTCTTTCGGAGGATGTGTTGTGTGTAAACGTAGTGAATGTCGCGTCCAGCAGTAGTGAAATGGTGGCAGTAATTTGACGAAGGCCTCGCAGATATGCGAGATGCTGACCAGGAAGTCCAGATCTTGTACCATGCAATTTTCATCTTGTTGGTAAGCTGGAAGAACATCTGGGAGAAATAGATATTCCCACGATTTAAACGTTCAGACAGCGGTTCTCAAATGATCCCGTGACCAAGGAGCGGATTTCTATCGTTGATGAACAGAACGATGGGCACAACGCCTCGGCCTTTGTTTATTAATGACTATGCTGAAAAATAGTGTCGTGTATCTGAGTCACCATGAAGTGTTGTGCAGCGGTCAATAAAACTTACTTGACACGGCATCATGTATGTAACTTACTTTTTGAAGTACCTTCGTGTATCAAGCTTATGAACCAACGTCCAAGTAAAGCTATGAGGTAGTTATAGTGGATGGAGAGAATGGAAGGTTCAGAACTGCAAAAAGGATCAAGCAAGGAGAATCCATTTTAACAACGCTAATTTCTGCAGCCTTGGAAGAGGTTTTCGTTTTAAGAATTGAATGGTTAAAATAATTACACATCAACTGATGTTATCTGAATTACCTTCAATTCGCGGATAGTATGGCTTCATGTAGACGGGAATAAAGAAGGAATGAAACCTTAACCTCGTGTCGACGGCAAGGTCATTACAGACTAGAACATCCTCGGACTGGGAAAGGCTGGTGAAGAAATTACCGTGTCCTTGTGAGGATCCTGTGTTGCTACATGTCAAGTTATTTGTCATTGTGTGCAACATTCAAGAGTAAACTAATCGATCGGTTTCGTCACAGTGACTGTGTTGCAGCTAAATGGTTCAAATGGCTCTGAGCACTATGGGACTTAACATCTGTGGTCATCAGTCCCCTAGAACTTAGAACTACTTAAACCTAACTAACCTAAGGACATCACACACATCCATGACCGAGGCAGGATTCGAACCTGCGACCGTAGCAGTAGCGCGGTTCCGGACTGAGCGCCTAGAACCGCGAGACCACCGCGGCCGGCTGTGTTGCAGCTAGCTCTGGTTTAGCCGGGCAGAATTCCAAAGTAATGGCTGCCCGCTGACAATGTTTTGAATAATGTGTGATTGTTGTTGATGGGTGAGGGCCCTTAGAGCGGCAGTCGAGCAAGGATTTAGGCTAAGGGTCCGAGGCTAGCGGGTGAGCTGAGACGATGAGCGGGCTGGCACTGTGCGTATGAAGTTGGTAATTCGTTTGGAATATGATTATCCGCGCCGCGTTTGTTCACTTTAGACTTTCAGTGTGAGAAAACTGATGTCGTATGCTGGCATGTGGATTGCTGCTAAACTGCGCATATTTAAAAGTTTTTTTCTTCCGTGGGGATCCACAGCCTCTACGTGTTTAGTAAAAGTATACGTTGTCCTTTGTAGGCTGTATTGAGCTTTACTAAAATCGTGCTATTTGCTAATTTCGTCCGTGAGCCATTATGAAGCACCTAAAATAAACGAACGTGGAAGAGCGTCATATGTCTGCATAGATCGTCATGTGTAAATAAAGCGTTCTGTAACTCTTATTAACGAAGCCAGATTTATAGTGCAATAACGTTACTTACATTTGTTATGCCATGTATTAGATACCGTGCTCATCACATTCTTTTATGTTGCATACGTGAAACAAGAAGTCAAACTGCATCGTAACATACTCTAATTGCTGCAGCATGACAACCAAAACAGTTGTCAAAAATGTACTTATTTCCAAACATTGTAAACCTGTTGACAGCCATGTGCAATTATACACTCCTGGAAATTGAAATAAGAACACCGTGAATTCATTGTCCCAGGAAGGGGAAACTTTATTGACACATTCCTGGGGTCAGATACATCACATGATCACACTGACAGAACCACAGGCACATAGACACAGGCAACAGAGCATGCACAATGTCGGCACTAGTACAGTGTATATCCACATTTCGCACCAATGCAGGCTGCTATTCTCCCATGGAGACGATCGTAGAGATGCTGGATGTAGTCCTGTGGAATGGCTTGCCATGCCATTTCCACCTGGTGCCTCAGTTGGACCAGCGTTCGTGCTGGACGTGCAGACCGCGTGAGACGACGCTTCATCCAGTCACAAACATGCTCAAGGGGGGCAGATCCGGAGATCTTGCTGGCCAGGGTAGTTGACTTACACCTTCTAGAGCACGGTGGGTGGCACGGGATACATGCGGACGTGCATTGTCCTGTTGGAACAGCAAGTTCCCTTGCCGGTCTAGGAATGGTAGAACGATGGGTTCGATGACGGTTTGGATGTACCGTGCACTATTCAGTGTCCCCTCGACGATCACCAGTGGTGTACGGCCAGTGTGGGAGATCGCTCCCCACACCATGATGCCGGGTGTTGGCCCTGTGTGCCTCGGTCGTATGCAGTCCTGATTGTGGCGCTCACCTGCACGGCGCCAAACACGCATACGACCATCATTGGCACCAAGGCAGAAGCGACTCTCATCGCTGAAGACGACACGTCTCCATTCGTCCCTCCATTCACGCTTGTCGCGACACCACTGGAGGCGGGCTGCACGATGTTGGGGCGTGAGCGGACGACGGCCTAACGGTGTGCGGGAACGTAGCCCAGCTTCATGGAGACGGTTGCGAATGGTCCTCGCCGATACCCCAGGAGCAACAGTGTCCCTAATTTGCTGGGAAGTGGCGGTGCGGTCCCCTACGGCACTGCGTAGGATCCTACGGTCTTGGCGTGCATCCGTGCGTCGCTGCGGTCCGGTCCCAGGTCGACGGGCACGTGCACCTTCCGCCGACCACTGGCGACAACATCGATGTACTGTGGAGACCTCACGCCCCACGTGTTGAGCAATTCGGCGGTACGTCCACCCGGCCTCCCGCATGCCCACTATACGCCCTCGCTCAAAGTCCGTCAACTGCACATACGGTTCACGTCCACGCTGTCGCGGCATGCTACCAGTGTTAAAGACTGCGATGGAGCTCCGTATGCCGCGGCAAACTGGCTGACACTGACGGCGGCGGTGCACAAATGCTGCGCAGCTAGCGCCATTCGACGGCCAACACCGCGGTTCCTGGTGTGTCCGCTGTGCCGTGCGTGTGATCATTGCTTGTACAGCCCTCTCGCAGTGTCCGGAGCAAGTATGGTGGGTCTGACACACCGGTGTCAATGTGTTGTTTTTTCCATTTCCAGGAGTGTATTACATTTACTGCTGCGTGGCAGACTTTGTTGAAGTATTGTGTACTCGGTAATCAGCTGCCAAAGGTCACTTAAGGCATGTACATTCTTTACAGTACATTAAAATCATGTATGAAAGTATTAATGTTATGAAATACGTTGCAAAAATATTGTAAAGTAAGTCATCAGTTACTTAAAGTTACATACAGATATACAGAGACCAGCTTACTGTACAGACGGATCAGATAGATGATTCATAAATAAAAGGTGTCTCACCTAACTCTGCCAGGTATGTTTACGGCAGGATACAGGCGCCAGTGCAGGAAACCCCTACTCTGAGCACAATACTACATGCGATGCCTTACGTCAGAAACTGTGACGCCGTTGCTATCTTTTACAAGCCACATACTTCAGAACTTATGAGGTTTATAAACGTGAAACCAAGTGTGTTACCACTAATTGTACCTCTAGTTGTCATTTACCAATAATAAACATTACGCTCAGGACATCCATCATTCTGATACCGCATTATTTGACACATCATAAAGAGGAGGACCGGTTCAAGTAAGGTACAGCTCAAGAAGGGGCTAAACTTTCCCCCTTTAGGAGTGCCATCAATGATATATGGGCCGATGATGTGTTGTCATACAATAACTACACCATACATTAACACTCCACAGACGTTGTACGCCAGTCACATCACGATTACCGGCAACGTGAGGTGCACGCTTGAGTCTCGGGACGTGCGTTAGCTGTGCGCTTCGTTTATTTCAAGCGTCAACTTTGTTTCGCAATATCTCTGGATTTAATTGACGTATTGCGATGCAACCAACGCCATTATTTTTGTGATTTTACATGCTACTGATTGCATACGAAATAATAGGCGCTGGCCATTTAAAAATACAAAAGTTTGTGTTGAAAATAATATTTGTTCACGTTTTAAAATTTCTTATAGTATTTGGTTTCCTAAGCCTCTGCCGTACGTTCACGCTGGTGGAAACCGTTTCTGAACATCTATTGTTGTTCCAGAGATATCTGAGGTGGCAGAGTTAGGTGAGACACCCTGTATATGTGGTTAACTGTATAAGTAGTGTTTTCAGCAATAAACAGTAAAGTTCTTAATATGCCAACAATAACCATTCTTAATCGAAGCCGTTGTTATCTGGTTTCTTAAATTATAAATTATTGGAATATGTGTCTTTTAATTATTGGAGTTGGGAGAGGCAGTAGAAAAAGTCTTCAGAACCGGAGCCCGAGTGCCAGCATCAACGTATGGTGAGGGAACTTGGATTTTTCAGCAACGCCTCGATTTTCAAGCAACTTTGGATGGAAAAAGGAATATAGACAATAACAGTTACTTTGATTATAAACTGAGTGCGCAGTATGTATTTGAATAATGATGTCTAGTGAAACTTAGAATAGTGATGTAATTATTGGAGAGGACAGATTTAATCAGGAGAATGTTTCTGTGGATCTTATTAATGAATCGGAACTAATTAACAGTATACAATATTTAGATGCAGCCGAAAATGAAAAAGTAAGTTTGGACGTAAATATTGAATCGCGTGAAGCAGGAGCAGACAACAGTCATGTTAATACTGTAGGAGGGAGTGATAAGATATTGCAATTGTTAAAACAAATAAGAGATGATAGTAAAAAAACTGATAATAATAAAAAATTGGGCATTGATTTGAACAAAAAATAATAAAAAATGGCTAAATATTGGATTAAAATATAGCAGATCTTCGTAATGAGTTTCAGGGTCAGTTCATCAGATTTGCGCAGGAATTGGATAAAATGTTGGACCAAAATGTAGTAAATCTTCGTAATGAGTTGCACGGTTACTTCAACAAATTTGCGCAGGAACGTAGAAAATCGCTCTACAAGAATGCGAGAAATCATGACACGTTGTCATCTGATGGGAGCAGAGGTAATAAAGGTACAACAGACCCTAGTAAACACACAGCAGGAAGTCGTGAAACAAGCTCTGCTGGACAAGCGGTAACAAATAACGAGATAAATAGTGATAAAGATGAGTGCGAAAAAAATAAAAAGTCCGTTATCAAAGTAGTATCGATTGTGCAACAACAATGTTCCAATTTACAATCAAAAGTGCAGTAACTAGAAGAAACAATGAAGACGGTCAAAATTTACAATTCAGCATTTTATACGAATATTATGCGGCAAGAAATAGAAATGCTAATGCAAGGAAATAGTGGTGCAGGTTGTTGTACGAATATTATGCTCGGCAAGGACTATTTAAGGTATTTGGTTGACACAAACAATTATATTCACGGATTTTATGAAACAGTTTAAAGTTGTGTTTGCACAAATTCAGAATGAATCAGTAAAAATCAACATTTGTGTGTAACACACAGTGCAGGTGCTAAGACGTGAGGGTAATGTGTGCCTGGTCATTACTCACATTTACGGAGTTCGAAACAGCATTCCTCCACAAATATTGGTCGCTAGAGAAACAATGATGTATCAAAGAAAAATTATTTTCGTAGCACAATTACCATCGTCACGAAGGGCCAATGCATCAACTTTCTTCAGAAACATTGGAAACGTACAAGTTATGTGGAAGATCCTATTAGCGACGATGATTTAAGGGGAGATTGTATGTCAAATTCGATGAAATTTGATATTTTCTGTTTTCTATTCCTTGACGTACCTTAGATTGTCCTGAATATTTTGGTATATCGCACACTAAGAACTAAAAATTTTAAGACTTTCAAATAATGTTTTTAAACCTGACATGCAACTAACAATTTCACCACCTCGTATACACTGCCAGTATTGAACAGCCATATCTCGGCAACCACATAGTCTAAAATGCTGTGAATTGCCCATTTCGATACTTGTCTCGCGTCTCAAAAAATTGGCATTTCGAAAAAGGAAATCAGTCCTCTTTTTGTGGCGCTAGTTTGTTAGAAAACAATGTGTTAGCCAGCAATTTCTGTAGTGAACTTGAATATAACGTTGTTTCATACGGAATAAATCGACTAAGCTAAAAAGAAGCTCAAATTTGCGGGTTCAGAAATGTAAGCTCTTAATTTGCGCCTGAAGTTGGAGAAGAAACATACGCAAACAATGAATGGAGCGTAAATAAACAAAGTTTCTGAAGTGACCACGCTCTGTAATGGAGGGAAGCTGAAATTTCTGGAAATGTAAATGCATTTACAAATTAACTTTCTCTTCCTTTAATAGTAATGGAGGCAATAAAACAGCTGGTAGCTGTTTTTTATACAAATTATAAACCTTAATAAAACCTATATTCAAAGGTTTGACAAATTCAGAGGTACTGAACAAATGTTTGCATGAGAACACCCAAAATATGAAGGTTTCATCAACGATGATGTGAGGTGCCTTGTGCCGAATAATGTTTTTGTTGGCCCTGAGATTCTAATGTTAGTAGTGTCTGATGCTGTAACAACGTTTAACAGTAGGATCTGTAAGTCTAAAGGTTTCAGTGAAGTTATGGTTAAGATTAGGGCAAAACACAACTAGAGGACTGTGAGATCTGGATGTGCTTCTTGTACGCTGAGGAGAGTTTGCTACTCAGCAAATAAAGCCTGTCTTGGAATCAACAAAACTACAATCAACTGTGGTACAGTGACATGCGAAGAGATGAACACTCGCGAAAATATGAGAGCGATGGTGATCGGTTTCGAAATGACGAAAGGAACGAATATGATTTTGGTAGACAGAACCAACAGGTAGTAGACGATAGAATAGCTCGGTATCGTCAACCGCTCTGAGATATGGACAACAGACACCGACACAAGAGCGATTACTGGTAAACTAAAATTAATTTCGAATGGGATCCTCTCCGGAACACTCGAATAGTGTAGAGGGTCAGATGTGAAAGTACAAGTGATTAGATGCGAAACTGAAGACTTTAAAGCTGAACTACTAAGAGAAGATATGCAAATTATAGATGAGACTTCGAATCCAGTGACTGAACTCACTGTAAATGGTCGGAAAATTACAGAAGTTTTAGATTCTGCCATCTCCTGCCTTACGCACATTAATAAAGAATAGCTCAGTTTGGTCCAGGGGAACCGATCAACAAAAGCGTTTGATGTGCGCGGACAGACCATAAGGCACCGTCTTTTCTTCTTCTTCACTGTAAATTATTGCATAATCATCATGATAGATGGGCTCTCGCCCTACAGGAATTCAATTTTTAGATACAATACATTCCAGGGAAACAAAAGTAATAGCTGATGCTTTGTCATGTCTTCTGCAACATTTGAAATATATTTATACCGAAACACAACGTGAAAAGGAAATCGAGATTAATTTCACAAGAGGAGTAGAAGGAGGCAAAAAAGTTCGTAAGTTTTTACGTAATATCAGAGCAGAGCAAGAAGCAGATGAGATATTAAAAATAATAAAGACAATATATAAAGATGAAGTGGAGATTAAAATTCGACAATATTACTTAACTGATAATGATGTCGTTTATCAAATAACAAACTCAGATTCATGGAAGCATTCCATACCAGAATATGTTGTCGATGATCTGTTCAAATATATTCACAACAGTTTCGCACAATTTCATCCAAGGAAATGTATACAATAACTTCAAAAACAAGTGATTTTTGATAACATGTCTCGATGAGTGCAAAGAACTATTAAAGAATGTGAGTTATGTCAGCGTACCAAATGTTCTCAATATTTTCCCTCAGATGATGTCATTGGTTTTGATCCTTTTGATCCCTTCCAACGTATCATAGGGTTTCTCGCTAATCTTGGTTGTGTCGGAATTATTTTTAAAATCTGTTCGCTTCTTTTCATTGTGAAAAGCTAACAGGAAGGTCATAGTTAAAAAACCAAAGGAGACTACACTGACGAAAAATAAATCGCAACACCAAGAGGGAGTTGTGCAACATAAACGAAAGTTGGTAGGCGTGTTTCTACATCTAAAATATGATGTCTATTCAAATTTCGCTCCTGTCGCTTAATAGTGGCGCTAGTAGAGCTACTATGAGGATCCAAATCATGTTTGCTTTAAATACAGTCACTATCCGACGGGGGCGTTAGTTACCTTTAAGATTGGACGTTGTGGGTTGATGTTAGTCAAGAATGCCTTTAAGGCGACAAAGATGCCATTTAAACACCTCACTGAGTTTGAACGACTTCATGTAATATGGAGAAGCTGGATATTGCTTCTGCGATACTGCAGAAAGACTTGCCAGGAATATAGCCACTGTACATGATTGCTGGCAGCGGCGGTCACAAGAATGTACGGTCGCAAGAAGGCCGGGCTCCGGATGTCCACAAGGCACTGCCGAGAGGGAAGATGCCCATCTCGTTTGGCGTAGGGCTTTGGAACATCGTACTGCATCTGCAGCAGTAATCTGAGCAGTACTTGACACCACAGTGATACAACGAACTGCTACGAATCGGTTACTATGTGTCAAGTGAGAGCTCATTGGAGGGCAGGGTGGAGGTCTGTTGTGTTTTCTTACGAAAGCTGGTTCTGTTCGGTGCCAGTGATAGATGTGGGCTGGTTACAAGGAGGCCAACTGAGGGCCTACATCCAACCAGTCTGCGTTCTAGACACATTGGAGTTATGGTCTGGGATGCGATTTCGTATGACAGCTGGAGCACTCTCGTGATTATCCCAGGCCCCTGACTGCAAATTTGTACGTCAGTCTCGTGATTGTGCTGCCATTTATGAACGGCATTCCAGCATAACTCTTGCTCACATACGGCTGCTGTAACCCAACATGCTCTATAGAGTGTCGATAAGTTGCCTTGGGCTGCTTGATCACCATATCTATCTCCAGTGGAGCACATGTGGAACATCATCGGAAGACAATTCCAATGTCATCCACAAACAGCATTAATCGTCCCTATATTGACCGACCAAGTGCAACAGTCATGGAGCTCTATCCCACAAATAGAGATCAAATGGTGCAAATGACTGTAAGCACTACGGGACTTAACACCTGAGGTCATCAGTCCCCTAGACTTAGAACTACTTAAACCTAACTAACTTAAGGACAACACACACATCGATGCCCGAGGCAGGATTCGAACCTGCGACCGCAGCAGCAGTGCGGTTACGGACTGAAGCGCCTAGAACCGCTTGGGCACAGCGCCTGCAAATTGAGATCAGGCGCGTGTACAACACAATGAATGCACGGTTGCATGCTTACATTCAACATTCTGGTGGTTACGGCGTTACGAGGGCTGTTCGGAAAGTAAGGTCCGATCAAACGCGGAATACAAACCACAGTGAAAATCCGATGAAGCTTTGCATAGATGTGTTGGGCAGTGTCTCTAGTATGACCGTCGATGGCGTCACGTCGTTCTTGTCACTTCCGAGCGCACAGCGAGCACGTAAAGTTGCCTATAGAATAGTGTCTTCAACCAAATATGAAGACCTCGTGAGAGATTTCGCCTGGTGTTATGCAACGCACATAACATAATAGTCATGTGTTTCCATGCTCATGACGACTCTCGACCGCACACTGCAGGGGCAGTGAAGATGCTCCTGCAGCGTTTTCGATGAGAAGTGTTTGATCATCCACCACACAGCCCGTAATTCGCTCACCCCTGAGATTCACCTCTGCTCTCAAGAACAGCTGGCTTTGAAGACAATATTTTCGCACAGACAAAGAGTTGTAGACCAGCGTAGAGGATTGGCGGGAAGCACAGGCGGCTGCCTTCTGTGACAGAGGCATTGGAAAGTTGGTACAAAGTTACGACAGATGTCTAAGTTGGAGCGGCGACTATGTAGAGAAGTAGCTGGAAGGTGTAGTTAACTGTTGCAAATAAAACCTTTTTGATTTTCACCGTGGTTTCCATTTCGCGACCGATAGGAACTTACTTTCGAATACCTCTCGTATTAATGTATCAGCATTCTATATTTGCAATGGCTTACCTCACGCTTACAGTAACCTTGTCAAGTCTTCGAAAGAAGCACTCGAATAATAAGTTCACGGTATCCAGATACTAATGCCGCCAGTATGCTAGTATCGGTACATCTGATTGTTTATACATGAAGTGGATATGCGGCCTGAAGACGGCATACTGAAAGGCCGAAACTGGCTGTCAAAATGAAACAAATAAATTCTCAAAACGTTTGGCTGTTTGGCGATTTTCATTGGTAAATATTTGACCAGCCGCTATCCTATGTCCATGATGGATCAACAGAGGGGGAAGCTACCGTTAGTGAAAGGTCTTCAGTGAAGTTTGTTGAAACCAAAAGCAACATATATTGAGGTAGTCCTGTCGCACAATTATATTTTCCCTCTCATAATTACTGGCGATTTGACAAGCGGTCTTCCTGCTGTAGGCCATGTGTGACACATGAAAAACACATCAAGAAGTTCAATAAAGACAACGAAATCGAAAACTAGAGAGGGAGGGGGAAGGGGAGGAGACTGGGTGGAATAACTGCGTTAGCTGAACTTCGAGAATGTGATATGCAGGTCACGGGAATCGAAATGCATTAGCAGAAACAGGGGCAGGATGCTGAAGCTTACTGCATTACTGCAGATAGACTTACACTGCTGAATGTGAGCGAAGTTATTGGTGTGACTGCATAAGAGCAACCATTGTATTTGCTGCAATTGACTGAGTTAATTAGGGAACTTTTTAATTATGCAGTTGATAGGTTTGTGCTTGATACCAATAAATTCGCCGTCTCATAATCAACACGAGTCTGTAATCGGATTTTATGGATTAATTTTATGTCATTCTGTCTGTTTGTTTTCTGGTACAGAGAAGGGAACTGGTGGTGGCTTCGTTATGCGCTGTGTATGCCAATGAAAAATTTATGTGGCTTACAGCTGCCCACTCCATAGTACCAGCTGCGGTTCTGTCCTTTTCGGGAATCAGAACTCCTTGCTAACCAATACATACATCAGTATTGACCAAATATCAAATATGTACACTCACAAACGAAAAATAACTAAGACAAGGAAAATGAAGTAATCTTTATACAATTAAAAGCAACACTTACTCAGGGACTACTTCATTACAGTTCGCACTTAACAAGAAGAAAAACTTATTTCTATTACAAAGCTGGAACGACATTCCACTGGCGGCTCTTGATACTCTGGGAGAATTTTATTTACAGGTGAAACTTGACTTTGACCAAATAAATATGAAGTTTTAGAGAATTCGTGTGATTTTAATTAACTCACTACTTTTTTTGTACTATTCTCTGTAGACAGTTTGTCCCAGGAGGGACGCTCATTCCAAAAATTGATGCTACGCTTATCTTATTGCTCACTGAGCACTAAACTTATCAGACCCCATGGACAATTTGTACTCCAGAATATGAATGCCACATAGCAGGTATGTTTGCTTAGTAACACTTTTGGTGGACTTTCAGTTCCTGAGGTGCACTTTTTAGTCATATCAGTTCCCTCAAGCAGACTGGGGTGGGGGAGGGGAAGGGGCTAGCTACCCTGAAATGGTCAGTTGTGCGGCCTTAGCAGAGTTGGGGAGGGGTGTCATCAGGTATTAAGCACAGCCCAGCCCATTGACTAGGGAAGGCCATGGCCATTGACCTTCCAGAGGGGTCTGAACGATAGCAACCAGTTCCAGCGGACGGCTATTGTCTGTCGTTTCGCTGGGCATTGTTGCCAGTGCGACAGGCAGTGTAATATAACCCCTCATGTTTCAGCGAGCTGTCTGCACTTTCCCTGTGACCTGAGGCGCCCGCTCAGCCCCAGCTGCCGTCGTCTGAACTAACCAGTTCTTATCACTGCCTCAGTCCAGCAGATGACTGACTGGCTGGGCATCTCGGAAGGAAACACCTGCGGCACACTACCGTGATGGTTCACTTGAAGGTTAATCTTGTTCAAGCTCCAGGATCATTTACACAGTAACACAGCTTATATTAAAAAGTGCTCGACACAAAATAATTGTAATGAAGTAATTAGGAATTACGTTTTTCTTTTTCTAGCGATCTCCTTCTTCCTCACATAGGTGCAGCCTCAGTTAGTGAATGGTTTTTGTGCTCTTGCCTTTACCTGAAACAGTATGCATCTCAGGATTATCATTAAAAATAAAAAAAATCGATCTTACGTATTTCACTGGTCAACCGTCGTGAGTGTTCATGTCTGGGAGTGTGAGTTAGTGGGCGTGTCAACAGTGTACTAGCTTTGTGGCCAATCGGACTGCTTACCAAGTTGCGAGGGTGCGAGGGCGTCATGTTTGCAGATCGATCCAGAAATCCAATCTGTCTATGGCAAGTATTTGTGTGTGTATGTGTGTGTGTGTGGGGGGGGGGGAGCAGGGGCGGGGAGGGGAGAGGGTTATCTGAGCACCAGTCAAAGTAGACAGCATGACAGGCACTTGTCAAGGTGCTCCTGTCACAGGGGGAACAGGCTTGCACTGTTACTACCTTTGTGATATTCTGATCCACTATGGTACGGCATTGCTGTGCTGGTACTGCGAACGGCTGAAAGCAAGGGGAAACTACGGCCGTAATTTTTCCCGAGGGCATGCAGCTTTACTGTATGATTAAATGATGATGGCGTCCTCTTGGGTAAAATATTCCGGAGGTAAAATAGTCCCCCATTCGGATCTCCGGGCGGGGACTACTCAAGAGGATGTCGTTATCAGAAGAAAGAAAACTGGCGTCCTACGGATCGGAGCGTGGAATGTCAGATCCCTTAATCGGGCAGGTAGGTTAGAAAATTTAAAAAGGGAAATGGATAGGTTAAAGTTAGATATAGTGGGAATTAGTGAAGTTCGGTGGCAGGAGGAACAAGACTTCTGGTCAGGTGACTACAGGGTTATTAACACAAAGTCAAATAGGGGTAATGCAGGAGTAGGTTTAATAATGAATAGGAAAATAGGAATGCTGGTAAGCTACTACAAACAGCATAGTGAACGCATTATTGTGGCCAAGATAGACACGAAGCCCACGCCTACTACAGTAGTACAAGTTTATATGCCAACTAGCTCTGCAGATGACGAAGAAATTGAAGAAATGTATGATGATATAAAAGAAATTATTCAGATAGTGAATTTAATAGTCATGGGTGACTGGAATTCGAGTGTAGGAAAAGGGAGAGAAGGAAACATAGTAGGTGAATATGGATTGGGGCTAAGAAATGAAAGAGGAAGCCGCCTGGTAGAATTTTGCACAGAGCACAACTTAATTATAGCTAACACTTGGTTTAAGAATCATGATAGAAGGTTGTATACATGGAAGAACCCTGGAGATACTAAAAGTTATCAGATAGATTATATAATGGTAAGACAGAGATTTAGGAACCAGGTCTTAAATTGTAAGACATTTCCAGGGGCAGATGTGGACTCTGACCACAATCTATTGGTTATGACCTGTAGATTAAAACTGAAGAAACTGCAAAAAGATGGGAATTTAAGGAGATGGGACCTGGATAAACTGAAAGAACCAGAGGTTGTACAGAGTTTTAGGGAGAGCATAAGGGAACAATTGACAGGAATGGGGGAAAGAAATACAGTAGAAGAAGAATGGGTAGCTTTGAGGGATGAAGTAGTGAAGGCAGCAGAGGATCAAGTAGGTAAAAAGACCAGGGCTCTTAGAAATCCTTGGGTAACAGAAGAAATATTGAATTTAATTGATGAAAGGAGAAAATATAAAAATGCAGTTAATGAAGCAGGCAAAAAGGAATACAAACGTCTCAAAAATGAGATCGACAGGAAGTGCAAAATGGCTAAGCAGGCATGGCTAGAGGACAAATGTAAGGATGTAGAGGCTTATCTCACTAGGGGTAAGATAGATACTGCCTACAGGAAAATTAAAGAGACCTTTGGAGATAAGAGAACCACTTGTATGAACATCAAGAGCTCAGATGGAAACCCAGTTCTAAGCAAAGAAGGGAAAGCAGAAAGGTGGAAGGAGTATATAGAGGGACTATACAAGGGCGATGTACTTGAGGACAATATTATGGAAATGGAAGAGGATGTAGATGAAGATGAAATGGGAGATACTATACTGCGTGAAGAGTTTGACAGAGCACTGAAAGACCTGAGTCGAAACAAGGCCCCCGGAGTAGACAACATTCCATTGGAACTACTGACGGCCTTGGGAGAGCCAGTCCTGACAAAACTCTACCATCTGGTGAGCAAGATGTATGAAACAGGCGAAATACCCTCAGACTTCAAGAAGAATATACTAATTCCAATCCCAAAGAAAGCAGGTGTTGACAGATGTGAAAATTACCGAACAATCAGTTTAATAAGCCACAGCTGCAAAATACTAACACGAATTCTTTACAGACGAATGGAAAAACTAGTAGAAGCCGACCTCGGGGAAGATCAGTTTGGATTCCGTAGAAATACTGGAACACGTGAGGCAATACTGACCTTACGACTTATCTTAGAAGAAAGATTAAGGAAAGGCAAACCTACATTTCTAGCATTTGTAGACTTAGAGAAAGCTTTTGACAATGTTGACTGGAATACTCTCTTTCAAATTCTAAAGCTGGCAGGGGTAAAATACAGGGAGCGAAAGGCTATTTACAATTTGTACGGAAACCAGATGGCAGTTATAAGAGTCGAGGGACATGAAAGGGAAGCAGTGGTTGGGAAGGGAGTGAGACAGGGTTGTAGCCTCTCCCCGACGTTATTCAATCTGTATATTGAGCAAGCAGTAAAGGAAACAAAAGATAAATTCGGAGTAGGTATTAAAATCCATGGAGAAGAAATAAAAACCTTGAGGTTTGCCGATGACATTGTAATTCTGTCAGAGACAGCAAAGGACCTGGAAGAGCAGTTGAACGGAATGGACAGTGTCTTGAAAGGAGGATATAAGATGAACATCAACAAAAGCAAAACGAGGATAATGGAATGTAGTCGAATTAAGTCGGGTGATGCTGAGGGAATTAGATTAGGAAATGAGACACTTAAGGTAGTAAAGGAGTTTTGCTATTTGGGGAGCAAAATAACTGATGATGGTCGAAGTAGAGAGGATATAAAATGTAGACTGGCAATGGCAAGGAAAGCGTTTCTGAAGAAGAGAAATTTGTTAACATCGAGTATAGATTTAAGTGTCAGGAAGTCATTTCTGAAAGTATTTGTATGGAGTGTAGCCATGTGTGGAAGTGAAACATGGACGGTAAATAGTTTGGACAAGAAAAGAATAGAAGCTTCCGAAATGTGGTGCTACAGAAGAATGCTGAAGATTAGATGGGTAGATCACATAACTAATGAGGAAGGATTGAATAGGATTGGGGAGAAGAGAAGTTTGTGGCACAACTTGACCAGAAGAAGGGATCGGTTGGTAGGACATGTTCTGAGGCATCAAGGGATCACCAATTTAATATTGGAGGGCAGCGTGGAGGGTAAAAATCGTAGGGGGAGACCAAGAGATGAATATACTAAGCAGATTCAGATGGATGTAGGTTGCAGTAGATACTGGGAGATGAAGAAGCTTGCACAGGATAGAGTAGCATGGAGAGCTGCATCAAACCAGTCTCAGGACTGAAGACCACAACAACAACAACATGGTAGAAGTCCACATGCTGTACTGAATCACTCCTCAGCTACTTCAGAAATCTGTCTTCTACCGAGGCCTTACTTCCTTTACACTTTGTCCTCATCTACTAACTTCCAAAGCTGGACAATTCTTTACCCAACTACAGGATTGTACATGAGTGACAACAACAAAAATAAGTATATAATCCTAAACAGACACATAATCAAAAACACAAATGAATACTTAATTTTAAAAATCTGAGAAGGTGAAGAAAATTGCTGGCCATGTGAGAATATAATAACAATAACACCCCACAATGAGAATAGGACATAAATCTAAAAGCGTGAAGGTTCTAGCTGATAAGCAGCTTATCATTACTGATTGTCTGTATGCCTTTTCGTGACCCAGTATCAGGGGCAGCGGCTAAGTAGGAGTGGTAGACCTGTACCTCTTTGACTCTAAAGGGACCATCCTATAACAGTTAGAATTTGACAGTTTCCTTTTCAGTCAGGTGCGATTTATGATGGTTTCTTACCATCACTACATGTCCCTCCTCGATAGTAGGTTTCTTGGCAGTTCTATGATATCTTGTCTCCCTCAAAGCCTTCATTGGCCTACTCTGTCTTAAAAACATTGCTAGTTTGGTTTGAATATCTTGCCATTGCTCTTGTAGGAATAACTAACGACATTTAGGCTGGGGTAAGGCCGGTACAGCTGTGAATTAAGTTGTTTACAATTTCCTCAAATTGAGGGATTTATTCAACCCATCACCAGTGTTAAGTAGAACATTGTATTTGGGCCGGCATCGCAAATTCCTTGAGGAAACATGTAACGTGGTTTGCTGCCTCATGGAATACACTCATCCGGTGTGTTTTACAGCTCACTGACCTGTCTCAGTGACCCAGATGTGAGTAGTGAACAGGTTTGTGTCAGTTAGTTTTCTGGAATGATCTCAGTGGAGGAAGTGGGCCGACCGTTGTGGCAGAGCGGTTCTAGGCGCTTCAGTCCGGAACCGCGCTGCTGCTTCGGTCGCAGGTTCGAGTCCTGCCTCGGGCATGGTTGTGTGTGATATGCTTAGGTTAGTTAGGTCTAAGTAGTTTTTAGTTAGGGGGCTGACGATCTCAGGTGTTAAGTCCCATAGTGCTTAGAGCCATTTGAACCATTTTTTTGAAGGAAGCGGCCATCACTGGTGGCGCTCTTACGCTGATATTCTGCAGGGGTGAATCCCACATCATTAACTCTGTGCTTCTGTCCTCTATTACACGCAAATTGTACTGACAAGACACTCCTGTCGTTCTGTTTCGACTGCTGGCGGTTACTACTTTGTTTCCATTCCGACTGTTCATTTGCTCGACGGGATTTGTTCTGGTTTTGACCATAACTAGTTGGTGACCAATTATTTATTTAATCCCTCATGAGTAGGTATTCGATGATCCCTTTCTTCTTTAAAATAATCTAAAGTCCTCAAAATTTCGAGGAACTGCTCGATGCTGATAACGGAAATAGTTCACAGTTGTCGCCCTGCCCTTTTCATTCACTGGTTCAAATGGCTCTAAGCTCTATGGTACTTAACATCAGAGGTCATCAGTCCTCTAGATTTAGAACTACTTAAACCTAACTAATCTAAGGACATCACACACATCCATGCCCGAGGCAGGATTCGAAACTGCGACCGTAGCGGTCGCGCGGTTCCAGACTGAAGCGCCTAGAACCGCTCGGTCACTGCGGCCGGCCCATTCACTGGTAGATTAATGAAATCATCTCCTCGGGTCCATGGAGGCACCAGGTGTCACACTATTGACACCTCGCACTGGAAGATTTCGCTGCGCCTCTTGCCGTTACAACTGTATCTCAGGTGTGTCATTAAAGAGTGTGTAAGATTTTTGCTGATTTGCCCAGTTTCAGTACTGCGCCAAAGACTCCCTACTCACTTGTGTGAAGCCCACACAGTAGCGTCACGCTATTTGACACTATAAACTATCCTGAGAGATGAGATGCTGTCCAAATGCTTGCATGAATTGTCGGTTACTGTTATTTACAGATTCGTACTAATCACAAAAATTCTAATGAGAATCAACAGTGTGAATTGAGACTACTAAACTGTTCCCAGTTTGGAGGTGAAATTTGGACTGGAGGTTCCAAGACTGTAAATGGTCGGTATGCTGGATTTAGTGGCTCTGCCCTTGTGAGGAAACTCCCACAGGAACTGTTGTTGCCCTGTCTGATGTGCTGAACGACTCTACTTGATTCGCTCCCCTCACTCCTGGAACGACTACGGCAATGGAAACAAGATTTAACAGTGCTGCCGTTGGATGCGGGCTGAAACTGACCTGCTCACTTGCGTGGGTGTATTAATGAAGCCGCTTTTAGTGCCACCAGTTCCATTGCACCCATGATGTTGCTACGTGATGCGAGGGTGGGATACAACCAGAGAACTTAGTAACAATGACGTTCCTGTTCCAGAAACGGAGTTCTGCCAGTCAACCGTTCCGCATTGCAAATTATCACTGATCTTACTAGCCTTATCTCTAGTTTGGCATACTGCGCCGCAGTCCTTTCGGCAACTTCCGATTGAAACTGCTCTAATTTTCCATGTCTCTACAAGCTGAAAACAATTTGGTGTACCACGAAAGAACAGTGCTCATCCCTCCCACTCTTTCTCTCAGCGACTCGAGTGTAGTTTTCTGCCCATCTATTTGCTTAGCAGTGTTAGTCAAGTGTTCATCAATTCCCTGAAATTTCTCGTGTACAGAACTTAATTTTGTTTCCAAATTATGCCATACCTCCTCATTTTGTGTTCAGATGTGTGTGAAATCGTATGGGACTTAACTGCTAAGGTCATCAGTCCCTAAGCTTACACACTACTTAACCTAAATTATCCTAGGACAAACACACACACCATGCCCGAGGGAGGACTCGAACCTCCGGAGGGACCACCCGCACAGTCCACAACTGCAGCGCCCATGACCGCTCGGCTAATCCCGCGCGGCTTCCTCATTTTCCTCAAGGTTTTTATCCTGCACCTCTCCCTGCTTCTGAAGATCAGAGGCTGAGTATCTAGACGGCAAGTAAATTCCTAAATTCCTCATTATGTATCTGGAGGACTTCAGCGAAAGAATAGTTCACAGATTCAAGAGCTCGTGGCAACGGATATAGCTCGGTATTTATTTCTGAACTTAATTTTCTGCTTTTGGTTTCTAATGATGCTTGTAACTCTGCAATCCGAGAATCTAATTTTGCATCTAATTTGCACTCTGGGAATCTAATTTGGCCCTCTGGGAATTAATTTTCCATTTTGTGCTGCCATGGCGGCCGGCAGCGGACCCAACGTAGCTTGCATGTCATTGCTGACATCAGTCAGTTGCAGAGCGGTACTTGCCTTGC